>NW_022900913.1:3970995-4003019 GCF_012274545.1 Fukomys damarensis
CACTTCCGCTTCCGGAAGGGAGGTTGCCGGGAGGGGCGGGGCTGCCGGGAGGGGAGGGGCGAGTGGGCGTGGCTCCGGCTGCCCGGTGGGCTGTCAGCGTGTGTCCTGGTCAGAAGACCAGAAGCAGCCAGCAAATAGTAAACTGAGGGTGCATTTTAAAAAGAAAAAAAGTCAAGAGAGAAATCACGCATACGGAATATTTATTGAAAGAAATGATGAACGTAAAGTCAAATAGTGAGCCAGGCAGGATCTGAGGCAGGAAGATTGCAAGTTAGAGCGGAGGACAGTTTACCAACCTAGCGAGACCCTGTGTCAAGATAGATAGATAAACAGACAGACGGAAATGTAGCTAATAGTCCTGGTTTCAATCCTCAGTACTGAGGGGAGGAAAGAGGCATTAACAAAAATGAAAATTAGTTCATTGGTTTTCTTTACCGTGGCTTTGAAGCTAGAAGGATGAAGAGCTGACTCTCCAAACATTGGACCAAAGAAACACCCTGTGTCGAGTCTCAGTAAGGAACCAGAGAGGAAAGAAAGTAAGTATAAATGAGTGGGGAGATCCAACTCAGTCACAGAGAAATGTGTGGATGTTCGTAATTTTGAAAACTTGGAGGGTATGAACAATTTTCTAAGAGAATCCAAAAGAATTAACTTAGAAAATCAGAATTGAGCCCATCCTTTCGGTAAACTTCCAGTGAGTAAAAATCTCTCTCAAAGAAAGAAAACGCGTAAGCCCCAATGGCTTTTTACATGCGGGGCTTTTCAAATCAAACATTAAAGAACAAATAATTTCAAACTTCCCCAGACACAGTTAGACACTAGAAAAAATAGAAACACATCCCAGCTCACTTTGAAAGCATGGTGTGGCTTTGACATGAAAATCAAACTTCAAGGACAGTAAAAAAAAAAAAATGTAGGTCCATCTTCCTTATGGAAGTAGGTGCAAAAATACTAAAATATCAGAAAACAGAATCAAGTTTCACCTATCAGTTATAACAAACATGGCTTCTGCATCTCACTTTGCTCTCAAGACTGAGAAGGAAGCGGAGGGTGACACTCACAGCACACCTACCTGTGGCTGTCCCTTGTCACTGAGGACACCGAGGAAGTGGCCTCACTGAGGACCAGAGAGCTTGCTTTCAAGATGGCAGCCACCACTGCTCTGGGGATGCTGGGTCTTGGCTGTGGCGGGAGACCACAGAGCACCTCCATTTGAAGTTCAGCAGGATCTAGGGACTTTCTGACCACATGCTGGCTGGGGGTCCAGAGCATACAGCTTCAGAGAGGCAGGCAGAAGCATCCCACCTCTTATGGCCAGACCAAAAGCCACCATAGCCACAGAACATTCAGAATCCTACGGAGGGAGCCTTAGCCCCACCCAAAGGAAGATGGAAGATGCCATGCTGTAGGGAGATTTGTGGAAGCCATTTTTATAAAGCATAACTGTCATTCAGCACATGGAAAAATAACCCTCGTGATCTACTGGGATTTTCCTAGGATCAGATGAATGATGATTAAATGTCATAAAAGCTATTCATCTGACTAAGCCTATTAAATAAACAAGATAGGAGAAAAAAATCTCAGGCAGATTTAAAAAAGAGATTGTGATAAAATTCGACAATATTCATGATTTTCTTTTAAATAAAAATCTCTGAGAAGACTAAGAATAGAAGAGAATGTTTTAAATGTAATAAAGGATTGCTACTAAATCCTGCTCAAGGGCCTCAGACTGACTATGATTCTTTAGAAACGTTGACTGTAATGTCACGAACTAAATTAAACTCGTTATTGTTGACTATTCAGCTCTGCAGAGGAGCCAGAGGGCAGGGTGGAGGCCATCATTGAGCAACTGCAGTTTGGCTTCCTGGGCTTCTCAAGTCTCTCTCTGTCCCCAGGGCACCATGCTGAGAGCAGATTTCCTTGGCGAGGCCCCTCTGCCAGCCCCTGCCTGAGAGCCAGCCGGTTAAGGACTGGAACCCTACACTCTGTGAGCCAGAATGAACCTTTCCTCTTTAAAGTTGTGGGTGTTGGACGTGACTGAGAGAGTTGGTCAGGGCTGGTAGGAGCAGATTAGTTCCCCACAGACAGGTTGTTAGAAACAAAAATAGGAAGCCTGGGCTTCTGGGCTTCTTGCTTCCTGTTGTGCCACATGGCTTTTCTCTCCCTTCTGCATGTGGCCCACTCTCTTCCTGCCCTTGCACCCAAGAGGCCCTACCGTGTCTGTACCCTCCTGCCACCAGAGTCATGAGCCACACAAACCTCTTTACTTTGTAAGTTCCCAGACTCAGATACTGTGTTATCACAATGGAAAACAGACAAAGACACTTAGCTTCCTGCTATATTTTAAGCATTTTGAAGACAGTAATCTAATTTTCCCTAACCACAGAGTCCAAAACATATGTGAACTGGTTCACCAAATAGCACTGGATTATCGAAAGGCTAAGGAAAAGGAGACCGGAAAAGTGGCAGAAAGAAAGAAAGGTTGCTCTTCCTCCTTCTATAGATGTAACTTCCCCAGAAGTCACTCATCTGTGGACAAAGGCCTGGCAACCAAGTGCCTTTCAAATAATTTATGGAAAGGCTTCTTCTGCAGTTTTATCTCGTGACCCTTCCTGCCATGCCCCTCTGCCATGTACTCCTGCCGTCTCCAGTGTGTGTACACTAGCACCTGTAATGGAGCTGGCGTCTCAGAGCAGCTTTGGCCAGGGAAGTATTTTGTTTGTTTTTGAGACAGGGTCTTGCTGTGCAGCCCGGGCTGGGCTTGAACTTGCAGCCAGCCTCCTGCCTCAGCCTCCAGAGTGCTGGGATTACAGGAGTGTGCCACCATGCTCAGCTAGCTAGAGAAATATTACACAGAGATATTCTCGCAGCTGCCATCCCTTGTCCTCGCTGTCCTGCCTGATTATGGTCAGCTGGTGTCTACAACAGTGCGATGCTTTGGATCCATTCCCAAGAGCTCCATAACAAATGCTACAGACTGGAGGGCTTGGACCACAGACATTTACCGTCTTCCAGATGTGGAGGCTGAGCTCTGAGATCAAGGTGTCCACTGGGTTGGCTTCTTCCAAAGCTCAGAGAGAGAATCTGTCCCATGCCTGATCACTAGGGCCAGCGGCTTGCTCATTGACCTCAGTGTTCCTCAACTTATAGACAAGTCACTGAGCTGTGCCCCAATCTGCCCATGGCTTTCTGCTTTTGTATATGTCTGGTCCAGATTTCCCCGTTTTATGTGGATACCAGTCATGCTGGATCAGAGCCAGGGCTGATAATGTCCTTCTCACTGGCCTGGCTCTCAGAAAGCCGCTCTCCAAATAAGGTCAATTCTGAGGTACTGGGAGTTAGGGACCCACCATATCCTGGAGGGGGAACATGACAGCCTTAACAGCCTTCCTCCTCTGATCTGGCACAGTGGCTGCACTCCGAAAGGTGACAACAGGATGGTGAATTAAGGACAAAGTCATAGGGCACAATTATGCTATTAGGCTGTACTTTTCTGTGTGATTACTCATCATCTCCAGTTTTCATGTCCACAAAGACTTCCCTCCCCTCTCCTGTTGTTGACAGTGGTTAGAGTAAGATCAGAAACATGAGGTTTTTAAGTCTGGCTTCTAAAACCAACCCAAATGGAGCCCCAGAGGTGTGCAGAGGGTGTAGAAGTTTAGAGCATCTCTAAAGCCTTTGTCTTCTGGTGGCCCAGGGTTCTGGCTCCGGTGGCTGCTCCTCTGGGCTGAAAATGAATCCATCCGGACCACTGGACTCTGCATTGAGATGCTCCCTTCTGCCCCTAAACGGCAAGGTGGCTGCTTCCCCTTTATCTAACATCCTCGCCTCTGTTGGTTTGTTTGCAGGAAATGTTCTCAGATGTGAACACTCCAGACTCCACACATACATGGAATTGAGCTGGCGAATCTCACCGAGCCAGCACGCACACCAGGAAGGACAGCGTATACAAAACACACAGGGCCTGCGAACCACAGACCCGGCACCTTGCTGTCCCTCTGAGGCCGACAGCAGTTGCCCCTGGGAAATTTTCTCTTTCCCAATGCTGTGTGACCTTGGAATCAGGCTTGCTTTCTTGCTTTCATTCGTTCTTTCTCTTTTTTATCATTATTGCTCCATCCACGTGCAAAGCCCCTAGTGATGCCATTTGGAACATTTTTGGCCTTCATTCTATTTTACTTTAAGAACCAGATTCAGCTTAAGTTTTTTTTTTTGTTTGTTTGTTTTTTCAATGCAGCTCTCTTAGCAAGAGGGTGAAACAGCTGGTTTCTGTTATTTGTTTTGTGGAATTTTCAGCAGATTCAAGGTTCAAACACAAAAGAAGATTTGTAATGCTGTTGCCTTAATGATGATGGTGCCGGTAATGACAGTATCTCATTTTGTAGCATATTATCCAGATGATCTCCCTCACTCCTCATAACTCTAGGAGAAATTTATTATAGTCTGCACCATGCATGGTCAAACATAAGCCAAGAAGTTCTTCTAAGCAGAGAATTGGAAGGCAGAATAATGCCAGCCGATAAAGGACAATTATGTTGTTTTTCCCTGAGTGCCACATTAACACACAAATGTTCAAGTAAATTCGGTTTCCTAGTTTTTCTACCAGGTTCACATAGCAACAAGAACACATATCTCGTGCACTGAAAAATAAAAATTGTGACATGCTTTAAAACCAACAAGCACTGAGGACTCTTCTTGTTTCTTCTTGGGTAATAAGTATAGCTCTACCTGAAATTTTGTATCATGGATGTGTGGAACCAAGATTTGGGGGGGAAAAAAAAGAGAGAGAAGCTGAGATTAGGCCAGTAGGGCCCACAGCTTGGTCTGGGGCCTGTTATCAAAGGAAGTGGCCCATTGACTTTCTACATTTACTAAAAATTTGTCTCACGTTCAAAAGAAAGGACAGGATGTCGTTACCGAAGTAAGCATGGGGTGAGACACCTACACACAGGAGCACAGAGAGACACACTTCCCGACTTGGCCGCAGTCTACCTGCGGGACAGTCAGCCCCCACCGAGTCCTGATTTCCCGGAGCCCTTTGCAGAAATCAGGGATCCTCGGCTGAGTTGGAAGCGGCAGACACGCATGGGCACAGCCGTGGCGCTCAGGGACGCTGAGAAGACCGAGACGCTGGGAAGCTAAGGCCAGAACACCGCACACACGTGGGCCTGCGCACCTGCTCCGGTTCCGATGGGCGGACGGACAACCGGGAAGCCAGGAGGAATGTGTTTACCGGGAAGATGGACGCTTGGGGCCATGAGGAGGTCTGTGTGTCTGGGAAGAGACTTGGGTTTTAAAGCTCGGGACAAGAGAACCGAGTCCTCCTCCTCCTGCACCGCCTCCTCCTCCTCCTCCCTCCCCACCCCTTCCCAGAAAGAGGCCATAGCTGTGTTAGTCTGGGCCTTTCAGAATCAGGCTCAATGAAAAATGCAATGATTATTAAATATTAAATATGCAAGAACAGTCTAAATGTACTTAATAATTAAATATGAATGCTAAGAATTAGATATGCGAATAGGTTTCTCAGAAGCGTGGGGCTGCGGAGGAAGGGGGGCTGGAGACTGTGTGGGGAGGGGGGTATGAGACCGCACTCTGGCTCTAAGGAGGTGGGCAGGACCGGGAGGGGCCTCCCCGACTCCGGAAGCGACTTGCCTCAGTATCCCCCGTCAGCTAGGTCTCGCTGGGAGGAGTAGATGGGGGAAAGAACGCAGTTGATTTCACAGTACAGCGTGAAGCCGTGGCCAAGTTCACCCTATTGGGGACAAGAAGCGCCTTCTCTCAGGCCCCATCTTGGACCAGGAATCATGAAAATAATAATAAACTGGCATGGTGGGACGTGCCTGACATCATAGCGCTCGCTCAGAAGGCTGAGGCGGGAGGATCTCTGTGTGCTCAAGGCCAGCCTGGGCTACATAATGAGACCCTGTCTCAGAAACCAAAAACATGAAATGAATAATGTTGGGGTAATGCAAGGGAAGCGCTGATCGCAGGGTGGCCTCCCCGAGCACTGGCCACCTGTGCTCACATTGCACAGGGGCGTCCTGTGGTCACCAGGTCATTATCCATGTTCTTCCTAGTGAGCATCCTGAGGACAGAGGCTGCCATTTATCTTTTTTATACCTTTGCGGGAGGTGGAGATTGAACTCAGGGCCTTTCAACTGCTCCACATCCCCAGCCACTGATTTATTTATTTATTTGTCTTGAGGCTGGGTCTTGCTGGGTCACTATCCCAGGGTGGGCTCAAACTTGAGACCCTCCTGGCTCAGCAGAGCTGGCATGACAGGGGCAAACCCTGCTTCATGCTCCATGCCAGTCGATGGCCCATGTGCCCCTCCTGCAGGCCTGCGGCCTTGGAGGGACAGGAGTGAGGCTGCCGCTCCATCCCTGTGAGTTTCTCTGTCACCCCACCCAGCACTAAGCCTGGGGGGCATGAAACACGCCTTTGGGGTTCTTTGGCCTGGCCTGGAGGGATGCAGAGGGACCCACTGCCATCACTGCTGTCTCAGGGCAGCCCCAGGGCAGGCGGGGAGGTGAGACCTGCAGTGGCAACAAGAGTCTGGGCAGCCCCAGCCCTGTCCCCTGGCCCACTTGTCTCTGAACAGAGATGGCTCAGAGACTGGCTGCAGGGCTGGCAGAGAGGTGGAGACTGGGCACTCCCTGGGGTTGGACTGGCAGAGTGAGCTGGGCAGACCTCCGCGTCCATCAGGCAGGGGTCCAGTGTGAGGCACACAGCACCTCGGGAATCCTGTATTTCTTTTTGCCAGGTTCCCCCTCTTCATCCTGGAGCAAGGGAAAGAACTTGGGGGGTGGTGTCTCCAAGCTCTCCTGAGCCCTGGGGCTCTAGTCCCAGTGGAATCCATGCACACCTGGTGCCACATCTGCTCAGAGCAGATGGGATTTGTGGGGTGTTGGGGAACATCCCCTAGGAGACGCCAGAGTACACTGGGCCAGGAGCAGCATGAAGAGGGAGCCTAATCCCAGCTCCGTGCAGGTGCAGAGAAATACGCACCTTGCCGTGCTCACCTGGCCAAGCAGGTAAGGCCGGCAGGCAGGTGCTGGCATCCCCGAGCTGACTGGCAGCTGTGCACAGGAAGTACTCATCCACAGAGAGTGTGCGGCTGCTCCAGTCTCAAGTTCTAGTGCAGACTGCAGAGGAAAGGGTGACAGCTGAAGGCCTTGGGACATCAGGTCCACCTGTGCAGAGGGTCCTGTCCCAGGTGCCAGCGGGGACGCACTCGGGTTGCACACACTCCTCCCTGCATCGAGGTCTTAGGGAGAAGAGCCCTCAGGAGCTGGAGAGGAAGAAGGAGACGGGGGAGCAGGCTGCAGCAGGCGGGCAGGCAGGAGGAGCTGCTGCAAGGCTGAGGCAGGAGGTAGAGTGAGGAGGGGCAGACAGAAAAAAGCTGGGGGACAAGAACTGAGGAACCAAGCAGAGCAAGACAGCTTCGTCAAGATATCAGAAAACCAATGGGTACAGCTCCCTGGGTCCCCCAAGACCCCAGGCATGTGTGAGCCTAGAAGGACGCAACTCCAGCCGTGCCATCAGCCTCACTCGCCTGGTGGGCGGGGGCTCTGGACACCAGGACACTTCTTCTGAAGACCTGGCATGGTCAAACTCCCCGTCCCGCAGTGGGCTGAGTCAGGTACCCCTTTGGGCCACAACTCCTGTCCATCCACGCTATAGATCCCATGAGCCCAGGACTCGGGACCCAGTGCCTGGCCTTGTTGGGCCATGAGCGCTGCTCTCCAGCCACCCCCACCCTGCAGAGTGGACCTCTGCTTCTTTGCCTTTAATAAATCTCACTCTTGTTTGTCTTTTCAGTGTCCTGCTCAGTCCTCGGGAAACCACGCCCTATAGATCTCTCAGGGCACAGATAAAGAGGCAATGGAGCTCCAGGGTGGGGACAGGTTGTGGCTTGTTTGTGGGAGGGCCTGGGCTCCATGACCTAATGTGTAAGAATTAAGGGCAACAGTGAGTGGCTAGAATCCCATCTTCTCTCACTTCTCTGGTGTTCCTAATGAGAAGAAAGTGGCATTTGAAAGACTGCTATTGACGCAGGCATTGTTTAGGAAAGCCCAAATGGGACAGGCATGTTTTGTTATCACAAAACCCAGGGACTATTTCAGTCTGTTGCCATTACAGCAAATTACAAGCAATGGCTCAGAGCAAGCCAGACTCTGTTCTCACACATCCTGAAGGTCAGAAGTCTGCGGTGGACGCTCTGGGGTCGGGATCCAGATGTGGGCAGTGCTGCGCCCCTGGCCTTTTTCTGCTGTGCGTGTCCTTGGCCCATGGTCCCCACCCCTTCTAGAAAAACCCAATTCACACTGCTGTGACCTCTGCGGCTGGCCTCATTCCCCTTCTCTGGATCTGTCCTTCCTGCCTCTCCCTTTCACTCACTGAGACCCTGGGGATTGAGCCCCTGGGTCATCTGACTCCTCCTCCTCATCTGCAGTCAGCCAATAAGCAACCTCCTCACACCTAGGACCTTGGCGCCCCTTGTGCAGCAGTAACAGAACTGCTCCACGTGCCGGAGCACGTGATGCCTCTGGGGAGTCTTTGTTCTGCCCACCGCAGGATCACCGTGAGACTGCAGCAGGTGGGAGCCTAGGAAGGCTGCACCCCAGGAGACAGGCCTGCAGGTGAAGGTCATCCCTGAGGCCTCCTGAGGAGCACAGCTGTAGCCCTGCTGACCCAAGCTTCCTGGAGCTGGTGAAGCATGAAGGAGGAGAGGCTCTGCTTTACCTGGCCAAGTCCCCTCTAACTCTAAACACAGCCTCTGTGTGGGGAGTGGTGAGGGAGAGGAGGGCAGGGAGGAAGGAGCATGCGCGTAAGAGGAGGAGACTCAGCAGCAGAGTGAGGCAGCCACACCAGGCAACTGGAGCTCTCCACAGCCCCTTCTCTGCTAGACCCGGCAGGGTCCTGTGGGTCTCCGCAACGGGCAGGAGCAGAGGTTCAGGACCCACGTCTCCCTGCCGGGCTGGGTCTGCGTCTCCCACAGGTTTCCCGGCACCCAGCAGGCTCCTTGCTGTCTTCCCTTTCTGCCTCCGGTGGCTGCGGGGCAGTCACGCTGCAAGCTGACGTATGCAAGGTCCCCACAAGGAGACGTTTTCGGGACAGTACCCTCAGGACAGGTGGGCCCTTGTTTATTTGCAGTACTGGGGATTGAACCCAGAACTTTCACACTGAGCTACATCCCCCAGCTCCTTTTTTGTGTCTTTATTTTGAGATAGGTTCTCGTCAAGTTGCTGAATTGCAACTTCCCTAAACATGGCACCTCGCTCTTGGACTTCACAACCCACAGAACCTTGAGCCAATATCTGTTTGCTGTAAATCACCCCCTGGGCAGCCGGCATTCTGCAAAAACAGCAGAAAAATGGACCAGCACATCCGGTGAAAAGAACTGATAACCCATGAAGAAAACAAAGACTTTCAACACCGTGTTTTGCCTCTGCCGGCTTTTACTTGGCGGCAGCAGCCTTGGCCCGCTGGGGTGCACCCTAAGCTGTCCCATCTCGTCTGTGAGACACGAGGTTGGCAGTGCACATGGTGTAGAGGGGCCGCCATGGAGCAGGACTGGGCTCTGTGTAGCTCGGCTTGGTGGATCCCCTGTCTTCACATTCCGGAACCCAGGCAGAAGGGACCGCCATGCCCGGAACGGGCTGTTCCTCCCATGGAACAGGGCCAGACCTCAGACTCACACGCAAACCCTCTGCTGGGCTGTGGCCAATGCCAGCCACTTGTTTCCGAGTGACCAGGGCACCTTCTGTGGCCAAGCCCACACCCTGTGAGGGGTGGTGTCCTCTTCCCTGGAGTTGCGGCAGTGAGGAGCTGAGGACTCGTTTGCTCCACCGCTCCCACAGGAGGATAACCAGGCACTGTTGAACTGTGACACCGCACTCTGGCCAATGCCTCTAGATTGGAGGGACTCCCACTCCTTCCCCAGAGAATTTCTCATACCCTGGCTGTACCCAAGTCCCGGACGGAAGTACTAGAGAACACGTGACACCGCCTCCCTGCAGAAATGTGGCTCCTGATGTCTGCAGGCACCGCCACACCGCTGCCTCCTGCCTAACAGACCCTCTGGTGGGATTGGGGCTGCAGGGAGGGCTCCTCACGATGATCCATGGCGGCAGAGGATGGAGAGAGGCTCAAATGCTGGAGACCTCACATGCACCAACCTCCGCATGTGTAACCAAGACACAAGGCCCAGCCACTGTGCCTCTCAGGCCTTCCCTTCCCTGTCCCTGTCCCTGGGCACATGCAGGATGTCCCGAGGACCAGGAGCCAGGGTCCAAGGCCACTTTCCCTCCCGCATACCCCAAAGCCTGCAAGCTAAGAACCCTGACCACACGGCCACTGTTTCAGCTCAGAACCCAATGCCAACTGATCGGAAGGCTGGGAGGAGTTGGACTTCATACAATTACATTATTTACACACCTCTCTTGGTAAGTAGGAGTGGGTTTGATTACTGGGTGCTGCCCCACCTATCTATATAACCTTATTTATGCACCATTGTAAGAAGGGCTCCAGAAGAGCAGACCCAATGTGTGTGTGTGTGTGTGTGTGTGTGTGTGTACATGTGCATGAAGTTCGCATGTGCAGGGCAGGCTGGAGACCCAGGGAAGACCTGGTATTGCAACACAGGAGTGAACGCAGAATTCCTTGTTCCTTGGGGAAGCTGTGGGTGTTTTCTTCCTCAGCCTTTTCACAGACTAGAGGAAACCTGCCTCTCCTGAGGACCCCTCCTGTTTCATTGGGGTGACAGGACTTCACTGTTGACCTTGTCTAAACAACGCCGCCCTCCCAGAGACATCTAGAATAGCGTTTAACCAGATATGTGGACATCATGGCCCACCCAGCTTGACACATAGAGCCCCAACCCTATTACTCTAGAAAGCAGGAACCCTAAATACCCAGCAGACGTGGGGCTGTCCCACAGCTTAGGCAATGGTGTGTTTTGTCAGCTGAAGTACAGGTCCTACAAGGTGGGGGGATTTTTGCTTGCACACCAGATATGATGGGGTGAATATGGCTGCACCCCCAGCACAGAATGACCGTGGCTACCACTCATGTCCATGGGAGAAGTGGGCAGGGCGTGGCTGGAAGGATGTGGAGGGGCCTAAGGGTGGGGCTACTGGACGGGAGGAACAGGGAAGAGTTGCATGGGACACGAGGCTCTGGTTGAACGTGGTACAGAATGGAAGGTGTGCTGCCCGTTAGCCACGTGGAGACCCATGTGCTCGTGGGATGTCCAGGGAAAGGGAGCAGCGGGCAGCTGAGTGCATAGCCCTGAGCTGGTGGACTGCCTGCTGGGTTGGCTTGGGGTGACCAGGAGTGGGGCCACTGATAAACCTGTAGCAGAAACGGTGCAAAGACAGTCAAGGGGAGAGCTGTCCAAGGCCTAGGATGGGACCCAGGAGGTCTGCTGTCCCCAGACGAGGGACCAGCAAGGGGAGGGGTGGGGTGGCTGAGAGGCCAGAAGAAAGAATGTGGAGAGAGATCTCCCCGCAGGAGGAGCTGCTGCTTCCTGTAGCTGCCCCAGATTTGCCTTCTGTCACTGCACCTCTCTGCGGCCCACCCAAGCCCTGCCGCCCTGCCGCCCAGTGGCAGAGTTCTTGCTGGGCATGCAGGGTGCCTGGGTTTATTCCCGGGCACCACAAAATAAATGAAAACATAAAAATAAAATGGAGAAGAAAAGGCAAAAGCAGAAGCAAGAAGACCACGGAAAGGAGAGGTGGAGAAGAGGGCGAAACAGACCCCACCACGGGCGGCTGGAGCCAGCAGAATCTGGAAGAGGCGAGGAGACCTCTTGCAGAGCCTCCATAGAGAGCGCTGACAAGGCGGCTCTGACTCCGGCCTCCAGAGCTGCCGCAGAATGCTTCTCGGCGGTCACACAGAAGAGGTACCGAGGTCGTGGGCACTTGTTATGGCAGACAGAGGAAACGCCTCAGCGTGTAGGAGCTAAGATTCAGGATTCTTAGCACCTGCCCTCAGTCTTTCTCTGCTAACTCCAAGACCTGAACCACATCTGAATCAGGAAAGCTGGGTCTCAGGGAAGGAAGGTGTTAATGTCGCACGAGCCATGGCAATGTCGCCCCGGACTGCCTCTCTAGACGTTTGGAGTGCTTGGACATCTGACGTCACACCAAGGAAAATCATATTTTCATGAGCTCAATGAAATGGGATTGTATGATGCTCGCCCTTTAGCAAGCGTGGGAAGTCCATGGTTGGGTGCAGGATTTTCTCAGGCTCAAATGGCCACCAGTTTTATGGGATGTTTTCTTCTCCCATCACCCGAACTCATTCTTGTTACCTGAAGTCATCGTGTCCTATAGCAGGAGAAACAACCATGAAGAAGTGGATGTTGATTCAATACCATCCTGTGTCTGGATCCTAAACAGATCTAATCATTTGTTAAACATGCAAGATCGCTAAGGAACTATCATGAAAACAGGGCGGAGGGTGTATCCTTGGTCTCCATCACACTGACGTCCACATTCACAGGAGGAAAGCCACCCTCGCCCAAGGGCTGTCTCTTCTTATCCTTTCATCTTCCATGATAATCTCCAGCCCACTGATCTGTGTGGAATATAGTTCACAAGCACGGCTGTAGCAGAAATGCTCCAGCTTTGGTTCTGATGAAAGAGGTCAGTGACCTTTTGTGCCTAATCGCCACAGCCACTTAAGCTAAGTACCTGGTCACTCTCTTCTCAGAGACTTTTGCACTTAACACAAAAACACTCTGTCCATCATCTATCGTAAAGCCTATATTTTATCCAGCTTCTGTAATAATTGCTGGCTTTTACAATTCTATATTTTCCATATAGCATGTGATTTCTCATTCCTTGAGAGGGTGAATTAACACTTCTCAAAATGCAGCACTATTTATAGATGCTAAACTGGGGACCAGGATTTTTATTTTTCTATCAAGGATTGAAGAATTATTCTATGGCAGGCATTTTTACATGTGTTACTGTAATTAATTTTAGAAATCTTTTTTTTTCTTTTCTCCTTCCTTGGGGCAGGTTCTTGTCCTCGTTCTGGTCTTCTGCTTCCCCTATGATGTGTTCTGCTTTCCAGGGTGCCTCTGAATAGAGCTCCACAGGACCTGCGATGCTCCACTCTCAGGCACTGGATCCTCTCCTGTGGTGCTGAGGCCAGGAAGCTTACGGCTGATTACTCAGTAGTGCAAGAGTGAGCCCTCATGTCCAGCCTGCTTAGATGAGGGAGCCCGGCATGACCAGGGAGAGTCTCCTGAGGTTGTGTCCTTGAGGACCCAGAAGATGCCGGAAACATCCCCCATGCATGTGTGAGTGTATAAAGAGTACATGTGCAAGTGATCATGTGAGTGTGAGAGTGTCTGTGAATGCCTGTCAATGTATGCATTGATGGGGACATTCTGAGTACAGGGAGCCACAGCTCTTGCATAAGAAATAGTCTTTCACTCTTCACTATTTCTTCACTCGGCAGCAAGGGTGGATGGACCTACTATACAGGGTCTCTTTGGTGTCTAGGAATCAGGGCAGGATGAGGGCCTTGTGTCCCCAGAAGAAACTCACATAGGACCTGACACCTATGCCTAGGGCACCAACAGCCCCCACAAAACTGCAGGTGGCCTGCATCCTAGGTTAGGTGGCCATGAAAGAGAGATAAGTAAGGGCTAGGAATCCAGACCCAGAGCTAGGACAGACACCAAACCTGTAGTACATACAGACAGGTCCCTTGTCTAACCCCACCCAGCTCAGGGCAACCTGACAGGAGTCCTTTTGTTGTTCTTTCTCTTCATGTACACTGTTGTGAAAATTGTTAGTTCTATCCCACGATACAGAGTGAATGAGTTCAACCCTCCAATATGGCAGCAGAATTTAGGAGGAACAAGGCTGCCTGGAACCTGGGAACTGCTCCTAGTCTTAGCTCTTCCAGTGGCTCCTGCCAACTAAGAAATGTTCATATTAGCATTACTTAACTCATCAATTAAAACATTATCTATTGATTGAGTGCTTTAAGATGTTGAAAGTTTAATAATATATTCTGCACTGCTACACTGAGACAGGTACATCACCATTTTTTGTTTTCCTGTTGGTTTCTTTGTAACTTTCAGGAATGCACATTCCTTTCTTACTTCATTGTGTAAGCTGGAGTTGATGACCTTCAGATGTGCAAGCTCCCACACAGTGAAATCTCCAGTGCCTTGTGTATGTGGCTGGTTCCAAATGTTATCAGTCCATCGGCAGTTGAAATGGTTATGACAAGACAAACAGCAAGCTTTGATTTCACTTCTTTTGTTGTATTTCTTCTCCTAACGTTTCTAATGCTTTCTACTTTTTAAGAATTTGCCTTCTTCACTTCCTTTTTTTTTAAGTGTTTCAAACTCTCCAGGCTCCATTCTATTCAGCTAACTCCTCCTGTTCTCTGAAACCCTCAGGAATCATTGTGTCTGCTTTAGATGACATTCCAGGCCACAACTTCTCATCCCAGAGCTTCCCAGTGCCATTGTCTATGTCTTGCTTTACTTGAATATAAACTGAAGAGCCTGTCTGTGAAGAGCACAAATAGCTAACACTGCCAATACCCACCTGAGGTGTTGCTAACACTGCCTCGTGCTTCATTGATAGTTTCGCTGGGTAGAGAAACACTGGCTCACAGTCACTATATTACTTACTTTTCTCCTTCCTAAAACAAAATGCCTAACATCTACAAGATGAAGGCTTATTTTAGCTCACAGTTTGTAGGGTTTCATTTCATAGTTGGTTGGCTCCAAGGCAGAGCGGGATGGGGTAGGAGAAACAGTCCATGGCAGGGTAGGCAGGAGGCAGCGAGCAGTGATCTTTCCTTTCCCTTCTATCCCTTTCAGGCTACAAGCCCTTTGCATGGCACTACCCACACACAGGATGGGCCTTCCCATTAATTACATGGAAGACTATGCTAAACCAGTCAGTGAACTAATTTAGTTACCACACATCCTTAATCCATACTCATAGACCCCAGATCCAGCCACCCCAAAAAAGCTCCACCTATGAGATCTGAGGTTTCGTGGGGACATCGAGATCCAAACTACAATAGTCACTTTCCTTTAGAACTTGCAAGACACTACTTCATCATCTTAGCACCCATCATGGATAACGAGAAACATATGTCAAAAGGATTCTCATTTTCAGAAAGAAGCTTCCTGCACACTTGATTTTCTGAAAATTTTCAGGAACACATTTGGGCCTCAGTCTCATTCCCAGCTCTGGGAACTCAATGGGAATTTTCAACCTAGAAAATATTGACCTTTACTTTTTATGTGATCCTTCCACTCTATTTTCTTTTCACTGGCTTTTATTGGCCATGTTTTGAATCTTATACATTGTTCTTCCAGATCTTTTACTTTTTAATCATATATACCCATCTCTCGTGTTATTAATTCTCTTGCTGAGAGATTTTTCCCTACTTACCTTCCAACAACAATTCTGTCTCATACTCTGCTCTCGTTTCTTATAAAAACTTGCCTTTTGCTTAGCAGAAGCAATTTATTTTAAACATTTGAGAAAAGAAAATGTGGAATTTGATTCTTTTTACTATAAAAAAGAGTTGTTATTTTTTTGTTTTGTTTTGTTTTGTTTTGTTCTGTGGTTTAGTTCTGTTTTCTTTGCTCTATTTCATTCTTTTCTTGTTCTTCTAGCTTGGTCTCTTTAGTACCTGACTTAGGTTTTCCTCATCAGCTCACTCTGACCCATTCACCTTTGAGTACTGAGCACCACACAGTGCCTGAAAGCTCAGTCCACAAGAGAGGAGCTCACCATCAGGCAAAATTTTCTCACTTCACTTGGCTGGGAGTGGGGGGGACATCATCACACTTCAGGGTCTCCAAATGCCAGAAAACAACATGTCCACCAGTTTCCATGATGAGCTACCTGTATTCTCTCCAGATGTTTCGCTTTCTCTGGAAAATAATTCTTCTCTGGGAAGAAGGGTAGACAAGGCTATGGGATTATGTGAGATTATGGTTGCTATTGTTGTTAAAAACATTTTATCCTTAGGAAATATAACATATCCTACAACCATGTCAAAATCCCTTATAATAAGGTGCAAGGAAACAGAATTAGATATTTCTGTGAAATGCACAAAATCAGTGGAATTCAAACTCAGGCTGAAAATTGGCAGTAAGAAAATCTTCCAAGTGTTTCCTGGGACCTTAATGATAGGAATTCCCTCAAGACAGTTGCAGTGAGAAATTATTTTCATTTCTCCAGAAACTGACTCTGGTTACCAAAGTGTTATATATTTTTACTAGTTAAGACATATATTCCTATATCATTTTAATCTGTCTTCTATTTCATTTGCAGTGAAATTCAGTGATAGAACAAAAGTCAACGATTCTAGAGTGTAACTAAATTTGGAGGAAAATCTTTCATTTGGAGCATTTGAACAGGACTATACTATACATTCACATGAGACATTTATTCCGCTACCTTAAACATTTTCTGAACTATTAAATGAACATTCTTCAGGACACAGTATCTCCATGAGGTGTGTATTTCCCAACTGGCACACACAAATCAGGCCCCTTCCACTCACCCTGCACTTCCCACCATCCCTGGCTTGAAACAGGTAGTTTCACATCAGAACCGTCTTGACCAAATATAGGAGAATTTTTGTACCATCCTGTCTCATTATTCCTGACCAATGTTTGTAAAAACTAACCTGAAACTGACAGAGAAAGAGGAACAAAAAAAGCTCAAAATATAAGAAAAGAAACTTTGAAAATAATAGGAGCTTGGGGTTGGGGGAAGCTGCCCAGAAGCTATTTCTGAAGCTGCAAAGGCCTTGTCATCCTGAGCAGAGAGTCGTCCCCACTGCCAGGCCACTGCCTTCAGCCTCACCTGCATCAGCAGGGATCCACTCACTGATGGCGGCCTGAGGGGGTCACCTGCTGTCCTCTGTGCTTCTTGTCCCCCACTGTTACATGAAGCACTGTGGCCAATGAGTCCCGGGCTTGTCCTCCCCGCAGCATCCTGTGTTTCTATGTCACAGCCAAAAAATTATTTTCCATCCATGTAGCTCGAGTGCAAGCCAATTCAATGTTCCTCCTGGCCTTTGCAGAAGCACCGTGAACTGGATCCCGCAGACTTCTTTACCAGTGCGCTAAATGAGTTTCGGATTAGACAAAGTTGAAAATTGCACATACATGGGTGAGAAGTGCAATACAAGCATCTTAGAAGCATTCGTGTTGACTTCAGTCTTTATTCTGGGTGCATATTTCATCTTACATTGTGATGTTGACATTGAATTATAAATACACAAAGTGCAAATATTAGATAACCCAGTTATCTAATGCAAGCGAATGATATTGCTTAAATAATCAATTCAATTTTTTAAAAAGCTTCAAGCATGATTCATAGATGTTCATATCAGCACTTTGAAAGTTGATAGGTTGACTTACATTGTGCCAAGACCCTGGAGAGCCAAAACCTTGGTAATAAGCCCACTTTCTCCCACTTCAGTGGGATTCAAGCCAGTGATATAGCCCATCTCAGCCACCCTCGGCCTTGGCCAGGCGACAACGGACTTCTGAAAACAATTTGATAGGGTATTTTGTCTACACTACACTCCCCAGGCTGGGGGTGGGGTCTGCCTGAAGGTCACATAGTTGTGTCTCCCCCACATCTCTGCAAGGACACCCCAAAAGAGGCATCTGGCCCCCAGCCTCCTCCCCCCTCACAACTCCAGTGGCTCCAGGAATGCCCATTCTAAGCTAAAACTTTCTCTAAAAAAACCCAGAAGTTAAGCCAAAGCCAGCTGCTTGTTGGGCATTGACCCCATTTACCAGCACAGCAAATGGGGTAATGTCAGGCTGGAGCTAGTGACCAGAACAAAGATCCCAGAGCCACTGCACTCATCTCCTAAGCCCTGAGGGCCTTGACTGCTTTGGGCACCCATAGGATTCCACATTAAAGAAGGAATGGGGTCCATAGAGAGAATCCCTATAACATCAGCCCAAAACACTCTTGGGAATGAGTCATTTGTCATAGACCAAAGGCGCTTGCTTTCAGGTGAAAAGAAGAGAATACCTCTCACAACCTGGAAGTCAGCTGAGCCTGGCCCAGCCCCTGCACCCTGTCCTCAGCAGCCTGCAGGGCTGCTGCAGATCAGACTGAGAAAGAGGTAGTGCTGATACGGAAGAAAAGAGTGCTCCTCCTGCTCCCTAAGACGCCAGGGGTAAAGACAGAGACCTTGTGATGAAATCCAGGAACCTCAGATGCCATTGGTTCTGTTGTTTGGCTGATCTTGTAGGGAAAGGTTGTCTTCTCCCCCATTGCTCCCCAGACCATCCAGTGTGAATTCCTCTCAATATTTCAACCCCAGGACTAGCAGCGCTGTTGAAGCAGGCTTGTCATTTGGAGTCACTGCCTTGTTTCCTGCCATCTTGGTGGCGTGACATAATGTTACCATGTCACCAGCCCTGAGCAGCAGCGAGGCACAAATCCTGACCCCATCCACAGCGCATCACAAACCTGCACGAGCAGCACAGAGGGACAGAACAGCGGAAATGAGCATTCAGGCCTGGGCTGACTGTTTGCACCCCACAGCTCTGACTGTGTCTAAAGAAATATGAGCTTACTGCCTTTCTGTCTTCCAGGGATTTTCAACAGGCATGGCCTGAGGATGAAGATGCTCCCCTCTAGCAGAGTGATTCAACAATAACTAACACCACAACTAAAAGCTACTGCTCTCTGAAGGTTTAAATCAGAGAAACAGAAGCCAAGACTTCCTAGGCAGAGCTCAATTAATGGCTTCCAGACTCCAGTCAATTTTTTGCTAACACTGTTGATCTTCCCAAGCAAAAATTAATAGGAAGAAAGTGCATCTAAAAAGGTTGGTATTCCGATGAGGCTGCTCCCAGCACAGTTAGCTGGAATAATTGATAAAGACATAAAGTAGATTTGCTTTTCTTTGAACTGTCACCCTCCCATGGAAGACCTGGATAGCCATTTAAGGACATAAGTGCTCTGTTGTACAAGTATCAAGAGCCATCTCTTTCTGCAAGCAGGCATTAGAAAGTGACCACGGAGCCAGGAAGTAAGGAGGAGTCTAACAGTATGTCTGTGATAGGATTGGAAAGAACATTTCTCAGTGGATTCTCTCACAATTGCCTTGCAAGAGGAGGTGGTGAGCTCCCCCTCTGATCAGGAAGTGGTGAGTGGTGTCTCCCTTAACTGTGACGGTTTACTTGTCGGGCAGGCTCTCCTTTCCTGCACAGGTGCCCGGCAGAGGTCTCAGCCAGGGGCAGAACTTCATTCCAATTGGTTCTCAGTGGTCCGCAGGGCATCCCCTTCAACTGACACAGCTGCAATTCTTGCCTTCAACCAGGAATCCCGAGTACCACTGCCTTCCTCGGCACCAAATTCCGAGACACCAAATGCCACTATCTGTCACATTGTAGGGGAGCAAGAGCTGTCTGACTCACTTATGTTTCTGTCATCTGTTGTTTGCAAAAACTAAAAAAACAAAGAGTAAGTTCAGGAAACGCTGGGACCTAGCTATCAAAAAAATAATAAAGGTAAATGCTTTTTCCCCTTTGGTGTGGAAATTAGCACCTCCTATGCCACTGTTGAGTATGGACTTCTTAACTCATTTCCAAACTGCAGAGCATGGACAGAGGCAGCAGTGATGTGAGGGTGGAGAGACCTGACCGCCACCACCCACACCAAAGGATCCAGGTTATCGGCCCACCACAATGCTGAGCTGGTGCCCTGGGCCCTGCTGTGAGCCTCCACCTTTGTGGTGCTGTGTCCCCCAAGCCCCCAGAGCCCCAGAAGGAACAGAGGAAAACACCAGAGAAACAAAATCAAGGGACATTCTATAAAGTGCCTGACCAGAACTTCCCCAAACTGTCACAATTGAGGAACGCATCAAGGAGAGACAGAGAAACTGGGACAGACAAGGCTTAGGAGGCACGAGGAGAAAGCCGTGTGCAACCCTGGGTGGGTTCACTGAAGAAACAGTGACGTTCAAATAGAGTCTGCCGTCCAGTTATTACTGATGAACAGTGACAAATGTGCCGTGGTCCTGTAAGGTGCTAACATGGTGGGGGGGCGTGTGTGGAGCCCACAGCTGGGACCACAGAGGGTGGGCCAGACACCTACTGCGCCAATGCAGAGGCCCTCACTCAGGGGTCCCGGGTGTGCAGCCATGGATGTGCATACGCTGTCTTGACAACTTCTTTGCGAGCCTGAAATTGTCCTAAAACACAGAGCTTTATTAAGAAAAATAGCTCTCCTTAGAATCTTACAATTTCCTCTTGAGGACATGAAACTGGCACATTCTCAGCAGGGGAAAGAAAAAGCCTGACACCATGTCGAGGAGGGTCCAGCCTATTCCTGGTCCAGGGTTTGGGCTTATCCTATCCTAGCGGCCACCAGGGGCACCTGGACCTGCAGTAAAAGGTGTGGCTCAGAGACAATGGTGTCAGATGTTCAGACAACTGAGTCTTGGGCACCATGGTCAACTGGGAGCTCCCCAGAGAACATACCTACATGTCACAGCCCCTAGGGGGGGTCCCTTAACGTGTCACTCAGAGAGTACTCATGGGCTACACGAGCTGTTCATGGGCACCCATGGATGTATATGGATGTGGGATGTGGGTTCTGATAAGAATTTCCAAATTGCTAAAATCTATAGAATAAGGGCTGGGGATTTAGCTCAGTGGTGCCGCAGCCTGCCTGGCAAGTTCAAAGTCCCAAGTTGGATACCCAGTACTAAAAATAAATAAATAAAAATTTAAAAATAAAATCTATAGAATACGACAAAAGTAGTAGTAAGAAGGAAGTTTATAGTGCCAAACACCTCCATCACAGATGTGGGAAAGGGTCAAATAAACAGCCTGTTTACCTAAGAAAGAACTAGAGATGCAAGGACAAAATAAATTCAAAATTAGTAGAAGTAAAGAAAAAAATAAAGGTCAGAGCAGAAATAAATGCAACTGGTACTTTAACAGTACAAAATATCAACAAGACAAAAAGGTGGATTTTTTAGAAGCTAAAACTGACAAGCCTTTAGCTAGACCAAAAAGAGAAGACTCATATAAATAAAATAAGGTAAGAGGGGAAAGAAGATTAGTACTACAGAAATATAAGGCATCCTCAGGGACAAGCTTAGGAACAACTTTGTGTGTGCCAAAAGATAGAAATCCTGAAGCAAATGTGTGCATTTCTAGATACCACCAGCCTGGAACTCTGAAGAAATGGAAAACCTAAACAGACAAAGAACAAGCAACAGAATTAAATCAGTAATAAAAAGTCAAGCCGGGTGTGGTGGCACACACCTGTAATCCCAGCACTCGGGAGGCTGAGGCAGGAGGATCCATGTGCATTCGAGACCAGCCTGGGCTACATAGTGACTTCCAGGTCAGTCTCAACTACATAGTGAGACCTTGTCTGAAAAAACAAACAACCAAAAACAAAAAAAGGCAAAGAAAACCCCAAATCAGGTGGCTTCATTGCTGAATTCTACCAAACTTTAAAAGATTCTCCTCAAATTATTCCAAAAGGAATCAAAAGGGAGAGAATTCTTTCAAATATGTGCTACAAGACCAGATTACCCTAATACCAAAAAACAGAAAGGAAACAACCAAAAAATAAAATTACAAGTCAGTATCTTCTTGATGAAGATAGATGCAAAAATCTTCAACAAAATACTAACAAATCAAATCCAACAGCACATAAAAAAGATTATACACCATGATCAAGTGAGAATTATCCTAGGGGTGCAAGGATGGTTCAACATACACAAATCAATAAACATGGTACATTGCATCAAAAGGCTGAAAAATAATATGATCATCTTAATAGAATCAAAAAAAGTTTTTGGTAAAATTTAACACCACTTCATAAGAAAAGGAAAAATTGTTGACAAATTAGGTGTAAAAGGAACATACCTCAACATAACCCAGGCCATATATGACAAAACCAACAAGTAATATACACAACAAGAAAAAGTTGAAAGCATTTCCTCTAAAATTGGGAAGGAGAAAAAGATACTTTTACCACTTTTGTTCGGCATAGTACTGGAAAATCCTTCCCAAATCAAATGGGCAAGAGAAAGACGAAAAGGACATCCCAATGGGAACTGAAGAAATCAAACAGACAACAAGATCTTATGTACAGAAAAATGGAAGACTGCACAAAAGAACTGTTAGGACTAACTGAGAAATTTAGTAAAGTTGGAGCATACAAAATTAGTATATAGGAATGACTAGGATTTCCATATACCAATAAGGAATTAGCTATTAAAGAAATCAAGAAAGTGGTCTCATTTATAATAACTATAAAATTTAAAATGAAACAAATGAATAGATATACAAATAACTAAATTACCTAGGAATAAAATTAACCAGGGGAGTGAAAGAAGTCCATAATGAAAGCTATAAAACACTGGTAAAAGGAACTCAGGGGGACTTCTCCCAAAATAGAAGGATATCCCACGTGCATGACTGGAAGAATTATACTGTTAAAATGTTCGTGCTTCAGAAAGCAATTTATGAAACCCATAGTCAAATGAAATCCATGTCAAAATGCCAATGACATCTTCACAGAAATAGAAAAACGTTCAGAACTATGGAAAGGCTCAAACAACCAAAGCAATCCTCAGCAAAACGAACAAAGCAGGGGGCATCACAACACCTAACTTCAAAACATTCCACAAAGCTATAATAATGAAAACAGCACAGGACCGGAATAAAAATAAGCACATAGACCAATGGAACAGAATAAAGAAGTCAGAAAAAACCCACATAGAGAGGGGTGGAAGGGTAAAAGGGAGGGCAGGGATATGGGGCAGAAATAAGAACCAAGATACATCCTGTAAAGGCACAAGATCCCAATGATGAATGTAACTGTACTGTATGCTTAAAAATGTACCAATAAACTTAATAAAAAGAAATGTCAATTGATTTTCAACACAGACACCAGAACATATTCTGGAGAAGAACAGTCTTTAGTAACTGGTGCTGGGAAAGCTGAGTATTTGCAAGTAGAAGTATAAAACTAGACCCCTTCTCACATCATCATTTGCAAAACTCAAATCAAAATGGATCAAAGACTTACATGTAAGATATGAAATGATGGAATCACTAGAAGAAAATGCAGAGAAAATTCTTTAAGGCATTGGTCTGTGTGAATATATTTTGTATATGACTCCAAATCATATGCTACAAAAACAAAAATTGACAAATAGAATTATAACAAACCAGCAAAAGAAACAATTAATAATTAAGAGACAATGGAAGAATATATTTGCACACTGACAATGGATTCGTATCTAAAACACATAATTCAAACAATCTAAGCACAAAAAAAATCTAATCTTTTAATTAGGCAAATGACCTGATTATGCATTTCTCAAAAAACAAATACAAATTGCCAACAGATCTATGAAAAGAAAGCTAATTATCTGAGAGATGCAAATCGAACCCACAATGAGGTATCATCTCATCCCAATTAGAATGGCTAGTAACAAAAAAGATTAAGAAATGAAAAATACTGGCAAAGATACAGAGAGAGGGGAATTCACACATACTCCCTGTGTCGGTGTAAACTGGTACAGCCATTATGGAAAACAGTGTAGAATTTCCTCGAAAACCTAGAAACAGAATGACCATCTGACCTAGAGATTCCTCTATATACCCAAAGGAATGCACAGAGCATCTCTATCAAAGAGACTTCTGCACGCCAGTGTTCACTGCAGTACTGTTCACAATAACAAAGATATGAGAAGCATCCTAAATGTCCAGAAACACATGAACAGACAGAGAAATTCATTGAACACGTCTTATCTGTGCAAGGAAACATTATTCAGCCAATAACAAACAAAACAAAAACTATGAAATCCTGCCATCTGTGGCAACACAGATAATCCTGGATGATCATATTACGTGAAAGAAGTCAGGCACAGAAAGACGAAGACCACATGTTCTCCTCAGGCATGAAAGTTTAAGATCTTGACCTCACGGAATTAGAGAGCAGAAAAGTAGTTACCAGGTGTTATGGTTTATGTCTAGATGTCTGCAAAGCCTGGTATGCGCAGAGGTGGGCCTTTTGGGATCCTGGAGGCATGACGCTTATCAGTGGGTTAGGGATATTGGGAACTGGAGCCTGGAACTGGAGGAGGTGGGTCGCCAGGCGTGTGGCCTGGAAGGGACTGCTTCCCTGCTCCTCCTCCCTTGATCCCTCTCTCTCTGCTTCTTGCTGCCCTTCTAGGAGCTGTTTCTCCTCTGCCACGCTACCCTGCTTTGGGGCCAGCTGAGACTGGACTGAAACATCTGTAAACTGTGAGCCAAAATAAACCTCTCCTCCTTAGAGTTGTGAGTGTCAGGCACTGTGTCTCAGTGATATGGAAAATAACTAAGACACCAGGTAAAGTGAAAAAAAAAAAACAGAAGATGGTTAACAGGGATGAAGCTAGTTAGGAGAAATAACATCCACTGTCCTATAGCACAGTAGGCTTACTATGCTTGACAGCGATTAATTATACATTGCAAGATGGAGAGGTTTGTTTGTTTGTTTGTTTTTGGGTACTGGGGATCGAACTCAGGTCCTTGTGCTTGCAAGGCAGGCACCAGAACCACTGAGCTAAATCCCTGGCCCTGGAGAGGATTTTTAATCCTCCCAATACAAAGAAAAGATAACTGTTTGAGGTGAAGGGTCATTTACTCCATAAATACACATAACTGTGCTGTTTATTTTTTTTAATTTAAACATTTTTAAAAACATTTCATCACCTTTTCCATAAAAGAGCTAACTAGATGGACAGTGCCCAGTTGGACCCTGGCCCCTGAGACTCGAGTTGCTCCAGCTACACCCCATGTGGCCTGCTCAGGATGCTGCTGTTGGGGTCACCAGCTAGGGAACCTGTCCGCCTGTGCGTGGTCGCTGCAATGGTGGACCCAGAGGATGAGTGCTCTTGCTGTCTGTGTCCTTGTCGGATGACGAACAGGTATGAAGCATGATAAAGGAGAGATGGAGAGAAGGAAGATATTCAAATTCTTTGGGGGGAAGAGCCACCTCCTACTTCTACTGAGAGCTAAAAAGAGTCCTCGCATGTGTGCAGTGCCACGCAACTTCCGGTGGGATACCACCGCCACCTATGTGTGGAACTCACAGCTGCCAGTTCCTCCTCCTCCTCCTCCACCGTCCAGCTCCAAGGAGCTGAGGCGAGCCAGCCAGCTTCTGGCACTCCTGTCCATGCGGACGTGACAATGAACAGGTAGCACTTTACCTCATGACAGGGGGGCAAAGAAGACTTAGGCTGGAGAGTCTTGCCTGAAGAATAGCTGAATGTCAGTGAGGAGAAAGATCAGCATATAAACCCAAAATATGTTTTCAGGAAGCCCCCAAAATGCTTTCTGCATAACATTATATCTCCTTCTGCTAGAACTGCCAACTTTGAGTTTCTCACTATTTTTATTTTCTTGAGAACTGATCATTTTATAAATAGCCTTTTAAATGTCAAACTAACTGGCAGAATGTTATGTCTCCACTTCCTATCCTGTGCAGGTTAACTCTTGCTTCATTTTCTTGGTCCTGTCTACAGGGTCGGTGCAGTGAGGTGCTCAGAAATGGGCACTCAAAGCAGGTGGTTCTGTGTGTCAAAAGCTTGCTTTCTCTGTTGCTGCCGGGGTTGTTCTCTGGAGTGGGTGGTGGCCAGGTCCCCTTTCCGCTTGGCTCTGACTTGTTCATCACTGCCATACCATCAGTCAAAGTCGATCGAGGCAGACTGGAACCACCAGATGCAACAGATCTGGGATCACACAAGCTTCCTTCATGGCCACAGCAAGACCTTGGCTCTCGTTCCTCAGAGCAGCAAGGGGCTGCTGCCTTGTACCCCTGCCCAGGGCCAGGCTAATCTAAGATTTCTAAAAATTCCCACTTAGTTGTTTTTTTTCATGTTTCTCTGGTATTATTTCTCAGGCAATCCTCAAGTGAGAATCGGGAACCATCGTGCTTGTTTCTTCCCTGGGTAGACAGACATTCCTTTTCTCCCAGTGTCTTAGTCGCTTTCTTATTGCGGGGGCAAAATACCCGACACCCATAACTTACAAGAGAAGTGTTTTTGGCTCCCTGTTTCAGTGGGTTCAGTCCATGGTTGAAGTTGCTCACAGCATGGTAGCCAGGAAGCAGCGAGAGAAGGGAGGAGGTGGGGAGGGAGATGCAGCCATCTAGGAGACACCTCAGTGACCTGCCTGCCTCTTCCTCCTGACGGCACACTTAGCTGTGAGTTCCTATGAGCGGAGCACTTTCTAGACATGGGAGGTTCTAGAGGGACACCCCTGATCTAAACCTCAACCCCCAGCAGTGTCTAAAATATTCTCTGAGACTGCTTGGGTGGGAGGTGCCCCAAAAGCACTCCTCCTCTGAGTGCTTTGGGTTGCTCTGTGCCCTGATTGTCCCCAGTCCCCTGATCCTGACGGACAGGTCAAACCTGTCCCCATTCATGCACCCACTCTGGAACCTGGAGTGACAGGAAGCAAGGGGTTCCTGTCAGAGATGCCTTCCAGGACATCAGCCTCCTGGCCTGGCTGGCTGGCAATGCCCTCTCGCTCATGGCGTCCTTCTTCCACTCAGCAGAGCAAGAAAGACATCTCCTTTCTCCTTCAATGCTCGCTTTTTGAATCCAGGAGCATCCCTAATGACAGTAATTTCATGAAAATCCTTAAAATAAACAATTCCAAATTGCATTTTAGTGAAGCAAGATTCCCTATAATTAAATTGTCCTGGTGGATGTAAATGACCTAGAGAAAACCAAGGCCTCCATTAACTTTCCAAGGCAAGCATGCCCGTTCTTATTTATAAATTGCTCAGTTCAGCTCCTTTCCTCCAGGAAGCTCTCCTTGGATTTCGCTCAAGACGGGTAAAATCCTGGGTCCAAGGCCCCCTGCGTCTGAAGATCTCTTCCAGGCACTTCGCAGAGTCTGCAAGCACGATTCCTCTGAAATGCGACTCCTCTCTCCAGCAAGCACAGGGCAGAACTACTTGGCTCCCTCTGTCCCCGGGTTTTAAGAGTGGCCGGCACAGCTGTCAGTTTGCCTCCAGCTCCCAAGAAGGCGCATGTTCGTCCCTTCTAGGCAGCCTCTCTGGAAGGAGGAGCAGGCTGCTCCTGCAGCAAGAGGGTCCCCGGGAAAGCAGGGCTCTCCAAGGCCAGGCGAAGGGCTGTGCTCCTTCCTTCCCTTCTGGCTGCTGGTCTGGGCATGGTGTGTACGGGGTGCCTTGTGCTCAAGGTGACCAAGCTCGAAGCAGGAAATACAACATAACTGTGGGGTCGGGCCCTGTGCTCAGGTCTGTCAGAGAGGTCAGGCTTCAAGAGGGTGTGGCCCTGAGCTTTCCTACCCACCCCCAGTCAGCACAGCCCATGCCTAGGCTTTTTCAGTGCCCAGCTCCTGACTCTCTCCAAGTCCCTGGCACCAGGCTTCAGTCGTGGCTGCGGATGCACATTTTCTGTTTGCAGTTGTTCTCTTGGTCCGCGCAGGCTGAGAGGGTCACCACACCCAGATGAGTTGATAGAGCCTCTGGAAATACAAGACAAATCCATTTGCACTGGTTGTCTTAACAGGCAGAGTCAGACTTTGCATTAAGAAACTACTGTTCCACCAGCCATCACACCAACCTTTGACAGGGCTGACCGACCAGAGGAGACATCAAAAAGCTTCACCCTTTGTCCTCTCAGCCTCAGCCACCATGATGAAAACTGACAGCTGAAGGGAGGAGCACACCTGCAATCTCAGCACTTGGGAAGGCTGAGGCAGAGGATTACAAATTCAAGTCTATCCGGGGTGACAACGAACGATTCGGTGAGACCTCGTGTCAAAATACAAAATAAAGGAGGGCAGGGGATTTCATTCGGTGTGAGAGCCCTGGGTTCAATCCCCAGTTCAGAGACAGAGAGGGGGAGAGATGGGAGGGGGAGATGGGTAAAGAGCAAAATGTAAAAAAAGAAAAAAATCAGAGCAAAGCGGAGGAAATTCTCCAGAACCACAAAGTTGCACTATAAAATAAAAACTCATTTGTTTTTCCGTACCCCACAACTCACACAGGTAATGTAGGCCCCAGAGGCAGGGTTCAATGCCTTGTGTGTGGGTGTGGTGTCAGTGCACAGCGCGTGACCATCAGTGACATCTGCAGGGCTTTGCAGGCGTTGTCCACAGCACAGCCCAAAGCGGGAGCACATGAGGAGTGAGCCCTCCCAAGGCTCCAGGTCTTCGAGGCCCCGCTGCTCTGAGAGCCGTGGTCAGATCCCCCACCAGTTCAGGGACACAAATCCAGGGCTCCATCACCCACCTGCGGGCCTGGGCTCGACTGAACAGAAGCACAGGGTCTCGCTCTCCTCCCAGCACCGTGCTCTGCCTGGGACTCGGTGGCCTGCAAATTCAAGGGACCGGCTCCTCCAAGCTTCAGGGTGGGGCGCTTCTTGCCCCATATTGGCTCTGGGGGTCTGGGCCCTCTTTGGCTTGCAGCTGTCTCTGTCCATCTCCGCCCCATCCGCACTCGGCTTTCTCCTCTGACCCTGAGCGTGTTCCTCAGCCTTGGTAAAGACTCCCTCTATTTAGGGCCCACCCTAATCTGATGCGATACTATCTTGACCCTAATTCCATCTACAATGACTATTTCAAAATAAGATCCCATTATGAGGCACAGGGAGAGGCGCAATTCAACCCAAACCACACTATTTATAAGCAAAATATCTCCTTGGATCAATGTTTCATTGAGGACCTTTATTGCTGAAGTTTCAGAGCAAAAACCCCAGCTCTGGGGTCTGCCACAGGCACCTGCCCCACAGCCAACTGAGGAGAGAAGTGCTGGTTAGGGCAGGAAAGGGAATTTGAATCAGTACAGCCAAGACAGAAAGCACCACCATCTATCTGTGAGGGGCTGGAAAAAGCTTTGGGCTTTGCTAGAAAAGGGGAACCAAGGTAAGCATCACTGTCAGTTCAGGCCATCCTGGCGAAGCCATGGGCTGACCCATGGGTGCCCAGGAGCACTGCTGGGAGGTCCAGGAGAGCCAGGGATCATTCTGTTCCCACAGTGGCTTCCCATGAGGGCAGCCCCACTCCCACCATCAGTGAGTGTCCTTCTTGGGGGTGACCTCGCCGTCCGGTGGTCGGAGATGCTGTGCTTTTTCTGGAATCCAAGGTGACTGCAGGCTTAGGACAAAGGCTGGAGACATTCCAGGGGGTCTGGAATTGTGCATTGTAAAGGCTGTGGTCAGATGTCCTTGCAAACCCTGCAGATTACTTCAGCTACTCTTATCTTGGGGTCATCAGTCTTAAGGGGGATGACACAGCTGGGCAAATTCAGAGCCAGGACGCTGTGCCTCCATCCAGGGTTGCGCAGGGAGCCAAGGCAGAGATCTAAGGTAATAGAGGAGACAGATGTCACCGGAAGGCAGAGATGTGCAGCTTTGTCCTGCGTTTGATGACTCACTGGGCACCTGCAGCCCCAGGCCCCCCTTACAAGTGCATGCTAGTCTGGCCAAGGTGACACTTAAAGGTCACCTGCCTTGTGGCCCCAATGCTGCTGGTTCTGGGCTTGGTCCGTTTCCCATTTTTCATATTAATGATGCTGTGCTTCTCCACAGCTTCCAAATGCTGGTCCCCAAGAGAAGCTATCCACCAGCTCTGCAGGAAAGCTACATCACCACCCCAGCTTGTCAGCTTCCAGTCGAGCTAGAGTCAGGGCCGGCTGTGCCCAACACAGCCAAGGGCATAGTAAAGCAGTCCCAGTGAGGTAGGCTGATACCTAGCTGTGCCTGCTGCTGGGGAGGGCCAGGGAGCCTGGTGTCTCGGAAATAATCCACAGCAGATGTGGATAAAAGGGTTAGAAAGTGCCTTTCAAGCTTCCTCTACTTCCTGGCCTCATGGGCCAGTGCACAGAGAGGAGCACTGATCTGTGCATTCAGAAGCTTCTAAGGAACCTGCCCTCCGCGCAGTACTTCCGGCCTAACATGAGACATGTGTCAGCTACGCAGCACCCCCATCCCAGAGGGCCCGTGAGGCTCCTCAGGACACGTCCCCATCCCCAGCCCACTGCTTTGCATTTCCTGTGCCACACGGGAAAACCCAGGAGCCCCGAAGATGCTGCAAAGGGAACCTCAGGGCCAGATGTGCTTGGACACCAGCTGCCCCTCTCCAACGGGGCCAGGGCCCTGCAATGAGCAGACTCCTGTGTGAGGCCCCCAGCAGGGGAGCCACGGAAGCCCCCTGAGCACAGTGTGTCCCCGATGTCCTCAGCAAGACAGCAGCTGCCGCATCCCTTCTCTGCACCCTGGCTGGGGCAGGAGCACATTTTCCCCAAGAAAATGGGGCTCACATGGAGACCTGTATCCAGTCCTCCCTTCCATCATAACCAAGCGAGACCAAACGAGAAGAGGTGAGAATCTGGAAGTGGACAACTGAGTGGTGGACAAATCTCAGTGTCCGCAACAGCCTTTGCATCTCCTGCAAAAGCGCACCAGGAATACGTGTGCCTTCTTGTCTGTGGTAGGGGTGCTCTTTCCTGTCTCTCTTCTGCCTTTTCTCTCCTCTTCTCTGCAGAGAGCGCCATAGTCTCGTGGCTAAACTTAAGCTTCCCGAGGGATGCGGGACCACTTGCTTCAGCACCCCGGACCCTAGTCTCCAACTACAAACTGCAGCTCATGCAAGATAAGCCCAGGAGCCAGCACCCAAGGTTAAATTAACCAAGGTCATTCTGAATGTGTCTCATGGACGCTGAAGGACGGGAGGGGGCAGGGTCACAAGCAGGCAGCACCTTTCTCTATACAGCAGAGAGGGGGTGCTGTCCACAGGGCCAACAGTGACTCCCTGGGAGACAAGGCAGGGAAGGGGGCCTTTGCCTCTGATAAATTTAGTGACATAATAACATGGCGATAAAGAATAACTTTGTGGGGCTGGGGATTTAGCTCAGTGGTTCTACCACCTGCCGTACAAGCACAAGGACCCAAGTTTGATCCCCGGTACCAAAAAATAAAAATCAAAGAATAACTTTGTGAAAGCACCAATGAAGTCATTTGGCTCTGACCAGGGGACAAAGTCCCCTCTGGAAGGAAAAGGGAAAAAAGGGGCTGCTGAGCCCGGCTGTCCTGGGGATGGCAAATCTGAGCCTAAAAAGGAGGGTCATCACCACACCACGTCCACTGAGCTGGCCTGGGGGGAGGAAGCCAGGCAAAGCCAGGGTCCTCAAAGACCACCTAGGACGGGTGTCCTGGGAAAGGGTCCTGAAAAGGAACACAGGCTCAAACACAGCGAGTTCTTCTCACAGATGCAATTCTGCCCAGGGAGCCCTCAGGAGACCCACAGGACACAGGAAGAGCTCTGTGTGAAACTGTCATGCAGCACCAGAGGGGAAAGGGCACAGGAGGTATGCTGGGCTTGTCCAGAGACAGTGAGCGAGGCCGGGTTGCCATGAAGGAAGCGGAGCGTCCATTGAGGAGTGAGGTGCGGGATGCAGGGATCAGGGAGAGGGGCTGAGACAAACCACAGCAGAGCCCTGACTCCACACAGGGGGCTGGATCATCCTTGACCTCACTGCCCATTTCCCAAGAAAGCTATACTCGGGGGAACATTGGTCACCCAGGACATTTTGGGGCCTAGGAAGCCACTACTCTACCCTAATGACCTCTTACGATATCTTTGAGAACAAAAGGAAAGCAGGAGGGCGAGGTGTGGGGTGATACAGACAGTTGTGGGTCCCAGCCTGCAGTATGGAAAGACCTTCTGAGCCCTCTGCTTGACTGGTGCCCCTGGTCATAGGTACCCTGCCCACCGGTGATGGCAGCACTGTTCATTTCCTAGGCTGTATGAGCTAATGTTCATCATCAACTAGTTGACAAGTGATCCAAACCAACTTACCCGGTAGCCCTGGGATAGGCTGGTTACCCTGACCGGAGAACCACAGACAAAACATCCCTAAGTGAAACCAGGTGCGGAGTGTGTGTGTGTGTGTGTGTGTGTGTGTGTGTGTGTGTGAGAGAGAGAGAGAGAGAGAGAGAG
>NW_022900913.1:4003656-4022293 GCF_012274545.1 Fukomys damarensis
GAGAGAGAGAGAGAGAGAGAGAGAGAGAGAGAGAGAGAGAGAGAGAGAGGTCCTGGGTTAGAGGACAGGGTCCCTCTTGATTCCCTGTGACTGGCTCCATCTGGAAACATTTCCATATAATCTTCGTACTCGTCTCAGCTCATCAGGAGCTCTGTGTTTGATTTCATCACACTGACCCAGGACAACAAACAAGACAATAGACCCGGTAAGCACCTGATGACCAAGGCCGCGCTGATTTTTCCCGTACTCTACCACCAAGCACCGCACGTCAGCAGCTGAGATTTCACTCCGAATTTGACCCCGACTCACTCCTCCTCACATAACCCTTTACCCCCTTCTTATACCCCGCTGGCTCCAACGGGGCAAAATTTTACCTCTCAGGGTCATCTGGCAACGTGTGGAGACCCCTTGGCTGTCACACAGAGAGGGCTGTGGCTGCTGACATCCAGGCTGGGCGGATCTACAAACCCCCGAAATGTACAGCTGACAGTGCCCGCCCTCCATCTTGCAGTGCTTTCCAACTCCAGATTCATTCGGACCAACCAGCCCAAACTACCTTGCATATTTAAAGAATGACAATGCTAGTAACCAAGAGACTCTGCTTCACACAAAGTCCGCAGGAGAAAGTGGAGAGGCAGGCAACAATGAATCATTAACTTTCCAGGTGGCCCTCATTAGGACAGGACCATCAATCTTATCATAGCATACCGTAACAGGAAACTGGGTCCAGGGTCTCACATAGAAAATGTGGCAGGGGCCCCGACCTCGTGTGCCTGTAAATACAACGTTGACCAAAGGAGACGCGTGTAATTACTCCAGGCAGGAGACAGAGCTTACCGAATTACATGTTTTTCCAGCTTCCCATTTTACAATTTAATAGCATCTGTAATTATACACTGCGTGTGACGTCACAGATGCCATCCAACCCCCACTGGAGGGGTTTTCAGAAGCAGCATTGCACACCGGTGCATCCCTGATCAAGATGGGCTACTCTTTTTATAGATCCAACTAATAAGAATAGAGAAAGAAACCACAGGGAGGCTGCTGAAAGGGGCGGCTCCACGGTGCATGTTTCTGCTTTCCGAAGCATCCACTGCTTGTCATTTAGGACCTGACGCTGCTCCTGTGCAGGACCCAGCAAAGGCTCTGCAGCGCAGTTGGTCTGTACCACCAGCCCCCTAGTCCCTGTGTGTTGGTGTCCTAGGCCGTCACAGGAGCTGACAGATGGGGTTAAATAACAGAAAGGCCTCGCCCGCAGTTCTAGAGTCAAGACCTCGAAGATCGCTGTGGTGGCCATCCACACTCCCCCTCCCCAAGGCCCCGAGAAGGCCTGCACTGCTCTGACCCTCCTTGCGGACACCGCTGCACCGTCTTATCTCCTCGTCCTCTTCCCCGGAGGTCAGTCTCTGAGTCCAAATGTCCGTTTTTCATGAGGACACGAGTCACATTAATTTATGACCACCCTGATGACTTTTTATCATTACTTCTGTAATAAAGGCATAATCTATAATACGGGAGGTCAGGATTTCCACGTGGAGGGACACAGTTCAACGCGTCACCCTTCCTCTGCTTGGTTCCTTCCTTGACAAGCGCACGGTGGGAGTGCATTTGCCTGTGAACTCCCAGGCATCAGAAGTCCTCGGTCCACATCTTCAGGCAAAATCCCACCATGCAGTAAGTTGACGCCCACTCAAATGAAATGACGTGATTTGTTCACGTCGCTGGAAGTTGTAGCGCCAGGATTAGAAATGGAGTCTGACCAGTTGTAAAGCTCGAGCCCTTCCCACTCCAGCCTGCTGCTTCCTGCTGCTTCTTTATCCTTGTAATTAAAGCAAAGCAGCTTTAATTTAGCTCTGATGAGCACCAGCTTGCCCTGAGCTCCTCTAGAGAAAACCAGAAACCTCTTGTGTGTCACAAATGTGTCATCGGGAAACTCCCTTCTTCAATTTTGTATTTTTAACTTAGGAGGAAAGTATAAGCTTTCGCTTTTGTAGTTATTTTTCTAAGTCCAGTTACTATGAGATTGGAAATCCAGCCTGTGATTATCTGCTTTCTATTTTTGACTTGTGCAGAATCCCTGTCTTCAAGCCTTGGAGGAGGGGGAGGGTGCTGGGCAGGAAACTCCCATTGCATCTGAGGGAGGGTAATGCCCAGGACAGAGGCCATAATCACATGAGGACGTCGGAGGTCAAGGTCCAGCAGGCGCCATGCGGTGCCTGGCCTGAGTTTGAAGTCAAAGCTCCCACTGAGATCATCGCGCTCTTTCTCTGTGGTTCCTGTTCGCCCTGGCCCAGTTCTGCTCACCACTCTGGGCACAAACTTAACCTGCAAGGCAGACCATGTACTTTGCCCCACAGATCAAGGTATTTAAATTCTACCAGTGACATGATACCACATTCCTTCATGGAAAGGTACTGGAATGGAAATCAGAATATGTTTTATCATTCCCTGGGACACAGCAGATGACAGGGGGCTTGCAGGTGTGAGCGCCCTCATCTCTGTCAACTCCTGGCCCCGAAGCTATACACACCACTTCACCATCTCGTTTATTCCCCACAGGCTTCCTTACAAGCTGTCCCCTTTATCTCTGAGCACTTTCTGTTACAAGTGGAGCTGTCCCCCAGGACATGTGGACGTCCTAACCCCTGGGACTCGGAAACATAACCTCATTTGGACACAGGCTCGCTTAAAGATGAGGTCCTCGGTGGGGACTGGTGCCTCCCAAGGGGACAGAAGTACCAAGCGACATGCAACATGCTTGGGGAAAGCAGTTGACAGTAACGGTCCGTGCTGCAGTCCGGCTGCCCCCACGGAGGAGGCTCAGAGCATTTAAATAAAATCACCGTCAGAAATTTTGCTGATGTTAAAAAGCTGAGTTTGGTTTGGGGAAAAAATACATCATTTCTTCTTTCGCAGGTAAAATACACCATCTTCTACCACTGCCTGTGGCCTGCTGTGGCCAGTGATGGTCTGCTGCTTCCGTCCTGGGTCTTATGGGGGACGGGCACAGACCTTGGAGGCTGTGGGAGGAGGCAGGTGGCTCCCCAGCACCGGCTGCCTCCTCTCTCCTACAGCCACCGCCTGTGTCACCAGGAATCCAAACAGCACCAGGGCTCTGCCTGACCCAAGTTCTTCCTCACCAGGGAGTTTTGACAGCACACACAAGAGACATACATTCTGACAACCAAAAGAGGGACCCAGAAAAGGCCACCAGAAGACACACAAAACCCTTAAAACCACATCTTTGGATGAAGTGTGGTGGAAAACATGATATATGTTTCAAATATGGGAAAAGAAAAAACATGGAAACAAAGTCTTTGTAAATAGGGAAGAGTGGAGGGGGTGAAGGGATGGCAGAGGTATGGGGAAAAAATGAGAACCAAGATACATCATGTAAAGGTACACGATCCTAATGATGAATGTCACTGTATCATACCTAAAATGTACCAATAAATGATGGAAAAATATTTTAAAATCTCTTCCAGTGAAAGACACATGGCATGAATCCCTCTCAGAACACCTGCCCGGTTTCAAACGCACTTCTCCCATCCCCCCTCCCTCTTTCTGGCATGGTCCTGGTTGCCTCAGTGTCCAGGATTAATCCAAAACATTTACCTCCCGTGGTCGTTTTGAGACTGGGGAGGAGCTGGAAGTCACAGGGCGCCCGTGCGGTGACTAAGTGGATGAGGACAACGTGGCGTTTCTAAGAGCCTGCCCTCCCGTTGGACGGCTCAGTCAGTGTTTCTGATCGTGCCGTGTAAAGACGCTCAGGAAAGAGCACTCAGAGCTGCTTCACAAGTGGCGAGAGCGATGGGCGCGTGTGTTTGCAGGGAGGGGAGCATGTGCGGGGGCACGCGTGGCAGTGCGCCTTCCACTCTAACAGCTGCTTAAGATGCAGGCGTTTGCCGAGTCTCTTGATCCCTCCACTTCTCCCTGGCAGCCCCCAGACGTTTCTCTGGGTCACCACTGGCCCAGATGTGGGCGCTCGTCTTTCAGTACTCTTGAACCATGGCTGCTCATGCCCTTGTGTTCAGCCTCGTGGGCAGGAGGTCTGATGGCTCTGTCTGTCTCCACAGCCCCAGGGAAGCCGCCCAGCATCTGTGGTCCCCGAGGGAGACCCTGCCTCTGCCGGGATCCTGAAGCAGTGGCGATCAGTTCTCACCCTGTCCTCTCATCAGACTCCGTCCAGGGCGTTGCTGAGACAGAAGCAGGCAGGAGTGATCTCGAGGGCCCAGCCAGCTTTCTCCTCCTGCGGCACTGAAGTGCTGGCTAGACCGCCTCTCAGAAGCCATCCTGTGCCCAACCAGCTGCCTTCGGGGTGCTGGAGACCGGGCACAGGCCTAGAGGAAGGCACTGTCCATGTTGGGCCCTCGGGGAGGCCACCCAGCCATGCAGGACGCTGGGCCAAGAAAGGGCAGATGTGCAGGTGCGGCCTGGAAGACTGTGTGCCTACAGCGGACCCCCGCTCAGTGCCACCCACCCGTCCCTCAGAATCAGGGCTTCCTCCTCCGCTGCACCCTGCTGCCTGTGACAGTCACCAGCACCTCCCTCGGGAAGCCATGTGCCCCCGCCTCTCTCGCCAGACTCTGACACCCACCTGGCCGTATTTTACGCCAGGGGACATCTTCAGATTACCCATGCTGCATCTCATGCAAATAAGTCTGGTTAATGAGCCCCTGAGGGGCTGAGCTTCTGTGAGATGGCCCCACACCCATGCGGTGGAGGTGCCAGGGCCAGAGGAGAAGTCCCAGAAGGCCACACGGGCTGTTTGACTCTTTCCTTTCTCTTTCTTTCTTCCTCCTCCCTCCCTCCCTCCTTTCCTTCCATTACGAAAGACTAGCTAAGTCTGTCACACCTGACAAGAGTTCAATGAATGAATGAAAGATTACTTTGCTTTAAAATCAAATTCTGTGTATGGAAATACGCAGGCCGCTTGCCTGTCGGATTCTGACCACCTAGAGCTTGCCACTTGACACAAAAGAGGGTGCTGTGTGAAGGGCAATGCGTTGTTCACGCCTGCCAAAGTCATTAAAGGTGGACCTTATTCCCGCATAAATCCAGATAATTTGATGTTGTGGTTTTGGGGACAGAAACCAGGACTTGTGAGAACAGGAAGCAGATAAAAGCTGTGAGCAGAAGGAAGGCTTCCTAACAGGGACATTTGCAAGTGTGGCGGTGACACGGACCCCGCCGGGGGTCAGAGCCGGCAGCATGGCCACTGATTGCTTTCACTCGCTCTCTGTGCAGCAAGAGTCCAGCGACTGACATCACATTTATCAAGCTTCAGTCAGACAGGTCTCATTAAACTCAGACAGCTGGACTCAGACATCGACGCAGTACCGGGGAAAAGCCGTCAGACAAGCACATGTGAATCCTGGAAGAGCAGGGGTAAAGATGAGAGATGTCGACCAAGGCAGGGTCCTCCCAAAACAGGGTCCTGCACAGGGCCATGGTGTACAGGGAGCCAGCCGAGCCCGGGCGATGAAGTGGTCCGCAGAACAGAGACGCACGTGCAAGTTCTCTCACGAGGAAAAGGAGCCTCCACCCTCGCTCTCCCTCGGGACTAGATAGGGACTCTCAGTGCTCTTATTTCCAAGTACTCCTGTGCTTAAAGGGCACTGTGTTCCTTCCCAGGCCACGCTGCCTGGGTCGAGATAACCTTGAGAACCCATGAAGGTTCATGCCCAAGGCCACCTGACTGGGAAACGCAGTCAGAGAATCTGATTCTAACCTCAGCATCGTGACAACATGCACAGGCACACATCAGGCATATAAATAATTGTACATTATATGTAGTCAGGGAGGGGTGCAGGGGTGGAAGGGAGGGCAGGGGCATGGAGAAAAAATAAGAACCAGGATGGATTATGTAAAGTTACCAATTTCCAATGATGAACATCATTCTACTGTATACCTAACATGTACCAATAAACTTAATGAAACTAATAATCATCATCATACATTATAGCTTTGCAGCTTCACGTGTGTCAACATATACGGCAAAGGTCTAAATTGTATTAAGTAAGACATGCTGTTACTGGTCACCCGCACACTGCTCCCTCTCGCTTCCAACGTGTGTATCCATCATTTTGGCCACTTTCTGAAGCAACTCCGAAAGTCCTCTTTCATGAGTGTCTTTACGGGGTGTGATCAAAAACACAGTGAATGCTGCTGCTGCCATCCAACAGAAAGGCAGGGTCATAAAAGCAGGACACTGCATCCTCATCCATGTCAGCCACCATGACTTCTGAACCCTCTCCAAAGTCAAGAGGTCTGTGAAAGGTTCACATTTGAATTAATTCAGGACATCAAGGCAGCCACCACAGAGCAACAAAAGACACAAACAGAGGACTGCAGAAAGTGGCAGCAACGATGGGGTAAGAGTTTGAAGTGAGGGGCAGTATTTTAGAGGAAATTCATGGCAATGCATGTTTTACTGTAATAATGTTTTCCATTTAAACATTTACTGTATTTTCCTATCACGCCTCAAATATACATATATGGATATATATATATATATATATATACACACACACACACACACACACATATATGTGTGTGTGTGTATGTATATAATATTTAAGTGTAAATCATACTGGAGACCCTACAGCTCCCTGCATATTTAGCCTTTTGTCTTGTGCGCTAGGCCATTCCTACCCTGGACAGATGGATGGATGGACAGATGGAAGGGTAGATGGTGAATACTGAGATGCAGGCTCGTCTCATGAATCAGTGATATCTGTGACACAGCAGTGCTCTAAAGGTTATCATGCTTGGTACTACTACAGTTTCTGAAATCATTCTGTCATTTCTCTGGAGCAGTAAGGATGTCAGAGGAATTAAGGGGCAGCAATCTCCTCCAGAGTAACTGACGCTGCCCATTTCTCTACTAACATTTCTTAGTCTACACTATTCCACCCCAGGGTGGTTCTGGACAGGTGTCTCTTCTGTTCTAGCACCTTTTCCTCTCTTGGCCACTTCAGGCCCAGGTAGAAACAGCTGAGGAGCCTCGGGGTGCTGTCCAGGGGCCACCATGAGCCTCAATTTACAACTGCTGGGTCGGTCAACTTTCTGCTCCTGGAAAAAAAATACTTAAGGTAAACAACTTACAAGGAGCAGTATTTGTTTTTGTGCACAATGTCAGAGGATTCGGTCAGGGCCTGCTGGCTCTGTTATTTTTGGCCCTGTGCTGAGGCTAAAACGTCATAGCAGATATCGTGAGTGGATTAAGATGTTTACCTCATGGGAAGAGAAAGAGAATAGAGTGTGAGTCCCAGCTTCACCTTCAAGAGTTCACCCACAATCACTGCAACTGCCCCGTGACACCACAGGAAGGTGAACAAGCCTTTACACAAGGGGACATTAGAGACTCACCCGCTTTGGTGTACAGCCATGGGCTCTTGCCCAGGGTGACCTTGCTCTGAGAGTCTGAGAAATACTGTGATATTCTATGTTGTCACAACTACGGTTGTGGGCGCTATTGGCTTCTAGTGAGTGGAGCACAGGGAAGTCACTAAGTGCCAGGCAGTGGGCGGGACTCCTCCACAACCAAGATTTCTCCACCTGCACTGTTAAGACAGCCAAGGGAGGAAAGGCTGGGACAAATTGCTGCAGAACCAAACATCTGCAATGAAAAGAAAGCTAGAGGGAACCATCATCCGTGTCTTCCCGACACCCTGGGAAGGACCACGGACATCCACTGAGTGGCTAGTATGTCTTCTGTTCCAGAAACATTATCGTATCTAATATTCACAGCAATCACTGTGAGTAGCTCTGATCCTTGCTATATTGTTGAGGAGACTTAACTTTCCCTGAAGTTAAGTAACTCTCGGGGTGCTGTCCAGAAAGCATAGTCACTAAGATCTCTACTTCAGACTTTCACCAGAGCATGAGCCATGCCAATTTGAGGTGAAGGAAGGACAGCCTCACAGCAGGGCTGAGAGGTTAGCAGGGGCTGAGAATAGCCAGCCGCGGGATGCTGCATGGAGTCCTGGAGAACAAACAGGAGACTGGGCAGTCTGTCCACACATGTGACGCTGATGTCAGAGAGGAAGCTCACACGTCCTCTGGAAGCCATTAGGCCTAAGCCTGTTTCTCGTTCAATGGTCAATTGACAACTGCTTGTCCAGTTCCCCTGAAATTCCTGGTACACACTAGTGCAAGACCTCAAAATGAGGTTGAGTGCATCGTGGATTTTTCTGGGTCTGACAATTTGTGCATTCAGATGTTCCCATTTGAAAAGAAAGAAAAGAGAACGGAGGAGAAGAGCGACGTGGAGGACGGAGGAGAAGGGAGGGAGATACTTAAACTGGTCCCAGCTGAGTTTCACTGAACAGATGGCAAGACACTGGGTAGTTAACTTCATGATAAATAAACAAATCTCGCCCAGCATTTCAAAGATGTCATCCTTAGATGAGAATATTTTCAGGCTTATTTTCAACACTTTTTCCACTTACGCATTCCTAAGTTAATACGATCCCAATTTATACCCAAATAGGTATAAATTTTTAAACTGTATAAAGCCCAGTAGAACTTGACCTGTAGGAAGTCCATCTTCTTCCTTTCGGCTTCCCGACCTCGGTCCACGTGAGGTCCAGAGACCGCCGCAGGCTGGGCCGCGCTGCTCCTCTCTGCACGCAGCTTGCTCTGTGTCACGGCATCACTTCTGCAGACAGCGTTTAAAAATAGCCCGGTTGGGTTCCAAGCCCGAGCTGGCTCATCACTGCCTCGGCAGCGCCTTGGAGAGCTTCCCAGGCTGGGACCGCTACGGTGGAGGAGCCTGCAGGGCTGAAACCGGTGGATCCGTGAGCTGGAAGCTGCGGTAGCCACTGTGGTCACCTCTTCGAAGCGCTCTCAGACCGGGGCTGCCACCTGGGAGTCTGCCTCACAGGTCCGGCTGGGATATAGGGCGGCCCCAGGGCGGCCCCAACGCTTTCTCCAGAGCCCAGGAAGTAGCCTCCGTGCGGGGGCAGCTCTCCTCCTGGTTGGAGGCCTCCTTCCTCAGTCCCTCCGATCGGAGCTGGGCAGGCAGGAGAGGGGAGACCTGTGGTCCCCAATTCCCCAGGGAGGAGAAGCCATGGCCTCCACCCTGGCTCCGTACCGTCCACCTGGGAGAGCACGGGCCCCATCGCCACAGACTGGAAGCTTCTTGTTGAGCTCTCACAAGGCCAGGTGCTCCGATGGGCACTGAGGACTCCCGAGGAGCAAGGGCGATCCTGCTCACGAGTGGTTCCAACCTACCTAGGGGGAAAAAACGAGCAAGGCCAGAAACTAGACGAGTGTTGTCAAATAGAAGGACGTAGAATTGCACAGGACTGCAGCTGCACCCTGCTGGGGAAGACAGCTGGAAATAAAGCCCCAGCTTTGCAGGCAAGAAGTCAGCGCTGGAGATACCAATTGCCCTTTGGGCCAGCAGACAGACTCCTTGGAAGCCAGTGTTCAGATGTTCAGGCAGCCATAAGAAATTGCTGCTTGCAGGAGGCTTGAAGAATGGGAAGTTAATGGGGTATCTTGCAGCTCTGGAGGCTGGAAGTCCAAGACCGAGGTGTGGGCAGTGCCGATTTCTTCTGAGACTACTTCCCTTGGCTTTTAGATGCCCCTCTTCTTCCTGTGTCTTCACTTGCCCTTCCCTCTCTGTCTGTGTCTGAATCACCCTTTCTCACAGCCAACACAGTCCCTGGATCAGGCCCTACTTACGACCTGCCTTGACCCTAATGTCCTTTTAAAGGCCTTGTCTCCAAACGTTGTTACATTCTGAAGAATTGGAGGTCAAAACTTCCACATAAAACCTTAAGAGGGGCACAATTCGTCCCCTAATAGAGGAAAGTGTGTGTTTGGGAAAGGACAGGGTAGTTACCGCATTTCCCTCTTCCCCATCCCGCTTTCATTCAAACACGGTTGTATTGAAACCAAACAAATTTATGTTAAGCCATCCTCCATGCCTGGGTGATGAGGTGGGTCCAAACAACCCCCATACATGGTAAACTATACCCTAGCTTGAGGAGTGAACAAATTTTAATCCTACCTAAGTGTATATTCTTGTAACCAAGCAACAGAATTTCAGCCAATCACAGGCTGCCAGTGATCAGACCATGCCCATGTAAGGAAAGTGTTCATTGCAGCCAATCGGATTGTTTGTTTATGCCACGTCCTCTTCTCTGGCTATAAATAGAACCTGCACTGGTGGTGTTGGTGCATTCTGCTCATCTTTGATCTGGAATCTTGCCTGGTTCTGGAGCCTTTCATTCTTGCTCAAGTGAACTACTAAAGTGAGCTGGTCTCCCTTTTAAGACATGGAACGTGACTGAAGAAAGTGAGACAAGATGGTCCCAGGGGCATGTCCGACTCTTGAGGTTATGGATGGACCATTTTCAGCATCCAAGAACATAAGCAGGATGAGGGCAGGAGGAATGGAGGAAACGGAGGAGCCATGCAGGGCAGAGAGACATTAGGGACAGAGCTGCCCCGGTGCAGGGAGTAAACACATGCTGGAGACGCACACTAGCTGTGAATAAAGCAGATGATATCTATCGAAGAAGACCGACCTCTCGCCCTGAGTATCTCCTCCACCTCCAAAACACGTTCGAAAATAGAAATCTCCAGAAATGCTCTACCCTGCAGGAAACCTTCTCCACCCTAAATCCTTCTAGTGGGAAACCAAATGCTTTTTACATAATGAGTTGGAAAATAAAAGGAAAATATTAGAAGGCATTCTTTATGAGTTCTGATGATGATATTATTCTGTGCTGAGGCATCCTAATTATAAAGCTGCACAATAAAGCTCAATTCCAGTGGTGATTCTTCTCCATCAGGCAGATGGTAATTGCTTTTAAAATATATGTCTGTGTGTACAACTCTTATCTGTTTAACTTATATGTTTTGAGAAAATAATATCTATCTTTTTAAATTGCCTAATTTTTTATTCTGCAGAGTAACTCTGAATAGAATCTCTTTTCAGAAAAATATTGCTGGCCTAGACAAAAAGAGAAACACTTTTAAAAGACAATATTTTCTTAGAATAGATGGGATTGCAAAGTGGTAAGACTTGGGGGGGTGGTATTTATTATAAGCTTTTGGTCCAGGCTACTTAAGAATAAAGAGAGAAAAATAAGAATTTTTTTAGCTATTCTGTCTCTAAATGCATGCTGGGCAGGTTGCAGTGGGCTCTGGGCTTGTCTATGCCCCAGGTAAAAGAAGTACCTAGTAGGAATAACAGTGTGATTGTTCATGAGTCTTGCCAGGACAACTCCCTTTCTTTAAAAGATGTCTTCATATCAATAACCCAGAATAATACTGCCCCACCTATAAAATATTTCATAAAAGTAAACATTTGGTGAGTGTGTGAGGAAGAGGTTCTTTTATTCAGGAAAGATGATGTAGAGTAGGGTTTTATCACTGTGGACAAATGCCTATCAGACAGGAGTGAAGTCCACATACCATTCTCTAAACAATGCAGTACAATGGCGCCTCAGTTCAAGAATTTAATTGATTTTATGGTTTGGGGGTAGCTGGCTACAGTTATGTTTGTCACCCATTGTGGAGTTTGTGGATGGAAGCAAAATTTTGGTGAATGCTTCTGTTTAAAAACCAAATTGTTTGTGAACAGAGGCATTCATGAACTAAAGGATTACAGTGATAGGGTATTCTGAATTGGACTAGGATAGGACAAATAAGGACATATTTCAGTGCTCCACTAACTGGAGGGATAAGAGGTGTGACCTTTTCAAAGTTAAACAACAATTCACTCTGGTGTCCACCCACCCATCAACCACTCTCTGAACAGGGTTTATGCTGCCTGATACCACTTCCTGCTAAGACAGAAGGTACTGGGAAGATGTAGAGGAGACTTAGACAATTAAGTGTCATATCCCAGGCAGGGCAGGACATTCTACCGCAAGAGGCCCACGATCAAATGGAAATCTGCTAGGGGGACCGAGAATGACAAACGAGCTGGCCTGGCTTTTTCTGTGGCTTCCTGAGCTGGCCTCAGCAGTGACTGATGCAGCCTGGTACCCACACACACCGACACAGGCCGCCATGCTCGTGTAAAGGAGGGGCATTGTGGGAGAGTGGGGGGGGCTGTTCACTTCAATGAAGTGCTGCAGATTTTTCTCATCATGGTGCGTGCACAAGTTAGAGCTCATTCCATATCCTGCATGTCCAGCATGCATAAACTTCTTATTTACATGTCTGTGATTAAAATTTACATTTCAAACAAGATAAAGCACATCATGAAACTTCAAGATGGGTATAGAGGCAACTCAGACTCAAGTCAGGCAATCCAAAACATCCTTTATTCCTAAGCATTTGAGATCTCCACTCACAGCAGCGTCTCACACCCCTACCTATCCGGATTTCATTCAATTAAATATTCTTGGGCTTTGGCAAACTATTAGATTCTAAAGTCACTACGGGATGAGAAGAACCACAGACCTCAAGTATCACTGCATCTTATCAAAATGGCCATCATGTTCGGCACATTTTCCCCATTTTTTTTCCACTAGTTAACATTTCATCTAATTTAAGCTAAAATTTAGTTTGTTATTTTCCCCACCCTTCCTGGGCATGTGAAGGATTCCACAGACTCTGGTGTGTCTATCAGCAGGGTAAGCTGCAGGGAGACAGTAGTGGTTTATCCTCTGCATATTGCAAGCTGTTTGCAGGGCTACAACCCCTGCAGCAGAGAGGGCCTCACAAGAACCGGCAGGCACATGGAGAACTTCTGATCAGCAAGTACAGAGGCCTGGAAAAGGCCAGGAGCAATTGAATCCACACAGTGAGGATCCAGACCCAGCTTCTCTCTTCTGGATCTGCATGCAGGAAGCGGCTCAGGTCACTGGGGAGAGCACTGCTGGTGGGGGTGGCTTTGACTAGGACCCCAACTGTGCTGTTAAGTGTTCATCAGGGGATGCATATCTCTTTCAGAGATTTTCCTTGTAGAGATTCAAATCCTCTTGTTTTCCTGTAGCTCCATTTCCTTCAGTGTTGCATCCTTTGTCCAGGCGGATTCTCCTTGGGCATCAGTGGAGTCACGTTGCTGTGAATGTTTGCATGTCTGGGGTGGCTGGAGGCTGGTTCTGTGTTTCTCATCGTCCGATTGCCTAGAGAAGCTCCAACCTCAGTTGCAGAAGTCTCCTTGTGGTGGGCACTGGGCTCTGTTTTCCGGCTCAGCTGAACCTTTCTGCAGCTATGCTGGTGGGAATGTAAAATGCTATCATTGACTACGAAGTTTCCTGTGGTAGTCAATATGCACCTAGCCATTCACATAGCAATAACTCTCTCAGAGGTAAAAATATGCATCCAGAAGGACTATTCGTGAACATTCTGCAAACACAAAAGCAACCCACATGTCCTTTGACAGATGATAAATAAACAGGTCATGGTGGATACATACCTAGGATACTACTGGCCAGAGAAAAACAAACTTCCAGCACACATGACCACATGGCCTAGCCAAAGCAAGAACTTATCATATTGATTAGCTATTAATTGATAGGAACTAAATATTAAAAAGCACTGTATTGTTCCATTCACATGACACAGAAAAAAACGGCAGAATTAATTTATGGTGGTGGGAATCAAAACCAATTGCATTCAGTGGAGAAGTTCAAATGGGCTTTATCAGAAAGGAACATTCAAGAACATTCTAGAATGTTGGAAATATTCTATGCTTTGGGGTGTAAATTACATGAGTGCACGTAGTTTCAAAAACCTACCAAGTTAAGAGCTGTGCAAGCTAGACATACATCTGTAATCCTAACCACTCTAGGAGGTTGAGGCAGGAGGATTGAGTGTTTGAGCCCACCTTTGCTACGTGTTGGTTTATCAAGTCCTTGTCTCAAAATAAACAGCAAAAAATGCCTGGAGATGTAATGAGATGTGAAGGCCCTAAATTCCATCCCCAGTATTGCCAAAAAATCTACGCCCTTCGCTGTATGTGAGTTAATCCTCCATTTAAAACATTTCTCGAATTAGTTACTATTTCTGAGTACCAAAATTGGAGAATTTATTCTTAATTATATTTTTCAAAGCTGACACAGGAGCACTAAGACATTTACCGTCATGTTCTGCCTGTTTTAAATAGAAAAAAAAAAAACTCCAATGACTCCTTTACATTCTGATGCTTTGAAAATGCATGATACAAATATAATACATGCGCTCAGTTTCAACTAATTATAATATTTCACTCACCACCCCTCCGCGTGCTGGGAACGGGAATCGAGTTCCCTTTCTCCAAATACTATGCCTGAACCTATATTTAGCCCCACTGTTTAAGGTAGCGCTGAATAGAGACGCCACCTGCCATGATCCCACTTGTCATTTCACACTTCCCCACAACCAGAAAGGAGCTGTCTTTGCCTCCAGCAAAGATGAAAAGGACAAGGAAAATGAGATTATTATCTCTGGAAATCTCTTTAGGACCTAGCAGCTCCTTCTTCAGAAAAGAATGCGTGACTCATTTCATCCTGCAAGAGCTCCTTCAACTGCCAGAGAAAATCTCCCTTCCTAATTACTGAGCCATGTCCGGACCCTTCTTCTCTGCTAAAAAGGAAGCCCTGAGAAGCCACCCGTGGTCTGTCACTGAGGTGAGGTGGTCTGTGTGGGGAGTCCATGCTTGCCCGCGCTCAGGCAGGACCTCCTGCTACAGGCCAGGTGACGCTGGAAGGGCTGGCGAAGCCGCAGTGGCAGCAGAGGGCCCTAGCAGCCACGGTGCCAGTCCTAGCTGGCCCACTGTGGCTCTAGCTGTGGGCCTTTGCTCTGAGAGGTTATCAGCTAAGCCTCCTCTTTCATTGGCTTCTTCAGCGCTTGGTTTCTCCTCCAGTCCTTGAATATGTCAGTGTTTTTGGAAGCAATTACCTGGACCAAGTCTCTCCTGTTGAAATGCCTGGCATTCCCCTGTTCCTGACTGAACTGTACTATCTAGGGCTCCAAACCAGAAGGAGTTCAGAGATGAAGAGGAGTAGCTAACCAATGTGGACCGTGGGCCCGGTCACCAGGGGAACAGCAGGGGCCTCTCAGCCCCACCATGAGCCTGCGGAGAAGGACACACGGAGGGGAACGCTCTGCAGAACAGCAGGGGCTGCTGCACTGGACCACTATAAAGGGGCTTTGGGGGTGGCCCGCCTCTGCCCACACCTTTGAAAAGCCATTTTTAAAGAGAGACACGAACAATGTCTCATTCCTTGCCATCCCCAAGCTCTTCACTTTCACATCTACACAGCAGCTGTCTGCAGGGCAGTAGGAAGATGGGGGACCTCTGCCCAGGGACCCCAGCTCTGGAAGAGCAGGGCTTCTTCTGAGGTGCCTGGACACAGCAGGTGCTCAGGGCATGATGAACGCAGACACTCACTGGAGCCAAGCTGTGGGCTGCGAGCCTGGCTCTGCCCAATGCTCACTACAGGATTCAGTACCAGCATCCTTTCCCACCGTGCCTCAGTTTACCATCTCTACAGTAGGGTTAGACATAGCACCTGCCTAATGGCGACACAAAGGCTAAAATGGTCCAGGACTCAAAGTACTCAGGACAGGGCTCAAGACACAGAAGTGCCACCCAAACGCAGGCTCTGCCGGTGGTGAAGGGAGTGGCATAGGTGGTGCAATGACCCTGCAGTGTCACAGAGCCACACAGAGAGCGGCTGTCGATACTGACAATGGCCTGGACCCCTTCTTCCAAGAGAACAGACAACATGTACACTCTTGCAGAGGGACCTACGAGGAGTCTAGGCTAAGGTCTTGAGGACCTCATGAGATTGGGCTTCGTGGGAAAACAGGAGCCAAAAGAGCTGGAAGGGAGTCCTGTGAGAAAGAGAATGAACAGACAAACCTGAGTTCTGCCTCTTTCTGGAAGCAGGCTGGAGAGAGTGGCTCCTTGGAGCCCGGGTTAGATGCTCACGGGTGATGCCTGCAGCCGGTGACTCCCCGATGGTGATGACCAGCTGTCTCCTCCATGCCCTGCGTCTTCCCTCCTTGGGAGACAGGTTCAGGCTCCTGCTGCAGGCTCCTTACCCCTTCATCTTCCCCACCCCATCCTGGCTGAGACCCACAGTCATCCTTAAAGGTTATTTCATTGAGCACAGTGCCCACAGTTGAACAGCACTCCCAGCATTATAAACATAACCTTCCAGACAATCGTTTTTAAAATCTGGTTACAGTTTTTTCACTATCACTGTGACAAAATCTTTTCCTGAATCTTGGAAGTTGAGTAACTATAACAACAAAATGTTCCCCATCACTGTCAGGCTGGACAGATACAGTCTGCTCATGACTATGGGGAGTGGGACTTTCTGGAATCTTCAGGGATGGGAGGAGGAGGGTCAGTGAGGGACCGGAGTCCTCTGCCTACCCCAACCATACCATCCTGTCACTGGAGCCGATATGTTGGCAGAGCAGAGAATATCTATCTACCTACTATAACATCATTAAATCTTCTTGAATCTTTCTTCCTTTCTGTTCCATAGACTTGTAACTGAGCTACAATGCAGGGATAACTTTGCACTCTGATCTCTCAAATTCCCTCCTAAAATTATGTAGATCATAAATATTTGCATTTTTGCTATGTAACCCTGTGTTACTGCTACATAACATGCTCTCAAGTGGCTTAGGCCTAATTTTTTTAACATTTTCTCTCATAAAGGTTGCTTGTTTCTAATTTTTAACTAACATTTGGCATTTTTCAGCTGATTCCGGATTATCAAGGGAAACAGAGAAGCCATGAGATGACCATGGTACCCATGGGCCACCCATCCTGACTGGTCCTCTTTCCTAGCAGAAGTATTAATCGTGATCTTTTCACTCTGGAACAAGGTCTACAACCAGTCTACGAGTTACTGAGTCACTGCATTAGTCTGCATTCTGTTGCTATAATGAAATACACGATGCCGGATGACTTGTAAAGAAAAGAGGTTTATTTGGCTCAGTTTGGGAGGCTGAAAGTCTGATTGGAGCCAATCCTTTGGGGCCCTAGGCTATGTTGCCTCTTGATGGGAGAACTTGCAGGAGGAAGGGACCACACTGAAGACAGGAAGCCAAAGACTGGGGAGGGGACATCACTACCTCCCACCAGGCCCACAGTAACTTCAGCACACCGAGGGGCACACAGCCAACACAGGAAGCTTGGGGGACACACGGCCTAGCAAGGAATTCATTCAGAAATGCACAACCTAGAGACAGCTGCCTCGGCCAGGCCAGCAGAGATGCTCCAAACCACACCCAGCTCCCTTCCTGCTTCTGGTGAGCCTGGCCCCACCCTGCCGCAGAATGTCCCTGAGGCCTGATCAGGGGTCACTTCAGAGCTGGGGATGCCCTGGTGCGGGTTCCTTTTCTGTGTCTGGGACTAGGCAAGCAGCCACTGAGCAGCAGAGTCAGGACCACGGGGGACAGGTGTGGACTCCACATGGCTGAGCTGGGCCTCTTCGAAATTCAGTTTCTTCACCAATAAAATGGGTCAGATAAAAGCGTGGAGGAGCTTCCGAGGAATCAGAATAACAAAGCATGGAGTGCCTGCCTCCCTCCTTCCCTGTCCAACCCCTTACAGAAGTGAATTCACCCTCTCTTAAAAAGAAGTTAGATGAAGTCCATGATCAAAACAAACCATCAGAGCAGGACAGACAGACCTTTCATCTGTGTGTGTTTGTTTTTTTGAAACAGGGTCTCACTGTGTAGTCCAGGCTGACCTTGAACTCACTATGTAGCTCAGCCTGGCCTCGAACTCACAAGGATCCTCCTGCCTTAGCCTCCCCAGTGCTGAGATTACCCAAATGCAGCATCACTCCAGATTCTCTTGCCCATTCCTGAAGTGCCCGGGAGGGCAGGCACCCCCAAGACATGGGCCCCCAAACCTTGCAGGCTTGCAAAGAGTCTCCAGGGTGGGCTGGGGTTATTTTTCACAGTGAAAATTTCCAGTGATTTGGGAAAAATGAAGGCGTGAAACATGAAGAAACCGAAGCCGACGAGTTGGAGCTCCGCTACAGATGAACACCGACTCCAGAGAAACGCGGCGTCCTGGAGCTCAAGCCAAACACAACCACAGTGAGGACCAGACTCCTGAGCCACTAGCTGTGGCGACTGCATGCTGCGACAAGGCCAGCGCACCTCGGTCCCCCGAAGCCGGCCCGGGACCGCGCCCCTCTGCGGTAGCTACGGGGAAAGAAGTCCTGGGATGACTCGGCAGCCCTTTGCAGGGGACCCCTGTTCGAAACGCCCGGCCAGCGGGAGGATGCGCACAGGCGAACCGCTCGCCTTTCCCTGGTGCGAGTGGGGGCTCTGAATCCCGTCCCCAGCCCTGCACCCCGGGTCGGTCCTGATCCAAGCGCCCGCGCCGCTCAGACTGGTGCGCAGGGACCCGGGCTCCGAGGGTCGGGGGCGGCGTAAGCCGGGTACTGCGCCCCACCCCACCACCCCCGGGTTGTTTTTTGAGGAAGAGATATATATGATCAGATTAGAGAAAAACAACACAGTGGTTTTGTTGTATTCAAGTTTTCTAGAAGGTTTGGCTACCCCAGCAAGTACTTCAGAATCCTACGGGTTTCAGTATGATAGAAGTTTATTTCTGCCTTATCTAACAGTGCTGCATGGTAGTCCAGAACCAAGTGGGGATTCTGCATGCTGAGTACTCAGGTTCCATCTCTTATGCTGCTCTGCC
>NW_022900913.1:4023054-4023473 GCF_012274545.1 Fukomys damarensis
CCTGGTGCCCGCGGCGCGGCAGCAACACTGCACGCAGGTGCGCAGCCGGCGGCTCATGAAGGAGCTGCAGGACATCGCGCGCCTGAGCGACCGCTTCATCTCGGTGGAGCTGGTGGACGAGAGCCTCTTCGACTGGAACGTGAAGCTGCACCAGGTGGACAAGGACTCGGTGCTGTGGCAGGACATGAAGGAGACCAACACCGAGTTCATCCTGCTCAACCTCACCTTCCCCGACAACTTCCCCTTCTCGCCGCCCTTCATGCGTGTGCTCAGCCCGCGCCTGGAGAACGGCTACGTGCTGGACGGCGGCGCCATCTGCATGGAGCTGCTCACGCCGCGCGGCTGGTCCAGCGCCTACACCGTAGAGGCCGTCATGCGCCAGTTCGCCGCCAGCCTGGTCAAGGGCCAGGTAAGAGCCG
>NW_022900913.1:4023728-4029388 GCF_012274545.1 Fukomys damarensis
GGCCCAGCCCGGCTCCGACAGTGCCCCGGACTCCAATGCGGTCACTCTCCCAGGCTGGGCTCTCAGCGACGCCCTCTCCTTCTTGTGCTTTTCCCTTTCCTTTCGGTCCTCTCCCCGTATTCTCTTCCCCAGTCTTCCTCCCCAGATCCCCCCACCCCCGCTTGCTCCTCTGTTCCTTACCCCTGCCCCTCCAGCTTTCCCTTCTCTACCCCAAGTGCCTTCCACTCTCCTACCCCTCTTCTCCCCCTCTACCCCTGCGACCTCAGCCCTCCTCCTGGCCCTGCAGTCTGTGAGGGTCGAACTTTTTGTGTGGATCAGGGTGGAAATGTGTGCCCTAGTGACACACACACACACACACACACACACGCACACACACACGCACACAAAGGTTTCCTCTGCAGCCAGCTGCCTGCTGGGAGCTCTCTCCCGTGCCCCTTTCTCCTGTAAGGTGAAAACGGTGCTCCAGAGAGGCAGAGGTGGGGGTCTTGCCCTCCTGTAAGGGCTCTGCGTTCTCCCTGCCTGGCTGTCAGTCACCTTTCCCACCTTGTTACTTCCTTTTGTTCCCTTGTCCCCTGGGGCAGGGGCATTTATCTTTGCAGAGCAGGTCTCTGAGCTTCTCACCCACTGCCCCAGGGAGCAGCTTTAGGGGAAGAAACCCCAGAGTCTGAGCAGCACCATGGTGAGTGAGTGAATTCTCAGACTCCTCCTGGCAGCAGGCGGCCTCCCTGCTCTTATCTTCCCATGTGTTCCTGACCACGGTCCAGTTCTGTGTTCTCCTGAATCAACCTTAAGCCTTGCTTACCGATACTGTATTTCTGTACAAGTGCCTTTAAGATGTACAGAAAATTCTTATTTCCTTTAAAAGTCCCACAATGACCTCCTTTTGGTCTCCCAACAGCCAGCTTATCAGAAGAGAGCAGGTCCTCCCTGCCTGCCTCTGTCCCTTTCACAGCAGGGTGCTTCACACTAATCAAATGATGCTGGTTCTGCCAATTTCAGGGGAAGTGGAGCCCCTGGGACTCCAGACAAATAGCCTCCTCACACCACAGGGAAAGTCACCTAGTTCTTGAACCATCCTGCCAGCCCGTCTTTTCTGGGGTTCGGGTCGTGCATGTTTCTGAGTCAGCGGTGTGGTGTGTGTGACGGCTGCAGGAAGACACCACCATCAGCAGGTCAAGGCTGTAGTGCAGGCTCTCTCTGCACCCGCACCAGCACTGGCTCTAGGACAGGCTGTGTGGGAGTCGGTACAAGCTGAGGGGGCGGGGATGCAACTCAGTTTAATTTGCAAGCAGGATTTATTTAAATGTTGTGAAAGAAGATGCTCCCAGAATGCCCGGGTTATTTGTTTCTTAAATTGTTGCTAATGAGAAGTCTTTGGAGAAGACCTTTGCTGTCCTGCAATCTTCATAACAAAGATGACTTCGGGGGGGGGGGGCGAGGAGGAGGAATGTAATTTTGCCTTCCGGAATCACAGAATCATAGCATTTAAGACTTGGGAGAGATCTTAGACTACATCGTTGGTTCTAGAAGATTCAGGGGAATACATGAGGAATGAGGAAGTTGTTTTTAAAAGAAGCGTGCTTTAGTAAATTAAATGTCTTTCCATTCTTCCGTGAATGCCACGAATAAGACCAGTCCCTTGGGTACCTGTATACTTCCATTAAGATGGACAGGTCTTGGTGTGTATATTCCAAAATCAAAACCCATGCATTCATTTTGCAAGTTGCAGGCTTCATTACTGAAAACAATTACCAACACTTTTATTTATTAATTTGACAAAATCTTAATTGGACTCAGTTCCTTCCTACAAAGGAATAATCCTACAAAATATCTGAAATAATGGCGAAAATTCATCACTTTGTTAAAATACCAGTTCTGTTTCTTGTATTTTCTGTGCTGGTTTTGACGTAGAGTTCTCCAGAAGAGCGTGGTGTATGACACACATGAAATATTCAAACTGCAGCGAAAGCATTGAAGAGACAAACAGTCATTAATGTTTCAGGCTGGAACTCGAGTGTTTTTCTGCCTTTCCGGCCTTTGGCGGATTCATGGCTCCAGGTGCTCCGTGCCTATACGGTGCTGACCAAGCTCTCTCCACAGTTAAAGGTAACGTGCTTTGGAAGAGCAATCAAAATACCTGATTAGATGTTCAAAAGGAACCAGGAGCGCTGCTGGGGCCCATGGGTCTTTAAAAGGGAGTTGTTAGGTTCCCGTCATGTGACTCTGTTCCTGGGATTTCCTTTTTGGAATTTATTTTCTGTACCTTTAGAGAAGCCCCAACACAGTTTTAATCCTGTCATGTGTATATTATGAAATTATCTGCTTCACAGCTTTGTACCCAAAATAAATAGCTGAAGATTATCACGTGATAGAAAAATGCAGTCACTTGGTGAGAGTTTTACCTGATGACTGTCTGCCCTGTGTTGAAATCAGTGTTCTGATGCATCACGAATTATGGCTGTTTTAGATGAATGTAGTAATGTCCTATGTGATATGTTCTCTGTAGAAATGGGGACGTAAATCTCTGGTCTGTTTGTCTGTGACTGCTCCGTTCTGATTAGATAGAGGCTTTGCAGCTCTCTTTCACCTCCCTACTTGGATGAGAAATGCTTTAAAATGAACCAGGGAAATGTGGAAAGTATACTCTTAGGAAATTGCTGCATCCGTATCATTTACGGAGCCAAATAAATACAGTGTATAGCTCCTGCATGGGTTTTTTGGCACTCAAAGCTGTAAGATGGGGTGGGAGGTGCAGCTCAGCACTAGACCGCTTGCCTGGCCTATGCAAAGCCTTGGGTTCAATCCCCAGCACTGGAAAAAAAAAAAAAAAAAAGCTGTAAGATTTTTGTAAGGAAACTGTAATGCTAGCTCAGTGCTTGCATTAGTCAACAGCATAACCTACAAACCTCAGTTTTTGAGATCAAGCTAGACGAACGAGCAGTGGAGTAGCAGGGCTCTGGTGGTGTGGTGTCCAGCCCAGGGTCTTCCCTAGGGGAGTCTAGCGTTCCCAACTGTCTGAGTGGCCAGCAGCCTGCTCTCACAGCTGTGTGAACAGCAGGATCCAAAAAAGCCACTGCATTGTGCCCTGAGTTGGGCCCAGCTTTAATACCCGCACCACTCCTGAGAGTTCCCCCTTTTAATTAATTGGACATTGCCGGTGGCGGGAACCAGATGGCAGCTGAGTGCCAGTTCCTCACCTTCCTCTGGCCTGCAGACTCACCATGCAGCTTGGTGTGGGCACGAGGTCAATGGCAGCAGTAAGAGCAGTAGCAGCAGCTCATCCCCCTGTTAACCCAGCCAGCTCGCGTGGGTCTGGATATCCCCCAGGGTCTGCTTTTACTGCGATCATTGGCCGGGGAAGGACACTGCAGTCTGTGGCCTCGAGTCCTTAGTATCTCGAGACAGAATCGCTCAAGAGTGGCAGGGTCCTGAAGCCCAGCAGCAGCAGCAGAGCTGTCAGGAAGGGTTGTGCATGATAACCCTCGCATCCACAGAGAGGAGTCCACAGCCAGTCATGAGCAGGAGAGGCACAGGGTCACGGCACCGGAATGTGCCCAAATCTTCGTGTCTTAGCTAAGGCTGGTGAGCGATTGCAGGACAGTGTTCTCCTAATGGTACTGGTCTCTGGGATTCCAAGAAGCTGCTGGATGTCCCCAACTGTCTGCCTGTGTTACAACATGGGGCTGTGCCGCTCAGCCGGGTTCAGTGATGAGGTGCAGCACTGAGATCCCCTCTAGAGCTGACCACGGTCTGCACGAGGGTAGCCCTGGGAAGTGTGCCAGTGCATGCTTACACACATGCTCACACACACGTGTAAGGGAAGCCCATCTTTAGAATGCCTTCCAAAGTCCTGGGCCCAGAGACAGCATTTCGCTGGTGATGGTCCAGGTGCTGCATCGTATTAGGAGTAAAGGAAAGGATCGGCACCCCTGGGCTCCTAAGGTCTGTGGGCTTCTAACCCACTGTAACTGACTTGTAACCAGCACGCTGAAAACCCTGTTTGTTTGCTAGAGTTGCAGTAATAGTCTCAGAGACCAGGCGGCTTAGGTGACAGAAGCCCATGTTCTTGAGGTTCCAGAGGCTGGAAGGGACCCTGAAGGCGCAGCAGGGTTGGGCTCCTCTCTCCTTGCTGGCACCGCTCCTGCATCTGTGCTTGGTCTCCATGTGTCTGTGTCTTCATCCCCTCTTCGACAGGACACTGGTCCCACTGTCAGAGGCCACCTGATGACCACACTGTAAACTGGGTCCCCTCTGATAGCCTGTGTCCCCAGATAAGTCCTACCCTGAGGCACTGAGGGTCAGAGTTCAACCAGGAAACTGGGGGAAGGAGGCACAGTTCAATCCATAGCCAGCACAAGCCAGCACTCATTAACTGATCCCCATCTTGTTTCTCTAGAGGTTGTTGCTGATTTGGAAAGCAGCATAAGTGAAGCCGAGGGGACAATGGCAGATCTTGCTAGTAGCAGCCTTAAGCAGAGAAGTGCGCACATTTAGAGGGGATCTGGAGGAACCCAGAGCGTAGATAATGCCAGCCAGGAAGCAAGTACGGCCATCTGATTCACCTGAAGAGACTCTGATGAGGTTCTCATGAGTCACTGTGTTGTTCTGTCTGGTGCATGAGGGGACAAAGATAATCACCACCGCCCGTGACTCTGCAGCTTGAGGTATCAATATGCCTGACTTGAGAGAAAAAATAGCTACTTGTTCTGCCATCAAGTAGGACAGGCTGGAGGACACAGACAGGACTCTGCATCCTAAAAATAGCCCATGCCGGCAGGAAGAGCTCCGGGGAGAGCTCTTGGTCCCGGGACACTTTCTAACAGGAGTCACTTCCTTGCTTGCGCTGTGACTTGAGAATCAGAACTTGAAAGCCGAGGTTGGAAACGCACTGTCATCCAGTCCTCTGACCTCAGTGACATGCGCAGGGGTGAGGTTTGGTTTTCTTTGGAACGGGGGGTAGGCTGTTATTGAGTGGGACTTGCCTCACAAGAGAACAAGGCGAAGTTCTTTGGGTAGCCTGACTCCTGAGCTGGGCGCCTCCTCTCTCATCCCCAGGAAATGACTTACCTGGGTCAGGGTACAGAATAAAGCAGGCTCCCTAGTAGTACCTTGGGGACAGATAAGGAACCAGTCAAACTGGCTTTCGTTTTAGTAATAACAGTTGATCAAAAAAATCCAGGCTGGAGTAGTGGGTTCTTTGGGGCACGTTTCGGATCTCCTTGAAGCATACAAAGGTGGTCAAAATATATGGTGAATGGTCAGATTTTGAATTTCATTAGGGTAAAAGATAGATTTCCATTAATCCTCCCACAGTACTGCTCTCTTCACACTTACTGCATCATTCTTTCCACTTCCTGAAGCGGTTCTGGAAGCCATCTTTCCCAAGGGTCTTTAGGAGATATATCAAAAAGGCAGCGAATGCTGCTACCAAGTGCAATTCAACAGAAAGGCAGGCTCTTAAAATCCTTAGTGAATTTTCATCCACCTTATCCCAGTAGGGCATTGTGCAGCTTACAGCTCTTCCAGAATGTCAAAGTGACCGTTAAAAGTAAAGGTTTTGAGGGGAATGGGAATTTAGCTCAATGGTGCTGCCACCTGCCTCATAAGTGCAAGGTCCCTAGTTCGATCCCCAGTACCAAAAAAAAAAAAAAAAAAAAAAA
>NW_022900913.1:4029487-4072196 GCF_012274545.1 Fukomys damarensis
AAAAAAAAAAAAAAAAAAAAAAAAAAAAAAAGTAAAGGTTTTGAATCAGTTAGGACATCAAGGCAGCCAGGACTGCACAACTGAGACCCTCATGAAAGAGAACTCCGGAAGTGTTTCAGAAAGCAGAGAGAAGGATGGGGTCAGTGTGTTCCAAATGAGAGGGGAAGATTTTGAGGGGATTTAATGGCAGTGTGTCTCTTACTGTAATAAAACTGCAAAACTTGAAACACAGACAGCACATTTCAGTCAGACCACATGGAATTTGCTGTCCTGGACACACTGATAAGGGAGAGTGGGCTGAGGAGACACACAGTGGCCCTGTTAGTCTTTCGTCTCTGCGGGGTGCTGTGGTCCCGGTGGTAAAGCAGCTGCCCTGAGAGGCTGTAATCTATTCTAGTGCAGGGCCTGCAGAGCATCTGCCTCCACGGGCAGAACTGCAGGGCCATCTGGAACCATTCATGGCCCAGGGATACAGCAGCCCCACCAGGGAGCTCTGGGGCATGGGCACCCTTCACCCTCCTGGGCTGCACTCGCTGCTCGAGTCAGCCCCAACTCCGCCCCTGGAGGCCTGGCTTTGTAGAGACGGCCACTCAAGTCCTCCCAAGGCCTACTCCGCCCAGGACCACTTCCACAGACCAAGCCGCAGGGTGTGCCTTGACAGAGAAACCAAGCCGAGACAATGCGCTCACCCCTCGGGGAGGCCCACTGTGCAGGCCAGGAGAGGAGGCTGTGTAGACTGCAGATGGCTCAGTGCTTAACACCGCTCAGCCCTGAGGTCTTGCTCCAGACCGGGGCTAGCCAGGCAGCAAAGGCAGAGAAGGTACATGTAAGGAGCCTGCCAGACAGGGGTGGCTCCTAGCAGTAACGCACAGCCCTGCTTGTGCTTCTGGTGCGTTGTGCTTGATGTCTGGGAAAGCATCAGTGCCTGGTCTGTCTACAGACCTCACGGTGGTGTGGCGCAGCTATGGATTGTGGATTTGGGCCAAACGAGGTCCTCTGGTGACATCCTCATGAGGTGAGCTCCCTGCAGGGTGGCTGGGGCTCAACTTGGACCTGAGCATCCGCCTGTCCTTCTGAACAGGATTCCATTCCTAAGAAGTGCAAGATCAGACATTTCTCGGAGCCCACCAAGAAGCTGCTTAACGTGAAGTGAGCACAGTGATGACAGCCGCCCTGCCCGTGAGGCAGCGCGCTGAGGCCCCACTGCTCAGTGGGTCCCCCATGTCTCTCACGCCCTTCTTTCAGTCGCTCAGCAACACCCTTTTGCTGAGGGGCCGCCGAGAATTGGGCGCTGTCTCTGTGTGAGCCCTGGGGACTCCAGGGGTGACTTCCTTGCTGTCATTGCGCCAGGTCCTCTCCTTGACCCTGAACTCTGTTGGGCTGGAGTGTGAGCAGGGTTCCCGGAGACAATGGATTGGGAAGACAGTGGAGGGACAGATTTGAGTCCAGTCAGGGCGGCGGTGGACGAGGAGGCTGGTGTGGCTGCAGAGCCAGGGAAGCAGCCGTCGGGTGCCCTCGCCCAGCAGTAGGCCAACATGGCCAGGAGTGACCTCCAGCACTGCCCTTTGCTCCATCCCTGTGTGGCAGCCATGCACGCCTGGTCCCCCGCATGCAGCTCCTCCTACAGAGCCCGCCCTATGCCCCAGTCCCTCTCCCACTGGCCCATCCTGCCTGGAAGCCCATGGCCCCGCACTCCAGGCAAGCACCTGGCCTTGCAAACCCTGCCAAGATGCCCAGCTCCCCTGCAGAGGGCTTCGCAGTCACTGGAGACAGTCACTGCTGTCTCTCTAGGTCGCACCCATCTACCCACCTCCGTGGCCCCTTCCCTTCACTATGTGTGCCCTGCACTTCCTGCAGAATGGCCTAAGAGCTGAGGAGATGCAGCCCAGTGCTTTCTGTGCCTCACCCCATTATATCCACGCATGGCGCAGGAACCAAGCACTGTTGTGACTCCCATTTCACAGATGAGGAACTGAGAGCAGCAGAGCTCAAGTCCTATGCCACACGGGTCCAGAGCTACAGAGCTGAGTGTCCAGCAGTGCCATCCCCGAAGTTGTCGATTGGCAAACTGTAGCCACCAGCCAAGGCCCACACGTAGCTTGGTTTTCCCCCGGGAGCAGACAGGGTGTCTCTGCAGCTGCACGGGGCTTGCTTCAGCCGCAGTACCCAGGGCTGACCCACCTGGCGGGCACTATGCCCTGTCAGAAATGACACACAGACCCGGATCCCCAGTGGAGTTGGACCAGTGTATTCAGCCACATTCCCATTAGCCTGTGGTATCTATTGTGTGACACAGAAAAGTTTTAATTCCTTTTAACTGTGGGGGAAAGATAATTATTGCTGTTTGATTTCTTCTGTATACAAAAGAGAGTGGCATTTTAAAGATGCTGAAAATAGCCCAAGAAAGAAGTGCTTTTTGAATGTAATTATTGCATTGGCAAAATCACTCCAATTGAAGCGATTGCTACTTTAAAAATAATTTCTGTAAAATAAACAGCAATAAATACCAATTCCACCACAATATTTGGCCCACACTCCCAGCCCCTGCCAGTGATTTTCTCGATGAGGAAGGTGGGGTGAACTCAGCTAAGGGACCCAATTTCGCTCACAGGTGAAGTGTGTTCCATCCACTTGGGGACTGAGGGAGCATCGCCAGAACAATACCGGAAGAGCACTTTCCCTGTTCTGATCTTGAAGATCAGACATTTCCAAAGGTCAGAATACAGAGTTAGAGAAACGGTTTACTGTGCAGTGGCCATAGGAATGTGGGTGTGTTGTGCGCAGCTGTTAAAGCAGTTGCTGGAGCCTCACTGAACGTGTGTGTCAGGGTGATTTCTGAGGGTCAGGCCGGATCCCCGTATTGCTTTGCTGTGATAAGGAATTCAGTGTAATTGCACGAAACAAATATTAATTGCTGCAAGGATCCGCTTGTGTTGAGGTCCTTGGTGATTAGTGACCAAACCTATTCAGCTCTGATTCCTAGCCAGCAAAAAATAGAAACATTAGGAGAGAAACTTACCCCGAACTAAGTTTGTTTCAAGCTACATTAATTGCAAGTACTGGAATAGAATAAGCCTTTAAAATGTTACTTGTTCGGGAGTCATTAAAATATGATGTGAATCACAGTTCCTTTAGCTCCTTGTGCAGAGGGTACACGTGCTCACCCCAGCCTTCCTGCAGCCGGGGGATTGTGTCTGAGCACCCCCAGCTCGGCGCCTCCTCTGCCCGCCCCCCGCTCCTTCCTCATCTTCCCTGGTGAAGAAGTGAAAGGCAGAACCCAGGGGACCCTGCAGGGGAGCCGTGGGTCCCAGCCCCGTGGAGACCCAGTGCTTTAGGGTCTCACACTGCTCTAGCCCCCAAATGTGACAGTCACTGTCCTTCTCTCTGCGTAAGGCCCAGACTTGTAAAATGACGTAAAGCTTAAAGGCCCTTGTTACAATTCATAAATAATGCTAACCTAATAAAAAGTGAGCTTGAGCTCTGTGGGATTGAATTAGGGTGGTGATTTCATTAGTAATCCTCTGTGGGAGGGCGTCCTGGCATCCGCTTTTTTATAAGTAAGAAAGATGGAGCCTCTTACTGGTCATTCCTGAGGATCAGAGAACAGGAGCCCCACCTGCTGCCTCTGACCCCAGCACGCCCTCCTCCTGGAAGAAAGCTTTCAAACACACGAAGAAATGCACCAGATTCCATAGGAAAACGTGTGGGCAGAGTACACCAAACTATGATGAAAAGTGAAAAAGCGTTAACACCTAAGTATCCCAATGGAGAAGCGCAGCCAGCAGTTCTCCTACTCCCTACTCCGGCAGCAACGAGCATCGGTGAAATTTCCAAATATCCACGACAGGTAGGATGTGATTTTCTTTTTAAATCTGGATTTCCATTGTGGACAAAGTCAAAGCATCCCTGGTACCGCTGGGGCCGAAGGCATTCGGTGTAATGAATGCTGGGCTGCGGCTGAAGTTACCGAACGTGGAGACACCTTTCCACCCGGAGTTATGAACCGTGGGAGCACGGGCCTCAGAGAGGGCTCCCCGCAGTGCAGTCGCAGGAAAGATCCCTGCTCTCTGCGGATCCTGCAGTTCACGGCCAGACCCACAGACCGAGTCCGGCAGGTGGAGCATTTCTGGCCACACTGACCACTTGAGTCAGTTTTCCGTATTTGCATCACGGTTTTACCTATTCCCAAGGCGCCAAGACAGCCTTCCCTTTATCGTCTTCTTTTGAACTGCTGCCTCTCACTGTGGGCCTCTGTCGCTGCCTCTGTCTTTCCCTCACCATATCTAAATTATACATCTGCTGGTGCCCATGGCCCTGGTACTGACCTCCCACAGGTGGACACATTTTCAACTTTGCTGTCATAAGAATCCTATTTTATTAGTAGTACTCTGAGTTTGCTTTTCTTTACTGGTGTCAAATTCGAAAAGTATATAGGAGAACATTATTACTTAGAACATTTACTCTCGAATCTCTAACTGCACATCAAAGTATCGTGATAATCGTTAACCACTGTTGAAATTCTGTGTTCAGAATTACAGGGTCCCCTGGAAACTCTGTAGCTGCCATTTGAAGTTAAAAAACAGATTGCTGCATCAAATGTGAAATTCTATAGAAGGCTGTGGTTTCCAGAAGTTGCCACAGGTGACCCAGACTGAGCGTAGATAATTTCATCAAAATCGGAAGACGACCTCGATGTAGACCATAGTGCCATCTTAGCACTTTTCAGAAAGGCGTTTTCTCTAATGGAATCCAGGGGAGGAAGCCTCGCCGGCCACGTGGGAACTGCTGAAACCATTCCTGGGGACACCTGTGATGTTGGAGGGAGCACGGGCCAGTCAGAACTCCTAGAGCTCTAGGGTGGTGTCACATTCTCCTTCCTCAGCAGCGCCCTGCACATTGGCCCAGGATGGGGGCTTTGTGCACTGGGCGGCTCTCCAGACTTCACCCGAACCTCGGGATTGGGTTGGTTGTGACCGGCATCCTCACAGGCAGGGGCCTGGCACACACTGAACCCCAGGTCTCAGTGGTTTGTGTTGTGTGTTGACTGTTTCCCTGTGCTTTACCCATGTTGAAATGTCCACACCTGAGATCCCTATATGCACAAAGCATTCTCCTGTCCTCAGTGCTGCAAGCCCATCCTGAATCTCATTCTAAGTAGAGACTTGATCGTTTACATGGAAATTGAGTCTATAGCAGTATCTGCACCAGTTTTGGGACCCAGCTTGTGTTATCGTAACTACCACTTCGTGTTTATGATGTCTTTAGCAGTACAGTAGAGAAACAGAAACAGACCTACACAGCTCCTCAGACTACTCCCTCGTATTCGTGTTTCTCTTTCACTCCTGTTAAGCACATTATTTCACTATCATCTGGTGTCTTAGTTGAGATCATGCGAGCTGCCCTTTCCTAAGGGAAGGCTGAATGGTCCCCAGTCCCCACCTTGGCTGCAGCTATGGTCTGCAGCCATGGTCTGCAGCTCTGAGACCACTGTGAGGTCTTGGGCCATGCTGGGTGCCCCACCTCCACCAGCTGTCCCTGCGGATCAGCCGCAGGATCCTCCCAGCACTCAGTCCTGCCCCCCAGGTTGACGAACCCAGTAGACTTGAGATATTGCAGCAAAATGAAGGCTACTGAACCTTGCATCCAGCGGCCACTACTTACCACCCCATTTCCTGGCTCTGTTCATGTGATTATCTTGTCTGCTTTTCGATACTGGTTTTTAAAGGCTCTTAGGACATACAGGAACAAGACTTCAACATAAAATCACAACACAACAGCTGGCAGTCGAAACGTAACATAGTTCTCATCCCTGGTGAGTGTCATAGGCTGGGCCAGCATAAGCAAGAATGGCCACTGTTTCACTTAGAGGCTGCTGGGCAGTCCTGCAACCACCTCAGTGGCCAGAGGTGCGCAAGGACATCAGAGCTTGGTGTCCACAAGAGACAGCTGCAAACCAGGACCCAAAGCCTGAAAGACTCGTGAATCAGCAGCCCGGAGAGGAGTTGCAAGGAGCAGCTGGACAGATGGGCTTGTCGGAAGACCTGCGAAGAAAAAGGCCACCACATTGCTTCATACACGTGTAGGAACTGTGGAACTGTGTACCCACCCACGTCCCTGTGGTGCTCTCTCCATAAAATGCGGAGGAAACCTTCCATATTTTGCCATGAAGGTAAATTGCCCAGGAAGCTTGAGGAAAATGTTCAGATTTCCACCTGCAGGAGAGAACACTGACATTTCCACCCTGAAGCCTACTGTAAAAGGCTGTACAAAGTAAGGTGGTGATATAGCTGGTCTGAGAAGGCTAGCCCAGGCTGGTGGATGATGAAAAAGGGCATGGAGCACTGTCCGTCGGCAGACTTGCCTTTCTACGGTGTGTGTCGGAATCACCCACTTCCTGGCTATTTAATAGTTCTGTGTATTATTTTTTCTATATAATGGCAGGAGAGATCTTCACCTTCTTCAGTTCCTGCCAGTCTGTTTCATTTCACTATTCCCTACTCCTTTAAATCAGTGTGTCACGATATTTACAGATCAACAGTGGTTTCACAGATGTGCTGGAAGATTCTAAAAGGTTGAACTCTGTGATTAGGTGATTGATTTTTTTTTTAGAAGCCTTGAAAATGTGCCACGTTACATGTATAATACAGTGACTCTAAAGAAAATCTGAACGAAGAATAGGAGTTTGGGGGACAACAGTGACAGGAGTGAAAGGGCCACTTAGTCCATGGGGAGGGGTGCAGTGTGTCCCCCTCGGGACAGCGTGACATGGCACCCCCACTGGCTCCCGGGTCTGGACTGCGCCACACCGGTCAGGGTGACCAGTAGTGCGACTTGAGCACTAGGCCAGCTTGTTCCCAGGATCCCCCAAAGCCCAGACTCACCTGGTGTTTGTGTTGTGATTTTATGTTGAAGTCTTGTTCCTGTATGTCCTAAAGGCCTTTAAAAACCGGTATCGAAAACCAGACAAGATAATCACACAAGCAGAGCTGGGAAGTGGGGTGATAAGAAGTGGCCGCTGGAAGCAGGTTCAGTAGCTTTCATTTCACTGCAATAACACAGCAGCTCCTCCCCATTGGAAACCCTAGTTCTGTTCCCAATGCGTTATGGATGTAAGTTTTACAAAGACTTTTGAGTCCACAGTGCACACAGGTCCGAAGTTGGGGTGCTGAAGTGTTGTGTCATAAGTAGCGTGAGAGCCGCCCCTGCCGCCTGTGTGCTGGCTGCTGTGTGCCTGCTTCGAGTTCTGGGTCCTAGCTGAGGTGGTTGGTGATGGCACCAGGCTTGTGCACCTGGCCAAGCTCCCGAGGTGGAGGAGGACTGGATGGGCTCAGGGCTCGCACAGAGGGTAGACGGTCAGCACCTCATGGCCACGTCCTGGCAGCCTCCGCCGTGCGGAGAAGGAAGTGACTTGTGCATGGCCTCCTTGGTGGGTCCCACAGCAGCTGCAGGGAGCCCAGAGGGCATCCAATGCCTTGACGATGTTTCAGAAATAGGCTCATCTGGACACAGCGCACAGCTATTTTCTACTCCAGGTGTTCTAACCCCTGCAGTGACCCGAATTCGGAGCTCTGGGGGCCACCGATCCTGCTGCTGAGCTGAGAAGGTGGAACTCCAGCAGACTAAGAAAATCATCCTTATCTGGGTGTGGTGGTGCCCGCCTTGTGATCCCAGCACACTGCGAGGCTGAAGCAGCAGGATCTAAAGTTCAAGCCCAACCTGGGCAACTTGGCAACTTAGCAACTCGGTGAGACCCAATGTCAGAAGGATTTAAAAAGGGTTGAGGATGGAACTCAGTGGGAAGGCCCTGGGTTCAAGCCCCAGTACCAAAAACAATTATAAAAGTGACTGTCTTTATAGTTTTCATAGGCTGTTTCGTAATGGATATTAAGCCTGAAATTTCAAGGCCAAGTAGTGAGGCAGGCAAGAATGAGGTGATACTCCGTAAGGGTCAGTGTTTTGTTTTATTTTTATAAAAATTTTTATTAGCACCTATTTACAGAACCTACGATTACATTCGTTGTGGGGAGTTGGCAACTATCTAAGGCACCCTTCATTCTTTGTACTTTTCTGCTCCTCCACCTCTTGGTCATCTTCCCATTTGTGAAAAAGACCTGTCTCCCTGTTCCTAGTGTCTCCTATTTGCTCTTTCATTTATTTACACTGTGGGTTTCTCATGTAAAACAAACCACACAATATTTAAGCTTGTACGTCTGATGTATTTCACTTAACATCATGGTCTCCAGGTGCATCCGTTTCCTCCGAATGACTCCAGTTTATCCTTCTGTGTGGTGCAGTGGCACTCCGTGGTGTGTGAATAGCACATTTTCTGGGCATCCAGGCTGCTTCCAAGATCGAGCTGGTACGAGCTGTGCTGCTGCACACGTGGGTGTGCGTGGCTTGCTGTAATATGATGACTTTGACTCTTTCGGGAAGACACCCGGAGGGGGACTATCTGGGTCGAGCGGAATCTCTGCTTTCGTGTTTCGAGGAATCTCCACTCCGATTTCCATGGTGGTTGCCCAAGTTTGCCTTCTCAACAACAGTCGGAAGGAGTCGTCTCAGCAGAGAGCCTAGTGGGATAAAAAATGTGCTTGTCTCTGAGTCTGCTGTCTCAGGGCCCAGTGGTCCCCTGCCTTGGTTCTGCTGCCCGTTGCAGTGTCAAGGCCGGCTCCGTGCAGGGCTGTCCCTGCGGCCTCCTGCCATGCCCACCTGCTCCTGTCCTGTTCCACCTTGCGGTGCCAGGAGCCTGACAATGGAGTACACAGCACCCCCACCTGCCCATGTCCCCACAGCCAGTGTCACCTCCCATTTCCTCCTCTGGAAGCTGGAGCGGGCACCCACACTTCCCGCCTGAGGACTCTGAGCTGGTGTGGCGCTCAGTAAGTCTCCCCTCAGGGCCGGGGCCAGGGTCCCACCAGGCCCCGCCCGTCCTCTCCGGCTGTCTCCTTGTCCGGCCTCCCTCTGCCCAGCCCCAGGACCTGTGCAGTGTCCCCAAGACCAGGCTGGACGCTCCCCAGGCAAGCAGGAGGGAGGGATCCCCAGAGGAGCCCAGACCCTGTGCCCTGTGCTGCCCCACAAATGCCGCAGTGGGGCTACCGTGGTGCCTTTCAGGCCGGGCACGACCATGAATCATTCAGGGGAGGCTGAGGGTGTCGAGCAGTTGTAATTGCAGCTCCCAGCAAGAGTGAGCATTTTTAGCAACAAAGCGACAGTGCATTGAAGGGCGTTTGTGATTGACACGGAGGACAAGGTACTCTCACTCCAGGCCCCATGTGCCATCCACATGAGATGAAGTTTGTCTCGCCTACGTTATGTTTATTGGTCCCGGCGTTGCAGTCAGTGAGGGTTGGCTTGACAGGGTTCGGTCTGTAATCATGTGCCGTAAAACGAGGTCAGAAGCCGCGCTCTTGGCCAAAAACGCCAGCGTGGCCGCGGGCACGCCACATGGCGGTTGCGATCTCAGGAGAGACAGGAGCCGCTCCCGCCCAGGGGCTGCCACGCATTCGTGCTAGCGTTCATTCCTTCTGTTGAAAAGTTCAGGGTAAATGGTGTGATTGAAAGATCCTCTCTATGAGCCTCTAGTTTTGTTTCTTCTTTCATGGTGTCTTCTGACGGGTGATGTGTTTGCTGCCTTGCATCCCTCCTTTCCTCCCGACCTCTCTGCACTCAGCTATGACTAATTACTGAGGCATCTGTGAGCCGTGTCTTGACTGGCGAGGGTCTTAATCACTTTCTCAGCGCTGAGACACAATAGCCGGTGCCCCCACCTCAAAGGAGGAGAAGCTTGTTTTGGCTCAGCTTGGAGCGGTTCAGTCGGCAGTCGCTGGCTCCAAGGCAGGGCAGCCTGACAGGGGTCTGGCGGAGGAACCTGCTCACGGCACGGCAGACAGGAAGCAGAGCAAGTAAAGGGTAGGCCAGAGAGGGAGGTGAACACTGCCAGGCCACACCCCATGACCACCCCCTCCGAGCCGGCACCACCTCTACCAGCGACTCAGCTATAGGACCCTGTGAGCCATCACCTCAAAAGCCCCACCTATGAGCCCAGGAGGCTTCTGAGGGACGTCTGGATATGAGCCCTATCAGAGGGGTCAAGAGACCACAGACAGGGGCTTTGAGAACAGAAGTGTCCCGTCTCTGGACCTGGAGGCTGGAAGTTGAGCCCAGGTGGGTGGGTGGCTCCCCCGAGGCCTCTGTCCTTGGCTTCTTGCCATCTGTCTTCCCCTGTGCCCTTCCCCAGTCAGTCTTCCCTCTTCGTGTCTGTGTCCTGATCACCTGTTCTTGTAGGATCCCAGCCAGATTGGATCAGGATCCCCCTAGCAACATCAGTCTGGCTTCAGGGCTTCTGCAGACTCCAAGTGCAGTCATGTCTAGATGCTGAGCATCAGGACTTCGATCTGACTCGGAATTTGGGGGGCTGGAGGAACACCGTTCAGCCCATAGCAGAGCTTTTACCAAACAGCTGCCAGCTCTGGCCGATGCGTCCCTCTCACAGCTTTCTCACCGCTGGTCTCTTCTGTGACCTTGTCTCGGGCCCCTCCTCCCTCCCCTCCTGGCCCGCTCCTGGCCACCCCCATCCCCAGCCTTCCTCCTCCAGGCCCCTTTCCTCGTCCTCTCCACCGAGAACTCGGGATTTCCCAGCTTTCTGGTTTTCTCACCTGTCTCACAAACCCTTTCCTGCTTACTCTTTCCAGACCATCATAATTGCCTTTATTTTTCATATTTACTTTTCCTTTCCAGCTTAAGGCTTTCTCTTTACCTTGTCAGCCGTGGCTTCTTTTTTGCTGTTATTAAAATCGATGAACAGGAGCCTGTCCGTCTTCTTTGACATTTCCTTGTTATTACTTTTTCTCCTGCTTTATTTTTTCATAGTCTGTGTAAATCTCCTCCACTGTCCTTATTCTCACGTTGCTCCTAGGAATTTGTGGAGCGTTCCCAAATAGATCGTTCCCCGATTTGCTTTCCCTCTGGACTGGTCCACAGCCTGAGTGTCCTCCGGGCTCTGAGTGTTTCTTCCCCTCTGCTGACTGCGTGGGGAGCTGTGCATCTCTCCTGGAAGCCCCGGGGAGGGGACATTCTGCCCCTTTCACTTGCCTTAGACAAAATGAGAGGGTGGCAGAAATGGGGTCTGGCAGGTGGCGTAGACAGCCAGGTGGACCTGGGGGAGTAGAGGGTGGTGGCTGGATCACTGCAGGCAGCCACCTTGCAGTCTGTGACAGTGGCCGTGGCACGCATGGGCCAGCTGAGGAGGAAATGGTCATGGCGAATGGTTTTTGTCTGATTGCTTTTTAAACTGATCTGCCCAAGGAGATGCTTTCTTTGAATCAAGTTGTTTTTATCATTCAGGTGCCCTTAAAATTAGAGGGGCCATACTTTCTGAAAGCTCTTGATTCCACTTTTTATGAAAGTCTTTTTGCTCACTTGTAGTCACATCATAGACAAATTGGTCATTTTGTTCGTCAAATTGGCTGAAACAAGCACTTACCAAGAGTGGGGGTGACCAGGCGGTCACGGGGCTCTTCAGGGGGGCCCCGGCTGCCAGGAACAACCCTCTGTCGGGGTTCCAGGCAGAAACTGGAAGAACTCAGACCCCCACTGCCCTGGCCTCCCCTCCCCGTCCCCTCTGATGCCTGCTGCCCCGTGCGGTCCAGGACCCTGAGCCCAGCAGGAGCCCGCAGACCTGGGTCCTCCTCACATCCATGGACTGGGTGGAGCCACTTGGCTGGCCTCTCCGCAGCAGGACCCTGTTCTTTCCCTGGGCCCAGGGCCCAGCTGGGCATGTGGTCCTGGGCTGTGACTGCACGTTTGGTCCCTGAGGACGGCTTGTACCAGACGTTTTAGGAGCAGAGAGAGTCTCCATAAACTTCATAAACTATCAAAACTATTGCAAACTATCAAAACATCCTAAGACTGGTCATTGTTATGTATACATACGAGGGCTGATCATAAAATAAGTGCATTTAAATCCAAAAAGCTTGTGCAGGATAAGGCACATTGCCATTTCCTCCTCAGAATCCTGCACCCTGCTGTGGATGCGCTTTTCCCACTGCTCTGGACACTTTCCGAAGCAGCTCTGGACGTCTGCATTCGTGAGTGTCTTTTTAGGGTGTGACGAAAAGTGCAGCGAATGCTGCTCTCGCCTGCCATCCTGGCCTGTAAAAATGTGACGGAGCCTCCCCATCCTCCTCGTTCACCAGGCCTGGCCCTGTGTGACTTCTGACCCTTCCCCAAAGTCACAAAGGTAGAAACTTCTGGATTCACAGAGCAGTGCAGGTAAACACGTTCATGAGCGAACCCCAGAGCTGCTTGAAAGGTGGCAAGAACGATGGGGTTGGCGCGCACAGTGAGAGGCAGGACTTGGAAGAGAGCTGAGAGCACGCGTCTCTCACTGCGATAATTCTTTTTGGAATTCTAGGCACTCACTGTACTTTGTGATCGATCACACCTTGAATATGTGTGTTCGAATGAGAGTGAGCGAGTGCAGTGTTACATAATTTTTATTCAAACGGTATACATTTAGGTGTTTATATTTTAGTTTCAGTATGACATCCCTGACTTTTACAATATCGTAATTAAAACGACATGTAGGTGTTTTCATTCCTTTAGAGCCACTTCACCCAAAAAGCCAATTAATTGCAAAATGATACAAACTGAGCTGCTCTGCTGCTGGCATCTTTGATCTGCCCTCATGATGACAACAATTTAGCAGGAAAGTACTGCTCTGACCCAGTTCAATTTAGCAGACGTTACCGAGGTGAAATCAAACGCCCTTCTGAAAGAGCGTGAACGTGGGAAGTTTTGTTTCATTTGCTTGCTTGTTTTTTTCTTTGTGCAGTCCGGAGGACTGAACCCAAGTCTCTGCACTGAGCATGCCACCCTTTTTATTGATTATTGATTGTATTGATTATTTTGAGGTGGGGTCTAAGACACTAAGCCGCTAAGATCGGGCTCAAAGTTGCCATCCTCCTGCCTCGGCCTCCCAGAGTGCTGGGTGACAGGTGTGTGCACCACTGCATCTGACTGGAGACGTTTTACGGCTGGCTCTGTCCTCAGAGGACGTGGTGTTGGTCTCTGACCTTCACAGGAGCAATGGGCCTCGGAAGACTGGTCCCGCCAAGGGCCCTTGTGAGAAGGGCTCTGTCCTCCTCCACTGGGCCACTGCTGCCCAGCCCTGCAGTGAGGCCGCTGCATGTGACACTCCTCATCGTCATCACTGTTACTGTACAATCTTGCCCTGAGCACCAGGGCTTAGGTTTCACCGGGGTCCTGGGGCAGCACTGCCTGGGATGAGGCACTGGTTAGAGCGGCCCATGAGCGGGTTTTCTGATTACAGAAAACAGTGCCTGCCTGTTGTAGAAAGTTTACACTGCACCTGAGGGAAAAAGTGGAGAAGGCAGAGCTCCAGGGGTCCACCGGTCCGAGACGATGGCTCCCTCTGCACACACACAAGCACACACATACACACCACTCACGCAGGTGTACGTGACCACTCAGGCCTACAGCCCACTCCTGATGGTCTCAGGTATGGGCGTCACCTTGCACAGGGACCTGGCCTTTGAAAGGCTGTGAGCACCCCCACCTCCATCCACTGTCCCTTCCTGCCCTTCCCTGCAGGCAGCAGTCTAACAGACGTCCTGCGTGGAAGGTTAGTTCCTGGGCCTTCACTCCCCACAGGACACCTCACAAGCTGGACAAGGACAGCCACACACTGATTGGGTCCATGTGACCCTTTGGCAACGCTACCCTGGAGACCAGAAGCCCTGAGTCTCTACCCTGAAGATGGTGGGCTTCCTAATCTCACTTGCAGATCACAAACAGATCTTTGTTAAATTATCTATTTGTTTGTTTTGTTTTGTTGGTACCGGGGATCAAACTTGGGTCCTTGTGCTTTTAAGGCAAGCAGCAGAACCACGGAGCTAAATCCCCTGCCCACCTATTTGTAATTTTATTGAGGTTAGCATCTTTCATGGGTTGGGATGTTTTATTTCTTAAAGAGGTATCTGGAAAGAAGTGGCCACTTGAATTTTTCTTTGTCTCACTTTTCAACCTGTTACTTGGGAACCTTTTCTGTCAAGTGCATCAGTGAGCTATTGCTGCATAACAAATTAGCCACAAACCCCTGGCTTAAGTCACAGCTCTTTTCTCAGGCAGTGCAGGCCTGGGCACCTCTGCCACGGCTCTGCCTTGAACCTGCAGAGAAACCTTGGGCCAGGGCTGCTGTCCCATCCCAAGCTTTAAGCTGCCATCAGGCTTCCAGGATGCAGGGCCCAAGGCCTCAGTGGTGAGGGCAGGCTCCCTGTCTTGGTGGGTGTTGGCCAGCTGCCTCCTCAAGGGCCGCCCACACAGGGAGCTGGCCTTCCTCCGGCCTCTCCTGGTCCGCAGAAGCCAGTCATAGATCCCACCCACTGTGCGAGAGTGGACAGAACCCCCGGGGCGGGAAGGGGGACCTGGGGATGCCTGAAGGCAGCCCACACAGTGCATGTTGATTTGCGAATGTGACCCTGTCACACCATCTCATCCTCGCTGATTCATCGGGATTCTGTCTGTTCCTGGCCCCGAGCACCGAGCGTTCACTGTTCAGAATGGGCCACGCAGGGTGGGTTGAAGGACGACAGAAATACAAGAACACATGGCTGTTTATGGCGTTCCGCTGCTCTCTGTCAAACCAAATTCCTAGAAACTAGCTGGGCTTTTACATATTTCTGTGTAGGCAACTCTGTCGTCCACAGGGAAGGAAGTTTACGCGACATTCTGTCTGAGTGACAGAGAAACCCCATCCCACCGCAGGCCAGCAGGCAAAGCACAGGCAGACTGGTTTTGCCTCTTCAAATATAAAGACTAAAGAAGCCTCATTTTGTTATCTTTGAATCTTAATTCGAGGAAGGGTAAATAGCACAATAACAAAGCTAGGAAAATTAATTTCTTATGCCAGTGTGAGGACACCTGCAGTTAACTTTTCCATTACTAGGGAGAGGGGAGCTCTGACGCCTTACTTGTCTGCTGTAGGGCCCTCCACAGAATTGCTGGCCACGTGGCAAAGGTGCTTCCAGTGAAATTGGAAGGTTTTGCTTTGCATCTTGGTTCTCTGAAAGTGTTTGCGTGTAAAAGCCTTGCTGGGAAGCTGCGGCCTGAGCTGTGCTGGGAAGGCAGGGAGTAGAGCTGACAGGACCTGGGCTGTGCCCCCTGGGAGGGCAGTGGTCCAGCCTGAGGTCGGCATGGGGTGGGGTGACACACCCATTGTTGGCCCCACCCTAGGAGCCGTGGACCTGAGCCGGCTGGCATGGCGGGGGCTGACTGCCCTGTGGCCCGGCTCGGCGGGAAGTCTTGGTTTCTGGGAGGCAGTGAAGAATCCCAGCAGTGAGCTGCTGCTGTCCCTGGTGACACCTGGGTTCAGGGATGCTGCCGCTCGCTGCTCCACTACCTCAGAGTTATGTGGCCCCAGTTTCCCTGTTGTGGGTAAGGGTTCTGGAAGCCCTTCCCTGCGGAGGGCCCAGGGAGTTCATGCAGGTAAAGCAACTGACAGAGGCTTTACTGTTTCACATTATAAAGTATGTGTTGCTTAAAGATCCCCAGCGATGCTGATAAAAACTCCCTGATTGAATTATTTTCTCTGCTTAGTGTGATTCTTACCCAGAAAGCAAAGACTGTGTTACAACACCCTCTACAAATGAAAGAATTAAAATCAGAGCATCCCCCAAAGTAGTGACCTAAAAGCAATAATAGCCATCCCAGTTGCTTCTAGAAAAATCTTTTTTTACTTTTATTAGGTCAAACAAAATCAGTCCCTCAGTTTTCCAAGCTTTTTAGCCAGAGGCTGAGAACTGGGATTGAGACCCAGCTTCCATGCGTGACTGACCTCAAGACTGTTCTGTGGTCATTTTCCACACGATCCCCACGTTGTTTTGGCAACAGCAACTGAGCTATTTGAGGCCCTATCTGCCCTGTTTCACTGCAAACATGGAAAACGTGCTGGGTTTGTCCACCCCGGCAGCGGTGCTAGAACACAGCAGGCTGGGATGCACTCGTGTTGGCCTGAGCCATGTGAATCCTCTCCTTTCCCGGGTTGCTCCTAGCATACAGCAGTGTGGACCCTCCTGGACTTGGAGGCTCCAATTTAACAGGAAGTGGAGGGCGGTGGGTGGGAAGGCAGCGCTGGGCTGATGAGGGGCGGAAGTGAGGGCAGCTGGAGGAGCAGTGACAGGGCACTCTGGCCACGGACCCCGAGGACCACCCAGAGGCTGCAGCCGTGCCGATGGAGTGGGATTCACTGCAAGGACTGTGAAAGGGCGGGCTCTGGGGAATCCACATGCAGATGGCTCTGCTGTGCGCCTCCCACCCATAGGAATCTCTCAGGAGGCTCAGGGCTCCTCGACCTGGGGGTGCTGATGCCAGCTGAGGGGCTCGGTCTGGAGGCCAGGGTCTGGCAGTGAGTTCAGGGGGATGTAGAATGTGACTCTGGCTAGCACCTCCTTAGCACCTTGTTAGCACAGAGCAGCTGCAGAGGGGGAGCTGACACTTTCCGTGGGGTTTCTTAAAGGTTTTCAGCATGCAGATGTCTGATTTTCCCACAGGGGAGACCCGCTTTCGCTTGGGGCCGTGTTGCCCTCAGCTGGGAGCACTGAGCTACACTGGCTCCTTAGGGGAACACGGAGAGGCTGGGCCCTGCGAAGTGGCCCCTGGGGCATCCCTGAGTGGACACGGCCCTCACCCCGCAAACTGCCCTGACCTGCTGGTGGGGGTCCTGCCCCATGAGTGTCTGGTGTATGCCTGTGACCACAGGTTTGGGTCTTCTTTTTTAGCTTTTCTAGTTTAACTATTTATTTACTTAGTTGTTGGCTTTGGCATTTAAACCACTGAGCTACATCTTTTATTTTTTTATTTTGAGATAGATACTCTCTAAATTGCCCAGGCTGAGCTCTCAAACTTGCCATCCTCCTGCCTCAGCCTTCCAGAGTGTTGGGATTATAGGTGTGCACCCTGATTCTTTCAGTTCTAAGAATTTATTTTTTGAGACAGGGCCTTACTTTGAGGTTCAGATGGCCTTGAACTCACTCTGTAGCCCAGGCTGGTCTCAAGCTCATAGTGATCCTCCTGCTTCAGCCTCCTGAGTGCTAGGATTACAGGCATGCACCACCACACCCTGCTCAGTTCCATTAATTGCAAGGTGTTGCTTGGGTCCTGCCCTGTTAGGGTACTTCCTTCCTCAGGAGGAAAGCAGGTTGAGTGGAGAGTGAGCCCCACTGGCTGGACACTCATAGCCACCAGTGATGTTAGCCAGCCGTGAGGCCAGGGGTGGCCCCTCCAATGCAGAGAGGCGGAATCATCACTTCTCCTTGGGAACCAGTGGCCCCCGCTCCTGGGACTCAGTCCCACCTCTTGCACCTCCCCAGGGCAGCCTCTCCCGACCCTGAAGTCCATGCCACGGGCCCTTGGTCACAGAGGGAGCTGGGCCAACAGGGGAGGGACAGGACAGCAGCATGGACCCTGCCCACACATGGCTGCACGCAGCCCTCAGGAGGGGCACGGAGGACCTGGCCCTTTCTTCACACACACCAAGCCGGCCTGGACATGTGCCGTCTCAGCCCCTCCATGGTTTCCCTCACCAGGATCCTCAGCAGAGCTCCGCAGCCCCGTCCCTCAGGCTGGGGTCCACTGTGGAGACTCACTGCTGTCCTCATGGGCCTGGTGGCCCTGGAAGCCTCCCAGTTCCCCCACCAGGACAGCTGTGGCCGAGGTCCTGCCCAGGGGCCCGAGCCCTGGTGACTGGAAAGACCATGGAGAAGTGGTTAGCTGGGAGTTGGTTCAGCTTCCTTCAAAACCGGGGCTCGCATAGAGGCCTTGGCAGAAAGCAGATGAGGGAAAGGAGCAATGTCCACACAGACACAGCGTCCACAGTGGGGCTGGGGCTGGCAGGAGGTGGGCAAGAAACCTGTCATCAGGCACTTGGAGACCAAAGCGTGGCCTCGCAGCTGGGCCGGAGTTGACCCGCAGGTCTCCCAGTGCTCTGGACCTTTTATGAAACCAATAAAGTAGAAAAGAGATGAAGGCAATGGTCCATGTAGAGTCCCTTTTACTGCTGTTTTTACAGTGAAAACAGCCTGTTCTAAAGCTTGTGCCCAAACATAACATTTTCACACTTGAGTTTGCCTGGAACACGAATCTTAACCATCCGCAGACTGCAGAATCTGGCCAGGTCTCTAGTGTGCAGGAGTTCTCGGCCCCCGCGCTGCACTGTGTCAGGGCTGTCGCTCCGTGGGGAGAGGGTTGTGCGGCATCACCAGAGCAAGAAGGCAGCCGTGGTCCCCAGACCAAGCTCCTCCACGGGGTGAAAGCGCGGGCCGAGGGCCCAGCTGCCCACAGAAGCATAGGTTCGCTCTGCTGCATGCCGTGGCTGCCCCTCTCCTGCCAGGCACGTCCTCCACTCGTGCACCTGTCTGCTGATGTTCTCAGTCTCCTCTGATTCTTTGTGTTTCCCTTCAGAGATGTTGTCTTTTGCCTGAGCTGGGAGAACTGAAGGCCGGGAGCGGGAGCCGAGGATGCGCTCTCTCGGGGAACCCGTCTGCTGGCCTGGGCTTCCTGCTGCTCGGGGCCTGCCTGGTCCCAGGAGCATCCATCCACTGCCCACCACGGTGCCTCCTCCTGCCATCCTGACCCCAGCGTCGGAAGGACCCAGGGTCCTTGCAGCCCTCAATGGAGGCCACTGGGCAGATGGGGACAGGCGGGTGTCATGGGCTTGCGGTGAAGGCGCAGCCGTGGGCCGTGAGCAGAACCCCTAGAGCAGAGTACAGATGGAGCCGCCAAGGAAGGGTGGGTGACCGTGGGGAGTGAGCATGATTCTCAGCCTTTGCCAGATGTGATCCCAGATGAAGGAAAGCCTGGCATCCTACGGAAGACCAGCCAGGTGCCGGGAGAGGAGCCCGGAGGCTGCTGAGCTGGGGGAGGGCTGTGGTGTCTTGTAAACCTCTCGAAGTGTGGAGGCCACAGGGCCGTCCTCACCTGAGATTTCCATGGGTGACCTGCTGAGCCCAGGGGTGTGGAGGCAGAGGCTCCCGGCCGGTCTGCCCACCAGGGCAGCGGGAGCCGGGGAGGATGCTTCTAGAGGCACCCTGACAGAGAAAACGCAGGAGGAATTGCAGTCTTGTACAAAATTCACATTTTAGCTTTGAAAATGGAGCACAGCATCCTCAGCTTGGCCTGTGAAAAGCTGCTTCGTTTTGCGTTATGTGATGGAGGGAGTGGAAAACACAGATTGTGGCCATCTCGGTGGGTTGTCAGCCCCGGGGCAGGGACAGGGACAGAAGTCTCATAGCAAACGGACTCCGTGCCTGTCAGTGCCCTGGCTACATGCAGCTTTATAAAAATGGTAGTCAAGTAACGGGCACAGGAGGCCTTTCCCTGTGAAGGGAAGTCCGGCGTGCGACTGTCACTGCCCACTGGCACATGCCTGAGAGCCAGCCTGCCTCGGGTCCGAGAGAGGCTCCAAAGCTGAGATTCCTGCACTGGATCCTGGTCCCTGCCACTCCTAGCTGCGAAATGGGGCTGTTGTTACCCTGGCCGATGCCCACCCTGAGAGCCACGCCTGCCGTGGAGGCCGGGCCTGCCTTTGCCAGCATCTGGCTGTCCTCGGCCACCGGACAGTGACGCCGACAAACCCCTCGTGCCCACCTGCCTCAGCAGAGTGCATCACTGGAGTCTCCCAGCACCACTGTTGAAATGATCATCTGATGCCAGCTACATTTTTAGCAAAGAGTTCCTTTTTCAGCGTTTGCCTCCTCCAGGAGATGCCATCTGTCACCAAGCAGGCTCGCCGATGGCTGGAACTCTGGGAAGCACAGCGGAGGAGCTGCGCCTGCCCTGGGAGCCTTGGTGCCGAGGGGGCTGCGAGGAGCACGAAGTCGTTTCCGATGAGCAGTGTCGGGGTGAGGCCAGAGCGGATGCTGCCTCCCCTCCGTCGTCCTGAGAGGGTGTGCGAGGTCCCCATTTGTGCATTTGCCTAGTACCTGAGGACGCGCAGGATTTCTCTGGGGAAAGGACCAGAATGCCATGCGAAGGACACAGCTTTGCATGCTGGACAAAAGTTTTGCCCAACTTTGCCCTGAAGACAGTGGAGCCTGTGAGAGCCGCAGTCCCAGCGGGGCCGGGAACCCCCTACCCAGTGCTGGTCACCCCTTCACTCATTCACTGGTCCAGCCATTCATGCAGCCTGACCAGGGCTCCTCAAGCACCTACTACACAGTCAGCCTTTGGAGCCCCCAAGCTGCTATCTTTCGACTTGTTACCGGCTAAGCTACACCTTAAAATAACCCTAAAAAGTAAGAGCAGGAGGAGTTTTAGAGCAGGGATGTCACTGTAAATGCAGCGAACATCAGCAGTAAGGAAACTGCCCTCCTGAGGGCTGCCCCAGGCTGTGAACAGCCTCCTCCAACCCTTCCAGGAGAAGCCGCTCCCTGGGGGGGCGCTGGCCACCCCAAGGGCCTGGCCCTAGTGCCTCCTGTCCTGGGTCCCCACGGTCCTCGAGCTCTCTGTCTCACCTGGGGCTTTGTTTGTTGTTTGGTGCCACAATGGGGGCTTTCCCAAAGAACAGCCGAAGTGTACATTCATGCGGCATGGTCAGGCTCCTCCCAGACCACCGTGAGCCCGCGCTGGCCTGAGTGATTTGCATCCAGACTCCCAGGTCTGCCCTGAATCCTCAGTGTCACAGAGAAGAGTGTGGGAGCTGATGAAGGTGTGCCTTTGTCCAGAAATCAAGACCCTGGAGTCTGCTCCTGCTGGAGCCGCATGGGGCCGCCCAGCCTTCAGGAGGAGGAAGGCACCTGTGCTAACCCTGGGCCGCCCCTTTCACCCACGGAAGCTTGCCAAGGGCATGAAGCCCAGAGGCATGAAATTAAAGGTGGGAGTTAAACCCCAGAGCCAGGCGTGGTGTTTCCTGCAGTCGAGATGCTCTGCATCCTGTCTCCCGGTCTTCCCGCCCTTTGGAGCAGCTGACACCAAAACCACAGGCTTGTAGATCAGCCTTTGAGAGGTGTGAGGACCAGTGGAGGTGGCGTAGTGAGAGCCAGCACCACCTCCGAAGCCCCAGATGTCACCAGGGGCCTCCTGTCTGCAGTCTGCAACCTCCTTGCGCCCCTAAGGCAGACAGTGCCTCCTGAGCCCTCCATCTTTTCAGGCCAGAACAAGCTCAGTCACTGTGGGGTGTGGCCGTGCCCTGTCCCCACCCTGCATCCAGGGCTCGGTAATGCGTGAAATGAGTCCAGTGTCACCAGAGTGCACTGATTGCTCCCAAGTTGAATTTCAGAAGTTGGATTTTCAAATGTATGTGTGGAGATATGTGTGTGTGTGTGTGTGTGTGTGTGTGTGTGTGCATGCGTGCATATGAACTTGAAAAAGAGAAATTTAAAATTACAGTTACAGGGATCCTTTGGAAAGAGAAACAAATGTTAAAAAGTCAGAATTCCATCATTGTTTTCCGACTTCGAAGTGTTTTATGCTCAACAAACTAGAGTTAGTGTGATGTGTACGTGGGTCCCGGGGGGCTGTCGCTGTGCATTGGGCAAAGTGAACAAAATCACAGTGTGTGATAAGTGCTGTCATCCGAGGAAGGCAGGGCTCAGTCGGGGGCAGGAAGCGACTGGGACACGTACTTGCCAATGGCCCGTGCGCCAGTCCCGTTTCTCTCCTCAAATAGAAAGGCACGTTGCTCAGAATTTGGAGTGGAAGATCTCTGTCTTCTGCCCTGTGTTTTCCCTATTGTTTGCAACTGTTGTCGTGCAATGTCAAAAGCAGTATGAACTCGCAGTCCTCTTGGCCTCACTAAGGAAAAGGAGCCTTCATTTCGCCTGGGGGAAATTGCGCTGGGCTGGGGTGCTGCCCTGGAGACTAAGGGTGCTTCAGCTCAGCTCCATGCGCGGCCGGGACAGCTGCACACAAGGCCCCGCTGAGCTCCCCGGCTCCTCCGTCTGTTCTGTCCCACAGCTGTGATGCCCCACATCATCACGGGAAGGCTCCCCCTTGCTGCTGAGCAACACACCCCACAGTCAGACAAATCCCTGCCACTGTGTACTCGGGGTGGTTGAGATAGCATGGTCTGCTTAAATTTTTTAAAAATCACTCTAGTAAAAGATGCACTGCCGTTCACCCCTCTCAAAATCCTCCCCGCTTTGAAGGCCCTCCTCCCTCCATTCCTGCCCCTTCCTGCAGCAGCTCTGGATCCTTCGTTCCTGAGGGTCTTTAGCTGTGCTGTCCTGGCTGCCTCCACGCCCTGAATTAATTCAAAACATTTACCTTTCGTGATCATTTCCACTTTGCAGACCACGCAGAAGTCACACAGTCCTCAGTCTAGTGAATAAGGGAGATGAGGACACAGCGTCACGATGGCACTCGGAAGCAGGGTTCGCCAAATTTTGATCCCACAAAGACACTCATGAAAGGGGACTTCCAGAGCTGCTTCTGAAAGGGGCAGGCATGAGGGGACGCGTGTATTTGACACGGAGGAGAGGATTTTGAGGGGTTTAATGGCAATGCGTCTTCTACCGCAGTCACCTTTTACAATTTCAACACTCCGTATCCTTTGAAATTTCGCCTTTGCATGGACACGGTGGGACCGAGAACTGCGATGCTGACCTGGTTTCTCTCTCCGTCTCACACAGGGGCGGATCTGCAGAAAAGCTGGCAAATCAAAAAAGTCCTTCAGTCGCAAGGAAGCGGAAGCTACCTTTAAGAGTTTGGTGAAGACTCACGAAAAGTACGGCTGGGTCACCCCGCCCGTCTCGGACGGCTGAAGTCTACCGCGCCGGATTCTGCAGCCGCCCGTCCGCACACTTCGCCCCGACATCGCCCCACCGCCGCTGCATATCCTCCATCCTTTTCTACTCCAGCCAGAACCGCACCGCGAACACCAAGGAGACATTTAAGTTATTTATGGACGGATGAGTCTACAGAAGGAGCCGACGCTGCCGGGACGCTGTTTCCACGACTGGAACGGACACATCTCCGAGTCGCGTTGGAACAGTGGTGGAGACGGTGACATTTCCCGGCCCGCCTGCCCCTCCGCCCGCCCTGTCACTTTGCCCTTAGCTTCTCTCCGTACCCGCAAGAAACCATCACCCTTGCTGGCTCCATTTCTGTGCAGATGGCGCCTTCACTCTCCCCAGGAGCCCGGGGCGGTGCTGGCCCCTGGTTGCCGTGCTTGCTGTCAGCGTAACTGAAGACACGTCCTTCGTTCTGTGACCTGTGGTCTGCTGTGACGACATTTAGTCCCATTCGTGCTATGGACTTTGTCTCATGAAAACAGCTTCACCTTGGCAGGTCCTAGTGGTCGAGGACTACAGCTGACCCTGGGCTCCGAGGCGTCCCCTCCTGCTGACTGCGGTGTGTGCTCTTCACGGATAAACCAGCGTCGTTCGCGGGGAGACGGGGTGAGGTGGTCGCCGGGTGGACACCCAGTGCACCCGAGCTGCGGACGGCTTCTCAGACGTTAGGCAATGCCCCTCCCACAGCGCATCTGTTTTCCTCCCTTCTCTCAGCCACCGAAAGCAAGCAGAAGACAGTGTCACGTTCGCTTCGTTCATCTGACTCACTGTACGCTGTGTGCTGTGGCGGGGAGCTCAGAACTGCCAAAGGACCCCGAGTGATCGGCGATTTGCATGCCCGGGTCTCTTTCTTCACCCAGTAGTCACTTGTGCGCCCGGGGCTGAGATGCGAGCACCGGGCTGTGGTGTAAACCTCCTGTTATTTAATCTCCCCACGGTTTCATTTCTTCTCTTCTGTCAGGTTACTTAGAACTTTCTAAGAAACTCCACGAAATGAGGAAGTACTGTTTGTAATGATATGCAGAAAGAGGTAAAATGTTCATCCCGAGCGGAAAATCTTCTTGGACACATTTTAAATAAAATCATGCATACCTGATACTCTGCCTCTGATCATTGCCGGCCCTCCCTCCACTCAGAATCCTTGAGCAGCGTGTAACGTTGTGATAGTTCGAATACTGCAGGGACACCAGACACACGCTCCGGGAGCCACATCCTCTAGCCAGGAAATGACTCCGAGGCACTCATGGTGTTTGCCAAAAGCTGGTAGATTAAACTGTCCAGCACAGCAGCTGGGAAGATGCGTGGAATCTGAGAGTGTTCAGAGGGGCCTGGGTCCAACTCAGACAGTGCCGGAGGTACTGTTTCTTGCCTGATTGCTACAGTTCTTCAGGCAGTGCTGGCTGGGGGAGGCTGCCCCTTGTCCGAGGGGTTTTGGGGGTCACTCCCAGACCCTCCGTTCATGATTACTCATTCCTTTCCACTCCCTTGTCTGCCCCAGTTACACCAATGCCACACGTGGTGAATGCCTGACCTCTTGCTCACGTCTCCTGTGGGCAGTCATAGTCTGAGACTCTGTGCCAGTGAGCGGAAGCATTTTCCATCCCGAGCGGAATCCGGGGCTCAGCACAAGCATCTGGGCCCTGGGGCTGGGGCTGGGGTGGAATAGGACTCCCAGCCCCCCGGGACACACTTGAGCTCACTGACTTCCAGATGGCTCCCTCTTCTGGTACACAAACAAAAGTAACTTCGTTAATAGGAGAAAAAGCACGTACACAAAGCCAGGCCACTTCGATTCACTTAGCAGCTGACAGGGAGCCATACGCAGTGGTTCCAGGAGGGCCACGTGGAAGGTGCAGCCAGGCCACAGAAGTGTCACCGCCCAGGGTCTGGGCCTCTGCCATCGCCCAAGCCAGGACAGACTCCACCCCATCTCTGCTCTTGAGTGCACCCAGAATTTAATTTATTTAGCATGGCCTCTTCCTCTAGGGTTCTTAGAAAGCTATGCAAGACATCAATTCTGTAATGGCAGAAATGCCAGTTTCAAATTTTCAGAGCAGTGGGAAGGAATTTCAAATGACACTATTGCTGTGAGCCACTTAGAAGCAGATCCTGGTGTCTGCAGCTCGGGCCGAGCCTCCGTCCAGCCCATAGAGCAGACCTGTGGGTGGGGACCAGCTGTGAGGATCTCCTGTCCCGGGAGGCAGGCAGCGGTGCAAACATCCACGCCTCACCCTCACCACTTCTCAGCTGGAACTCGAGGCAAGCCGAGGTCACTGAGCCCAAGGGACAGCTGGAACCCGCCATGGGAAGACTCTCTCACGGAGAGGGAGAGGGACGCGTGGAAGGTCCCGTGTGAGCAGCGGGACCGGCTCTCGGTCACACGTGATGACTCCCGACCCCTAAACCCAAACACAACCCCGTGTCTAGACCCCAGTTTTCCAGTCCCTGAGTTCATGCCATCAAAATTTAACCTTATCTTTTGAGAGAAAAAGATCCACAGGCCAGTGAGACTGACCGACAAAGGAACAGCAAACTCTGCACATGTCCGCCTGATGCTGGCGGTCACTTCGCTGGCTGCAGACTTTTGTCCAGACTGAGGTGAGATGGACCCAGATGATGGATCTCACTGAGGTGAGACGGCCGTAAGAGCTCCGTGTGTACCTTCCTGCTGTCTCTAACGGCCTTCGGTTAGAACACTCACTTCCAGCCCTGGTCCTCTCGGTTGCCAGCCACCTTCCCCTCGTAGACGCAGGGAGAGCAGGAGGCAGGGCTCCCCTCATCCCTGGGTGGGAACTCCTGAGACAAGAGACGCGGGCGGGTCAGGGCCCGGTGGCACTCAGAGGACAGGCATCCTTCAGGTCCAAACCTCCCTTCCTGAGCAGGCAGACAGAGAGGAGCCAGGCGGGCTGAACCAGGCAGTGCAGACATGGCAGAGGCCGGGGCCCAGCAGGGCATGGTCTGTGTCCTCGCCAGGAGGGGGCGCCACGGGCTCTGCCATCTCCACCACAGGGCCGGGTTGCAGCGCCTAGAACAGCCTGCCTGGCCCGGGAGCTGCCCCTGTGTAGACACTGTGATCACAGGCAACACTTTTTATTTTTGTCTCCAAAATATTAAAACAACACACAGCTGTGCCCCGTAGTCTAGGTCCTGCCTCATCGTTCTGATGTTCCGGCCTTTGGCTCACGTAGGGTTCGTGTCACTCAGCCGCGGGCCACCTGACCCGCGGAGCCCAGCCAGTGACCGGGAAAGGCCCAGCACACGGGGCTGACCTTTGGGAAGGCGATACGTCCAGGCGAGACGCGGGGCCCAGTGCGCTACCCAAACAGACTTCGTCAAAGCAGAGTCTGAAAACGGTGTAGAGCGAAGAGAAGCGACAGGGCTGGAGCCGAAACAGAAACTGCTGTAACCCGGTGGGCCTGACGGCGCTCCCGCCGCCTTCTCCGCCGCCTTCCCCGCCGGTACGATTTTATTCCCTGAGGGTGGCGAGCTGCAGATCAGCTCTCTCCAGCTCCTGTAAACTCTCAGGCGCTGGCCGCAGTTCACACGGAGGCTGCTGGGATGCCCTTTCCAAAGCTGTCCTATGGCTGTAACCCGTAACAGGAGAGGAAATGAATGTGTGTGTCGTAGAAGAAACAAGAAGGAGATGTTTGCCACCGAGCCTCGCGAACGCCTAGCGGAAGTGTCCGCAGGCCCTGCCATGGCCGGTGGGAATCAGTGATTCGGAAACGTGAGTGTCTGCACACAGAGTGCTTGTGCTTCCCCCGTGTCTCTGCACCGCCCCGTCCCTCTGGTCCCGCTGTGTGCTGTCCTCTGTGGTCCTCCGTGGGTGCCCTCTGATCTTCCGCACTTTGGTTCACCTGTGTTTTGCACAGTGGAAACTCTGAAGTATGTCACGGGGTTATACATAAAAATCAACGAAATGTAACTGAACCACATCTAATTATGCATCCATGTAATGTAAAAGATCCTCCTTCAGCTGCCACTTGCATGATAAGGGTTTATAAACATGTTTGCCAAAGAGTCTCGGTAGTTTCTCGATGTAATTCAAATGCTGTGCTCAGCACCAAAGGGGAGCCAAAAAAGCCTACTGAATTACATTGACACGTCTATGACAAACTCACAGAGTAGCAATTCCAGTAAGCAATGATTTCCAAATATCTTAGGCCTAACCTATTTAAAAGGCAGTCCGGTCCATTTTTCACACATTGAGTTCAGCTTTTATTTTTATGTATTGTTTAATTTATTTATTTTATGTGCGTGTGGCACTGGAGATTGAACCCAGGGCCTTCACCCTGAACTGCCTCCACAGCCCTTTTTTGAGCCTGGGTTTCACTAAGTCACCCAGGCTGAGCTCAAACTTGCAACCTTCCTGTCTCAGCCTCCCATACTGCTGGGATTACATGCACATACCGCCACACCTGGCTCAACTGTTCATCAGAGGAATTTCTCTGCCCTTATCAGTATTCAAGATGGTTTTCTGATCAGGAGCTCATTTTTCTTTTAAAAACTGCAAGTGTCCTTTCAGTATTGAACAGGCGTCAGCTCCGGAATGAAGCAGCCTCGAGCTCCCTCCCCGGGCCGTCGTGGATGGGTGTGCAACTGAGTTTTCTTCAAAACCGTGAAGGGCGCAACTGCTCTTGGGCCACAGGGACCCCCCACACACACCAGGCAACACTGGGGAACCAGGACGCCCCGGGCTGGGCCTGGACCTGGGGCTCAGTACACATGACTTTGCGTGATCAGGGCAGGCTCGGCTAGCTGCGAGGGTGCCATGGCTGCTGTGCTAGCCCTGGGCAGACCTGCAGCCTGTGCTTGGGTAAAGGCGTGGAGGACGCAGTGTCTGGTCACTGCTCGGGACGTGTGTTACTTAAGGCACACACAAGACTTGACAGGATGGACGCTGACCCTCCAGGATCGCGCTGTGCTCAACTCAGCCCAACTGCCACTCCGGGCGTGACCTACAAGAGGTCCATCTCGCCTGCAGAGCAAGGCCACTTGTCACCGGAAGCACGTTATTTCACTTAAACTGAAGTGACACATGTGAAGGTAGACACAAAGAGATTTTGTTTTACTCGTTCAGCCTTCGGCGCCCCCTCCCCGGTTTGGAGATCAAACTCAAGACCTTGCGCTTGCAAGGTGGCCGTGGTGCCACCAAGCTTACTTCCCGGGCCTCGGCCTTTTCTTAAATTGAATTCTTGTGTGAGATTTTTGTTTGCAGCACAGGATTGCTTTCACGGCGGGGAGCCGGCACAAGGACCTGACCCCGCTTCCTTCTTTTTCCGTCCCCTGCCCTCCCTCCTCCCCTCGCTCCGTCCCGTGGTCCCCTTCCCTGCCTCCCTTCCCAGTCACCCGTCTTTCATTTTGCTCCGTCTTCTACTCACACCGTGGGTCCTGTGTGACCGAGCAGGCACGAGCCTGGCTGGGAGAGCAGAACCTTCAGGCACAGACTGTCCGAGTCCTTCTTTTCTAACACAAATTCTGAAGGCGAAATCCAATCAAGTAATCCTAAATAGCAGGAGGAAGCTTTCCTTTCAGAAGTTATTTATTTTTAAAAGTTTTTTCTTTTCCTTCATTTACAAAGTTTCTCATTTCACCAAGAACCGTATTTTTTATTTTTAATCTCTGAAGGCAACACGCCCAGTGGACTTAGTAGGATGCAGGCGTGGCATGGCATGGATGTTTCTAATCTGATTTTACTAAAACATGGTCGATTGCTTTTAACATTAAGTTCAGACAGCCCTCGAGCAATCTTTAAATCCCTTACTTCAGGGGATGTTCTGGGCTACGACCTTTCAAGGCTAACCTGTTTTAAATGATGCCACTAACTTGGCGTTAAATATGCTTTGTAACTTTCACCAAATTCTGTACACACGCACCTGATTTACATAATTGTCTTCTCACATTTCCAAGTGTTTTCTTAGCACTTCATTTCTGTGGTCTGTGGTGTCGCTTTCCCAGCAAACACGTCCCTTTCTGAAACAGCACACACACTTTCCTCCCCTTTCTGCTCTGTGACCTCCACTCTCCTGGGGGCCTCGGACCTCATGTCCCCCATCACTGCACGGCACGGCATCTGAGGGTCAGGCCTTCCCTCATCTGGAGGTTGGGAACAGAAGCTGTGTGTGTTGAATGACCGCATGGAGCTTCTTAAATTCACCCCAGCATCTGAATACAGACAGCCTTGGGCTTCAGCCCCTCCAGCCCCGTCCCTTTTAAACGAATGAACTAGAAAGGGCCTCGGCCCTGCTGGAAGACCCCGCACTGACACTGGTCCTGCCCGTCCAGGCTGAGGCCCCTGCTGCGAGCTGTTCAGACATGGCCCATGCTGCCTGGCAGAGGCTGTGAAAGTGGCACAGCCCAGAAGCTTCGCGGTGACAGGTTGCCTGTGACGGGGAAGTCACAGTGGCCTCGCAACTCAGAAGGTCACTGCATGGCTCAGAAAGGGAAGTCCACAGTGCAGAGTCCTCAGCTAGCACATCGGAAAACCGAGAACAGAAACACAGGCCTTGCTCCTTCCGGCCACCCTGCCTTAGAAATAGAAAATACAGCTACATGAGTGCACACCTGGGAGAGCTGTACATAAGGGACACACACCCAGTGTATAAAGTATGTGTGTATGTGCCTGTGCTAAACAGTGACCCCTGCCAATGCGTCCAAGCCCTCACCTGAACACCAGGGAGTGTGACATTATTTTGATGTGCTGATTTGAAGACCTTAAGAGGAAGTCATCCCACACCGAGGCTGGGCCCTGCACCCACAGGCAGTAGCCTTAGAGAGCAAAGGGTGAGGGAGGCTGAGGCACAGAAAGGTCCTAGGGAACAGGCAGATGTGGAAGGGGGAGCCCACGAGGAATCTGGAGCCACCAGAGGCAGGGAGAGTGGAGGGATGGCCTCTTCTCAGAGCTTCCTGGGGACCAACCCTGAAAACACCTCGGTGTTGGACTTGCCACACGAGAACTCTGAGAAGCAAATTCTGTTACTTTAAACTATTGATTTTTTGTTTGTCGTTTGGTTGGCTTTGGTTTTTTGAGGCAAGGTCCAGCTATATAGTTCAGGTGACCTTGAACTTCTATGTAGCCCAGCCTGGCCTTGAACTCAGAGAAATCCTCCTGCCTCAGCCTGAATTAGGGATGGATGGATGGATGGATGGAGGGAGGGATGGTTCGAGAATTGGAAGGATGGGCCATGGGACTGACGGATGGATGGATGATGGATGAGAATGGAGGGACAGGTGATACAGCTGGTAGATGGAGGGACAGTGGAGGGGTGGACGGGTGGCTGGAAGGATGCTTGGCTGGATGATGCCCAGTGGGTGGTGGTTATAGAGATGGACTCGGTGACTCTCCAAAGAAACACCCTCTCCTTCCCTTTCCATACTCTCCCAGAGTTGGTCCTTCTGTCGGGCCACTGGCCAGGCTGTGACACCCAGAGAAGGGACCTAACAAGCCAGTTCCTCCTGCTTCCAAAGCCTCAAGGCCAGAGGACATAGGTGTTCCATGTTCTTTCAGGAAACGCAGCCCCAGCTCACCAGGGCTCGGTTTCGTGAAGCACAGGGCAAAGTCCAAGGCCAGAGCACGGCTTGGATAGGCGCAGGTGTTGTGCACAAGGACGTCTTCCTCAGGCGCCCGGAAGTCTGGGCCAGGACTAAGCCTTGAGGCCCGTCTGTCACATTCTTGATCTAGAGGATAGGAGTCCTGCTCACTTACCAGTTATCAAGCATGCTGATAGTGGTTATGTTTGGCTTCGTTATTGGTCAAAACTGCTAAATGTCTTGGCCAATAAATAATATAAGTGCAAAGTAGAATTTGCTAGGTAATTTCTTATATTACCAACTAGGTACTCATTCTTGACCTTTTGATAGACTGGCAATGTATAATTGGTGTCTGTTAGTGGAGCAGAGTTCGCAGTTTTATTTTCTATGACACTTTGCTGCCTTTCATAGCTACCTCACAAGGGGAGAGAATGTCATGCTTCCTCTCCTAGAATCCAGGACAGGAGACATCAGGGAAACAACATATTTCGTCACTGGCTGTGTCCAAACCACCTCTCTTCAGGTGAGGATGGATCGGCATCTCAGGCCAGTGGCAGTCCGAGCTGCGCCTGTCCCTGCACTGGACCCCAGTGTCCCGCTCAGATCTCCTCCAATGTCAAGATGTGAGCCGGAGTGTGACCCCATCCCCGAGCCAGGGGAGCACCCGAGACATGGCCCAGTGAACAGAGAACAAGTTTGGCAGAGCCTGTCCTTGGCAATGGGCTGATCATGTGCCCATCTGAACACCCGCCTTGGAGCCTCTGTTTAAGTCTTTGGAAATACAGGTGTCAAGGCCTTAGTGATGGCGATGCTCTCTTCTGTCACAAGGAAGACCCCTGTGGTACAATGGCCCTGGGGCCCTAGGTGAGGAAGGGCGAGAACCAGGAAGAATTGGAAAGTTTGCCAAGGATGGAGCTGGGAAGGAAGAGGGTGCCGCAGCTGTGACGGCCATGTCTGAAAGCAAAAGCCCCCATGAACCACACACTGTTCCAGCCCCTCCCCGTGCGTGGAGCAGACAGCGGAACATGACTAACATTATGGAACTTCACCTCACAGTTATGGCACTGTCAGACAGAGATAAAGAGATCTAGAAAATGTGGTCATGGCCCCTAATCAGCAGTTGGCTTGGAGGACATGTCTAAATAAATGCAAAGGAATCAAAGTTATTCCATGTATATTATCAGACCATTGTGCAGTTAAGCTGGAGATCAATAGCATAAGAAACCACAAGAACTTCACAAACACATGGAAATTGAATAACACTCTCCTGAACAACCAATGGGTCACAGCAGAAATTGAAGAAGAAATTAGGCAGTTTTTACAATTTAATGACAAGACCAGTACAACATACAGGAATCTATGGGATACAATGAAAGCAGTTTTACATCTGAGATACATAGCAGTGAAGGCCCACACTAGGAAAACAGAGTGAGCTCAAATAAACAACCTAACACTGAATCTTAAGCTCCTAGAAAAAGAAGAGCAAGAGAAACCCAAAGCTCATAAAAGGAAGGAAATTATAAAGATCAGAGCAGAAATCAATGCAATAGAGACTAAGAGAGCAATACAAAAATTCAACAAATCAAAGAGTTGTTTTTTTGAAAGAAAAAATAAAATCAATAAACCTTTAGCCAACCTTATAAACAAAGGAAAGAAAAAGCTCAAATTTGTGTGATTAGGAATGAAAACAGTGAAGTCACAGCAAACACAGCAAAAATCCAGAGGATCATCAATACCTACTTCCAGATCCTGTACTCTATTAGAATGGAGAATGCAGAAGAAATGGGCAGATTTCTAGATACATATGAATTACCAAATTTGAACAAAGAAGATATGAAGATTCTAAACACCCCTATTAAGATCAGTGAAACTGAAACATAAGAAATTTACCAACAAAGAAAAGCCCAGGTCCTGATGACTTCACTGCTGAATTCTACATGACATTTAGAGAAAAACCATTGTCACTACTCTTTAAACTTTTCAATGAAATTGAAAGAGAAGCAATGCTTCCAAATTCATTCCTGGAAGCAAGTGTTACTTTGATTCTGAAACCAGGGCAAGACCCAACCAAAAAAGAGAACTACAGGCTAATCTTCCCAATGAATATGGATGCAAAAATCCTCAATAAGATACTGGCAAACAGAATATAGAAGGTCATCAAGAAGATCATACACCCTGACCAAGTTGGATTTATTCCAGGGATGAAAGGATGGTTCAACATGCGTAATTCAATCGGTGCATTACACTAAATTAACAGAGCCAAGGACAAAAACCATATGATCATCTCAATCCATGAAAAAAAGGCATTCAACAAAATTCAACACTTACATGATAAAAACCCTGCAGAAAATTGGAATAGATGATCTCTATATCAACCTGATAAAGGCTATTTATGAAAAGCCAACAGCCAGTATTATACTAAATGGTCAAAAACTGAAAACCTTCACATGAAAATCAGGAATAAGACAAGGATGTGCACTATCACCACTCCTGTTCAGTATAGCTCTGGAAACATTAGCCACAGCAATTAGACAAGAGAAAGAAATAAAAGCAATAAAGATAGGGAAGGAAGAAGTGAAACTGTCATTACTTGCTGATTATGCCACATGGAAGACCAAAAAAACTCCACTCAAAAGACTGCTAGACTTGATTGACAAATTCAGTAAAATAGCTGGATACAAGGTAAATACTCAAAAATCAATAGCCTTCTTGTACACAAATAACACTCAGTGAGAGTCAAATTAGGGAAACAACCCCTTTCACAATGGCATCCAAAAAAATGAAATATCTAGGAATCAATCTAAGAAGACAAAAGACCTCTACACTGAAAGCTACAGCACTCTAAAAAGAGATTGAAGAGGATGTAAGACAATGGAAAAACATACCTTGATTTTGGGTAGAAAGAATCTATATAGTGAAAATGGTCATACTTCCCAAACTGCTATACAGATTCAGTGCAATGCCAATTGAAATCCCAACAGTATATTACATAGAACTAGACAAACAATTCAAAAATTCATTTGGAATCAGAAGAGACCTAGAATAGCAAAAGCCATTCTAGGCAACAGAGAGATGGCTGGGGGTATCACAATCCCCAATTTGAAACTATACTACAAAGCCACTGTGATAAAAACAGCATAGTACTGGCAAAGAAACAGACCCAAGGATCAGTGGAACAGATTAGAAGATGCAGAAACAACTGGAGAGATACTCAGCTACCTCATCTTTGATAAAGGATCCAAGCATCCTCTATGGAGGAAAGATAGCCTCTTTAATAAATGGTGTTGGAAAAACTGGATTTCAACTTGTCAAAGATTAAAATTAGACTTGTATCTTTCACTATGCACTAAACTAAAATCCAAGTGGATTAAAGATCTAAATATTAAAACAGAAACATTAAACTTGTTGAAAGATAAGTTAGAACTCCTAAAGACATTGGAATAGGAAAAGAACTTTATGAACAAATCCTCAGTAGCACAGGAACTAGCACAAAGAATCAACAATTGGGATCTCATCTTTTTAAAAAGCTTCTGAAATGCCAGAGAAATCACAAGCAGAGCTAAGAGACCACCCACAATATAGGGGAAAAATTACCAGCTGTTCTTCAGAAAAAGGTCTACTACCTATAATATATAAAGAACTCAAAAAAAATCAGACCCCCCCCAAATATAAAGACCCGATTCAAAATTGGGCATCTGAAATGAACAGATATTTCTCAGACAAAAAAGTAAAAGCAGCAAATAATCATATGAAAAAAATGTTCATCATTGGTCATTTGAGAGATGCAGATGAAAACAACACTGAGATTTCATCTCACCCCAGTAAGAATGGCTGCTATCAAGAAACCGACCAATAACAAATGCTGGTGGTGTTGTGGGGAGAAAGGAACCCTTCTCCATTGCTGGTGGGAGTGCAGACTGGTGCAGCCACTGTAGATCAATATGGAGATCCCTCAAACAACTAGGATTAGAAGTCCCATTTGACCCAGCTATTCCTCAGCTGGGTGTCTCCCCAAAATAATTAAAAGAATCATACCACAGCACTCACCCATATTTTTAGCAGCACAGTTTGTAATAGCTAAAACTTGGAAACAGCCCAATTGCACGTCAACTAAAGACTGGATAAAGAAGATGTGGTTTTTTTTTAAATATATAAAATGGAGTACTACTCAGCCATAAAGAATGAGAAACTAGAGAGATTTATAGCTAAGTGGATGCACATTGAGAACATATTCTTTTCCGTTTTGTTTTGTCTGGTATCAGTGATTGAACTTGGGACTTTGCGATTTTGAGGCAAGTGGCAGAACCACTGAGCTAAATCCCCAGCCCTTGAGGCCATACTTTTAAGTGAAATCAGTAAGTTATACATGTGTAAATACCAAATAGCTTCTCTGGTGTGAAAAAGTAAGAGTGTAAATAAGGATTAAAAAGTATAATTGATACTGTGTAATAGGAAGAAAAGTCTAAGAGTAGAGAAAGTGGGAGGGGTAGGGGAAAGGGAAAAGGAAAAGCATGGAAACAATGTCTTCATAAACAGGGAAGGGTGGAGGGGCTGAGGGGAGGCTGAGAAATGGGGAAAAATAAGAACCTGATAAGTCATGTATAGGTACAAGATCGCAATGATGAATGTAACTGTGTTGCATACCTAATATGTACCAATAAATTTAATAAAGATTAAAAAATAAAAGGAGATTACCTAGGGTGGGTCTGGCCTAATCAGGTGAGCCCATGGATGGAGCACTGAGAAGTTTCCTGAAAAGAGTCTCCCGAGCAGGAGCAAGGCATAGCTCCTAGAACTCTCGCTAACATGTACAGAGTCCTGGGAGTGGGGGGATCTTCTGCCATCCATGGGTGAAAGCTGTCACGTTTGTGAAGGAGCCTCACGGCAGGGCACAGTGTGGGGCTCATGGGGTGGAGAGCAGTGGCCAGGAGACAGCGAGCAAAGTAGCTTTCAATAGGCCATGGTGTTAGCTGTCAGCCACAGGGTCTAGTCCAGCCAGCGGCTCCTGCAGACCCAAGCTGCAGTGAAGAGCCCGGCCCAGCACAGACTTTGTGTCCGGACTCCCGGAGATAATAACTGCTGCCTTTGCTTGGTTGCCCGGCGGCTGAGGTACCTGGCTGAGCTCCCATTCCTGCCCCGATCACCCGGCCCAGAGACGTGGAGGTCCGAGAGAAGGCGCTGGAGGAGGACCGCAGCCGGGCCGGGCCGGGAGTGCTTCTGCGGACCATGTGCCCAGGAGTGGGTCTGCTTCCTAACAGCTGCCCCCGACCGGGTGGACAGAAACACAGGTTCACGCAACAGCTTTCCCTCCTGAAGTCAGGATCCCAGTGCTGGCCAAGCTGTGCTTCCCTGTCCTCTGGGAAACTCTGGTGGCTGCTGGGCAGGTGGGGCCCCTCACGCCCCTGCCCTCCTCCTCCCCTTTCCACGTCTCCTTCTGCCCTCCTTTAAGGAGACAGCAACCCTGGAGTTGGGGCCACCTCTGCAAGAACCCTAATTTTACTACACCTGCAAAGGCTCTTTTCCCAGACAAGCTTATGTCCAGAGACCCCAGGGCCTAGGTAGGACATGGACGTATCTCTTGGGATGTCAGCAGTCAACCCACTGCAGACATCACCGTCTCCATGGACTGAACCCAGTGCTTTCACACTGAGCCCTTTTCTATTTTTATTTTGAGACAGGGTCTTCTTACCAGGTGGCCAGGGTGGGCTGGAACTTGGGATCCTCCTGCCTCAGCTTCCAGAGTGCTGGAATCACAGACATGGTACCACGCCGGCTTCATGCTTTAGTTCTAAGTTCCATTACCTGCAAAGCAAGACCCCCCAGCTGGGCGGTGGCACAGTCAGAAGCCTTTGGTCCTGAGAAGAGAAGAGGGACCCTTATAACCCATGTCCAAAGCCCCCTGCTCCCAAAGTATCACCAAGCCTTATTTTTACTATTTTCCCCCATAAGCAGAATCTCAACTTCATAGCTGAGGGGGTCCACACACACCCTAAGAAGACCCTTTCAGCTTGCACGTGTCAGTGCGGACATTCATATGTACGCCCACACCAGCTCTGTCCCCTCCTCTGGGACCATGCACACCGTCATCCCAGGCCCTGGCTCAGCTCTGTTCTCAGCCATGCCTGAGCTGGGCATGGCGGGGTCACCTGTAGCACCCTAGGCCTGGCAGTGCCCCAGCCAGCAGATCAGCCTGCCTCGCTGCTGAGCCCGGCAAAGGCTTTGACAGGCTGCGTTCCTCTGCTGGTCCAAGACCACAGGAGCATGGGGCCCCCACGCTGACTGCTCCACAGCCAGGCATCGGGGAAGGGCACCCTGGCCCTATAGCCGGCTCTGCCAGTGCCTCCTCTGCTCTGAGAACTTAGCTGTTTGCAGCGTCCCCAGCTGAGACCCCAGCTGCCTCCTAGTCCTGCAGGCTCTGCTGGCCAGCCTGATCTACAACCCCAGGAGAAAACAGAGTCCAGCTCAGAAGGCGCAGTCTTCTCTGCCCACCACAAGGAGGAGCCCCTGAGCCCCACACCGCCCACCTGGACGCACACAGGAGCTCTGAGTGCTCAAAGCCAGGCTTTTGCTGTTGCTCTCTGCTGCCTACAGGGATTCGTGGGCACAGGACCCAGGCACCACAGTCTCAAGCCTGAGCTCTGTCCCCTGGGCTAGCGGGACCTGGGATCCACACAGCCCAGTGAGGTTAGCTCTGGCCTGGGAGCTGCTGCGAGGCCTGGTGGAGGCCCGGACAGGAGGACAGCGAACTGGGATGGCCAGAGACAAAGAGGTGGCCAGGTCAAGAGACGTGGCCAGGACTTGGGGGTCACAGTCAGATGTGGGACAGGAGCTGCACATCCCATGGATTCTCCCTGGGTTCCGCAGGAGCCCACCCGCTCAGGAGCCTGGGGCGGTGACATCGGTGCTGTCGCTGGCAGTGGAGGTCATGCAGCCGGGCTGTCTGTCCATCTGTCTGTCCACCCTTCTGTCTGTGGTACCTTCCCACCCGCAGCCCCAAAGAGAAAATAGACAATTCTCAGCCACAGACGGAGCTGGGGAAGCCACAGATGCAAGATCTATGCAGAAATATCTGCGGGAGCCTGCCCTGTGATTTACTTTCCCAAGCTCTTTCTTTCTCTGGCAGGCCAGACACTGGGAGGAAATGAGGGCTGCTGCAATGAAAGACTCAGATCCTGCTTGGGGTCACCGGACCATCTCCATCTCACAGGGACCCAGCAGGGCTGTCACAACAGACAGCCAGGCAGGGAGCTGCCTGCATGAGCCTGGACTAGAGAGAATCCCCTGCGTAGGTCCAAATGGCCCGCTCGGGCCCCCTAAGGCTCTATTCATGTGGATTCTTTTGACCATTTTTTCCCATTTCAGTAAGGGAGAAAAGCAGTATATTTCCTGTAATTTTTACATCAAAGGGAGTGAGGAGAAAGCACAAATGCAAAGAATCTGCTGCCAGAGGGCTCAGGGGCAAGGTGGGGAGCCCTGAGGCTGTTCTGCAGCCCACTGGGACTGGTGGTGACCTGAGCCTGGGCTGGCACGGAGCAGGAGGAGGAGCACACACAACCCGAGTGTGCAAGTTGGGTCATGTGGGTGCTTGCCTGTGTCGGGACTGGGTGGCCTGGGGGCTGCTGGCTCCTGTGGTCAGGACGAATCTGAAAAGCCCGGCAGCAGCAAGGGGTGCAACCCACCATGACCCCTGCTCTCTGCACCAGTGTGGGGTCAGGACAAAACACAGGTGTTCTCAGGGTCACCATGCTGCCCCTCCTGCCCATGTGTGAAGTCACTGGTGAGCTAGGGCTCCGCTGGCTGGTTCCCGGGCTCAGGGGCGTCCTGGGCCAAAGAGGGAGGCAGGAGGGTCAGTGTCAGGGCGATGGGACAGAAGCCAAGGTGGTGACAGGAGGAAGGACCCAGGCCTGCACACTCCAGGACTTCAGGGTTTCTGACCCCGACCCCACATTGTGATAGATGTGTGTTGGTTTCAGCCAGGGAATCTGTGTTCTGTTTGCTGTTGCAGGAAAGCACCATGCCTGTCCTGGCCAGAGTGAGCCATGCACACCACTACAGGGCCCTGCGGTATCCCCAGGAAGGACCCAGACAGAGCACGGAGCAGGTCCCAGGGCCAGGCTGGATCCCTGATGAGCACAGGTTCCCACCGCCAGTGCAGGGCCTGCTTAGGAGCCCCTGCCTGTGTGTACCCCACACCCCGCCTGGCCTAAGGGAGCTGGAGGGACAGCAGCCTTGATCGGTGAAGAGCACTCGCTGAGCTCTGGGGACACAACAGGCAAATTTCCCAGTAGAGGAGGGCCTGTCCCGGGAAGGACACTGCACAGAGCCACAGCAGACGAAGGCACCGGGGGTGGCGTCGGCCTCTGGGTGAAGGAGGGGCCCCTGGGACTTGGGGCTGACTCAGGGAGCGCGTCCCAGGCTGGGGAGCTGGGGCTTCAGGGGGCAGGGACGACACACTGGGGAGGTTGATGGAGCCCCGGCCTGGCTCACATGTCCTGGGGACAAGCAGAGTAAGGAGCTCTGTAGGAGCCTGCTCGCGACCCCTTGGGGAGTCTGCAGAATCCAGACAAGGGGAGCCGCTGTTCCAGTGGACTGGAAGTACACAGACACTGACATGGGTCAGACCCAGAACCGCAGCCCCGTCTCCTGTATCCCGGCACCCAGTCCTGTGACGCTGGTTCTGAGTGTTTACGCTGAGGCGCAGTTCAAACAGCCTCTCTTCCAAGTGACCCCAGGATGTTAGGAGCCAGGGGACACACTGCCCCTCTGCTCCATGCCCTCCCACCATGTCCTGGCTGCAGGATTGGGAGCAGCTGGCAATGGCAGGGTCCCCAGATGCAAACCCAAGACCCTGGTGCGCAAGGCTGACATCAGCTCCAGAGCCACTCGGGTGTGGAGCGTGGGCTCCAGGTCCTGTTCTGGGCAGGCCCCCTGCCCTCTGGGAAGCAGGAAGCCCCTGGCTGCCGGTCAGGTAGCCGGGAGCTTGGAGCTCGTGCCTTCAGAATACCCTGCGGAGCAGGAGCAGGGCCGGTGAGGCACTGACGGGCAACTTGCCAGCCTCCAGCTCTGCACTCGCTGACTGAGGGACCCCGGGCCGAGCCCAGGAGGCTGCTGTGCCAGACCAGCACCAGGAACTGAGCAGCTGAACCTCAGCTGCACAGACACGCTGCAAGTCCAGGGGCCCAAATACGGCTGCGCGGCCCTCTCACCACGGTTCAGGGAGGGCCACAGCTGGGATCCCGAGGTGACGCTTCAGATGGCTCCATGCAGGTGTCCATCCTGGCCGTCATGTTGGAACCAGTGCTGCTGGCATCTGCTGTGAGCACACAAGCAGAGCCGACTGGACCTGCAGGGGTTCTGGAAACCGTCCATCCAATGTGCCCGCCCGGCTCAGAGAACGGACCTCTAAAAAGTCTTCAGTGCACAACTGAGCCAGTCAGCAAGCAGAGAAAAAGAAGAGAAAAGGTCGGCTTCCGACTCCAGGGAGGCCTGTGGCCCTGAAAACAAGTCCGTCCTGGGGTTTGGAGACCCCTGGACCACAAATATGCTAAATACTGCTGTATCCAACAGAAAGGCAGCGCGTACACGTGTGACGGTGCATCCACATGCACCTCAGTCCTGACTCCGTGAGACCCCTGGCTTTCCCCGAAGTTAAAATGACCACGAAAGGGAAGAGTTTTGAATGGGTCAGGGCATCGAGGCAGCAGTCTCTTCTGCTGTAAATCGCCTCCAGCTGCCCTTTGCTCCTTTCCTGTGGGGTTCTTGCCCTTTGCTGGTTAACTGCAGTGCTTCTCTGTATAATCTGCTTGTTTTTCACTCACTGGCTTTAGACATTGTGGGCGTGGTCTCCCAGCCAGCATGGAACAGAACTGTTACTGTGGCCCTGCTAAATTCAGCAGTCACTTTTTCTGCTAGGAACTGGCATGTTCTTAGTGATTCCACCTCCAGTCTTTATTACACAGACATCGGTTTACACTGTCTCCTGTTACCTGGGAGGTGCCAGCCACCAACTACGCTCCCGTGTGAGCAGCCATCTGCGCTGTCTTCCCTCTGCTTTTATTCCCACCTCTTCAGACAATGTCTGTTTTCATCCATGAGCCCGCTCACGGAGCAAGGTTGGGAAATGGGAGGGCCAGGCACGGAATCACCCGGGCGACTCCAGGGAGGTTTCTGGAACGTGTCTGCTTTGTTCAGGAAATGCACAGGCTTATATAGGGACGACCATGGGGGAGGAGCATGGGAGGAGCATTTAACATTTGGCGATATCTTATTGGAGGCACGGTGGAGTGATTTTTTTCTTAGGCGAGGTGAAGGAGTCACAGACTAGGGGCGGAGGTGTAGCCTGTTGGACCCAGCATCTACAAACTTAGGCGAGTTAGCTCAGGAGACAGGAGTGTGGCGCACCTGGCCCAGCCAGGCTTGAACTGCCTCACATGTCCCCATCCCTACTAGGACTTATCCCTCCTCTTATTCTTTTTCCAAATCCTTCTAGATTCCAAACACATTTTGTAGTGATTTTAAAAAGTTACTTTAAAAATTCAACTACAAATGGGACTGGTCTTGCATTATTTATAATTTTAATAAAAGGGTCAGGCTGGGGATTTAGCGCAGTGGTTCTACCACCTGCCTTGCAAGCGCAAGGACACAAGTTTGATCCTGGTACCAAAAGAAAAAAGAAAAAAAATGGTCTTCTTTACAATACTGATTTGGAATGTTTTCCACTTACTCATTTCAGAGCTATGTGTTCCGCATAGGAGTTTCAAATAGTGTTAAATGGTTCCCAAAACTGTATCTTTGCAATTAATGTTGGTACTATATTTCTTTTTATGATTATATTTCCTATCTGGTTATTTCTGGAGCAGAGAAACAAGCAACATTGTCGATTTCCCTTATTGATCAAGTTTTCATCAGCATGGCTAAAATTCCCTATTATTGCCATTACTTGTTGATTCCATTGTTTTTCTTTTCCTTAGAAGATGATGGTCTAACAGGCACATATTGGTTGCATACTAAAGTTATTCATGTATCTCCATCCTTGGAGAAGACAGAGCTCACGCTCGATCCATCTTTTATCCCCAAGGTACCAAGCAAAGTGCAGTCCCCTCAGTGTTTACAGATGACGATCATGGGCCAGGAGTCACTCAGAAAGGAGCTTCTTGGAGGTGGGGACTCTGTCCACCCTGCCTTTGGAGTCGGGTTAAACAAAGGACATGCGTGGCCACTGAACATGTGTGGGTGACGGCATCTGATGCAAGGCCCCATCTTTAGGACTTCTTGTGGAAGACGAGTCACACCCCTGTCCACAGACACAAGGGGGATACGGCCCACGGAGGATGACGGATACACGAAGAAGTAATGCAGCTCACACTTCGGCTCCTCCCCAGGTGGCCACAGCCATCAGGCTTGGTGGGGTCCCTGGCTTCAGCTCCTGCCCTGTGTTGGGCATCTATGGTGACGGGAAGACAGATCGGGGCCAGTGTTGGATGCAGCCTGAAAGCCAGTGCATGACTAGTGTCTCTGCTCTTCTGTACCACTCATCACAGGCCAAGCTGCTCTCCAGAAGGGGCTTCCCAGGCCACCAAAACTTAATGGAGCTTTGAAAGAAACATCGAGGGCTCCAGCCATCTGTGATGCAAACACACCTTGACCGAAGTTTGCATGTAGAATTCTAGTTAAACGCCACTGCAACAACTAGGTGTGGATGTCCGATGTGTACTTGTCCTGGCCCTGCACGGCCCTGTGGAAGGGGTTATGTGTGGGTGATTTCTTCAGCACACAGGTGGCTCTGATTTTCTGAGTTCTTGGTTTTCACTGGACGATTTCTCTCCACTTTGTTCCATGCTATTAATGCAGCCTAGAAAAGTAGCTTGAAATATTTACTGGAAATTTACCAAAGTCAAAGTCATAAGTGGGCTCTGGAAAGACTTTTCTATGTTAAAAACAGGCTCATGCAGTTCGTGGAGCCCGACACCGTGGCCCCTGCTTTGCTTGTCCTGGACTTGGTTCCCACACACCTTGGAGCCTCACGGTTCAGCAGGGAGGCCAGGGGCAGGGGAAACATCAGAAGGTCCAGTGTCGCATGAGACATAAACATAAGTATAGGAGAAACAGTGGCGAGGGAGGAGAGGGAGTTTCGTGGACACCAGACGTCCCGGAGCAGGTGGCTCACAGGCTCGATAGCTAACGAGGTGGGGGAGACGCTCTTGAGGTGTGGAGGGAGAGGCTTTCAAGGCCAAGGGGGCAGCTGGTGATGGTGATGGTGTTGATGGTGGTGGTGGTGATGGTGATGGTGGTGGTGGTGGTGGTGGTGATGGTGATGATGATGGTGATGGTGGTGGTGATGGTGGTGGTGGTGATGATGGGGGTGGGTGTGGGGG
>NW_022900913.1:4072337-4087980 GCF_012274545.1 Fukomys damarensis
ATGGTGATGGTGGTGATGGTGAAGGCGGTGATGGTAGTGGTGGTGGTGTTGGTGGTGATGGTGATGGTGGTGATGGCGATGATGGTGGTGGTGATGATGGTGATGGTGATGATGGTGGTGATGGTGGTGATGGTGATGGTGATGGTGGTGATGGTGATGGTGGTGGTGATGGTGATGGTGATGATGATGGTGATGGTGATGGTGATGGTGGTGGTGATGATGGTCATGATGGTGGTGATGGTGATGGTGATGGTGATGGTGGTGATGGTGATGATGATGGTGGTGATGGTGAAGGCGGTGATGGTAGTGGTGGTGGTGTTGGTGGTGATGGTGATGGTGGTGATGGCGATGATGGTGGTGGTGATGATGGTGATGGTGATGATGGTGGTGATGGTGGTGATGGTGATGGTGATGGTGGTGATGGTGATGGTGGTGGTGATGGTGATGGTGATGATGATGGTGATGGTGATGGTGATGGTGGTGGTGATGATGGTCATGATGGTGGTGATGGTGATGGTGATGGTGATGGTGGTGATGGTGATGATGATGGTGGTGATGGTGAAGGCGGTGATGGTAGTGGTGGTGGTGTTGGTGGTGATGGTGATGGTGGCGGTGATGGTGATGGTGGTGGTGGTGATGGTGATGACAGTGGTAGTGACAGTGACGGCAATGATGATCACTGTGGTGATGGTGAAGATGATGGTGGTGCTGATGACATGAGCTGAGATTTAGTGTACACTTGCACATTCGCATTTTGCCAGTGAGGCTGTTGGCATAGGGAGCTTAAGCAGATCCTTCCAGACAGCCCAGCTGGAGGGTGAGCTCGGGTCTCTGGCTGCTGTCCCTGGGATGTGCCTGCACCTAGACACAACCTGGAGAGGGGTCCCAGTGCTTCTGCCTGCATTCAGAAAGGAGGCAGAGCAAGTGCTATGCTGGGATGGGCTCAGGAGTGGCAGAGAACTGAAGCATGGTTCCATCTGGAACCGCAGTTTCTTCAAGTCCCCGGGGCAGGAGGCCATCTAAGCTTCTGTGTATGCGCATGATTCCCTGGTTTACTTGTCAGGCCCCCACTGAGGACACTGCCACCCTGGTAGCCAGAGTGCCGAGCGGAAGAGACCGCCTGTCTTCCTGCAGATCTTGGTAGCCTGTGGGGAGAGCCGGTGATGGGAGCAGTGCTAGGGTGCACAGGGCAGACGCAGAGCCTGAGGATCCCCTCTCCAGAAACGGTGGGGGGGTGCCTCAGAGGTGGGGGCTGGGCACAAATATGGAGACTGCATGGAGTTCTCAAAGCAGCTGTGTGGGATCCGTGGGTGTAGTGTGTGTGTGGGGGCACATGTGTAATGAGCGGGAGTGTGTGCATGTGTGTGCATGTGCGCATATGTGTGCGTGTGTGTGTGCGTGTGTGCATGTGCTCACACAGGAACCACACTGGGGGAGCGGTGAGCCTTGCGGCTTCAGCAGGTGATCAGCCAGGCTCGACGCTCTGGGTCTGGAAGTAGCAGAGTCACCCAGGACAGCGGTGCACAGGCAGACAGGAGGGCAGGGTGACAAAGACCTCACACTGTGGAGAAGCTCGGCTCTGCAGACGTCAGTGGATGCACCATTGCCTTCTCATTCCCCAGAGAAAGACAGCTGGGTGTGTGCGTGTGTGTGTGTGTGTGTGTGTGTGTGTGTGTGTGATGGGTCCATAAAGCCAGGACTTCACACATTCCAGGCAAATACTCTACTACTGAGTTGCATTCTCCCTTCTTTGTATCCTTTGGAGAAAGAGTCTCATGATGCAGCCCTGGTTGGCCTCAATCTGCGATCCTCCTGTCTCAGCCTCCTGCACAGCTGACATAACACACCCACCCCTTCCCCCAGCTGAAGAAAAGCTTTATTTTCCTCCAGTTTGTCCCCAGCAGCTTGTGCTCTGGACAACAGAACCATGCCCAGCAGAGTCCCAGGCAGCACCACCCCTGCATGGGGACCAGGCTGTGCATGTCCCCTGGCCCCACGTGGGCACCGGTCACCCTTCCACACCTCACCCAGCAGCGGTTAGAGCCGTCTCTCCGTTTTGCCAGTGTGACCATGCACAGTGACGTCTCATCATCACTGTGACTTCTACTCCCCCTGTACTGGGCGCCAACATCTTCTGTGTTGATTCTGCTGCTGTTTTGATTTTATTTTCAGAGCCTGGGCTTCCATTAACCTTTGTCCATTTATAACATTAGGTAAGGTTTCTTTTCCCCCAGTATTGGAGATTGGACTCAGGGCCTCTGCACTACGCTAAACCATTAGCCTTTCTCATGTTTTAATTTATTCTTCATTATTATTTTGAGACAGGTCTCACAAAGTCACTAAATTACATAGGCTGGGCTCGAACTTGCCATCCTCCTACCTCAGCCTCCCAGACTGTGGGGATTACAGGTGTGGTGTGTGCACCACCACAGCAAGCGAGTTCTCTTTTATAATCTTCAGATTAAAGAAATTAACATTTTGTCATCTTTCTTACAAATATTCTGATAGCTTTCATTTGAACATGGCTTCTTTTGCCTTATGTAAATGTTAAATTGTTACACATTAAATATAAAGTACTGTATCAAATTTTATTTATTTTCATTTAAGTCTTTATTCGGCCTAGAATTTGCTGTTGTTTTGTGGGCAAGGTGAGTTCCCACTCTTCTTTCCTTCCTGCTAGCCACTCGCTCAGATGCACACCTCCAATCATCCATATTCCTGCCACTGACTCACACTGTCACCGTTGTGGACATCAGCTTGTCAGGGAGGAGGAAGCGGCTTCTGCCCCTTCCAGGGGGCCCCAAGTCAGCTGCAGTGCCTGCCTGCTTCTGTGCCCCTCATGCAGGGTCCAACGCCCTTGGACAGCGCTCCCTCAGGGCTCTTAAAAATATTGACTTTTCTCCCCTCTCTGGCCTTCTTTAGAATTTCAGATCCGTTGAACCCATGAATACCCTACTGAAATATTAATCACAGTCAAGTTTGACCTGTAATAGTCCTGGAGACACGCTGCTTCGTGACCTTAAGTTTTCCCATCCAACACGATAATATGCCTTCCATTCATTCTGATCTAGCATTATGGTTTTTTTTATAAGATTCTATAATTTTCTTTGCTATTTATAGTTTGCTATACCTACTCCTAGGAACAAATTGGTAGAGTAGAAAAAAGTGATTGATAATTGCATGTTTACTTTGTAAACAAATTCTTGTATTAATTTCAAGAGTCTCTTGGGTGTCCTAACATACAATCTCCTCAGCAGAGAGGCGTAGTTCTGTCACTTTTCCCCAGTGTTTATGCAAATTATTTTATTTTATTTTTTTACTGTATTTTAGGACCTCCAAGACAATTTCCAATAAAAGTGATAAAAGCAGAAGTTTCTGTCTAACTCCTGGCTTTAATTAAAATAGTGGAATATTCTGCCACTGAAAATAACATTGCTAGTAATTTTTAGTATGTCGTCTTTATGGTACTTAAACTGATGTCTTTCTATGAATTTTGCTTGGCTTAAAATTCTTAGTAGAAATGGCAGACAAATCTTATCATACACAGAGTGTCTGTGGATTTATCACGTGATTTTTCTTTCATGACGTATTGAGGTAATCAATCATAAATCTTGTTTGGGTTTTTTATTGCTGCCGTCGTGTTGTTTCGTGTTGTTTTGTTTACAGTGCTGGGGATCCAACCAAGGCTTTCCAGATGCTACACTTGCTAGGCAAGCACTCATCCCGAGCTACAGGCCTGGTGATGAAATGTGCTTGAGTAGACGCTTGGTCCTTAGCCACTCTTGCACAAACGGGTTTGCCTGGCAGGGCTGACAGGTAGACAGATAGGCGTATAAGTAGCTGTCATATTAAAAATGAAGATTTGCAAATTATAAAATGAGTTGGAAACAAATCTATCTATTCACAGGGCCCGTTCAGAACAAGGGAAATGTTTAGTCTTCAAATTTTTATAAAATTCAGCTGAGAAGCCAAGTGGTCCTGGGGCCTTTTTCGGGCCTTTTTTGGTGCAAGTGTAAATTTGTGTGTTCAGTTTTTCCGTTTCTCCTTCTAGTTCTGCTTTGTCTCAGCTAAGTGACACATGTGCCAGAAACACCTGCCACCCAGGTCTCTTTGGAGTCTCTGCTTTTGGAGTTATTTATCCTTCTTGGTCTCCATGTCACTACCAATTCTCCTCGTCAGGGTCGGAAGCCCGGTGTTTCTTATTCGGAAAATACTTAAAGTCAATTAGAATACTCTATGGTTCTCCTTTTCCTTGTCTCTGCAGGGTCATTTTCTTTTTAATTCCTGGTTGATCTAAGCAGCATCAAGAAATGTATTCCAGGAATCTGAAGTGCTTTATTACTAGTATTTCAGCTTCCTTGGCTTAGGTTCAGGGAATGTGGCCTGATCTCCTGTAATTGTTAGATGTCAGGATTTTCTTTCTGGCAAAATGCTGTTTTTCAAAAAGTTTTCCTTGGACATCTGTGGTGTGTGCATACCTTTCAACAGGCCTGTGACCATCACACCTCTTATATCAAATCTTCTGGCTGCATTTTTGAAACCTTGATATCGTGATTATTTTGTGATCAGTTTAGATCAGTGAGATCTAATTCTGAGAAAGGCATATGGAAATTCTGCACTTCTATGTTTATCAGATTATTTTGCATCTGTAGGAGTTTTGATTATAATTTCATCAGCTAAGACTTTTATCTGCACATAACATTGACTGTTTCATACACAGTGCTCTTAACCTAAAATTTCACATTCTGCATCATCCATGGATACTGCTGGCTCTGCTGCTCCCTTTCATTTGACATTGCCTTGTGTCTTTTTGCCCATTTTTATCTCAAAACTTTACGGTTCTTGTGCCTCTCAGTGTCTGCCTAACAAGGCAAGCCCATTAGCAATTCCTATAAAAACATCCCACTCCTGTGAAGTGTAAAGCTGGTGTTCTTGATTTCATTAATCTTGTCGCCTTAGTGATTCTGACGGTTAACACTGGTTTCCAATTTGATGAGACTTAGGAACACCCAGGAAATTCTAAAGCTCACTTCTCCGTGTGCCTTTGAGTGCTCCCAGCCAGGCCTGGCGTGAAGTGCAGCACACTGCGGGGGCAGACAGGCCCGGACGTGGCTGGCACCGCCCAAGAGGGCGGGGCCCGGGCAGAACTGAAGCGGAGGAGGACATCCCGCAGCACTCGCTCCTGCTCTCTGCTTCCCAGCTGCCGTGAGGTGAGCAGCGTTGCTCCACCATTTGCTTCTGCCGTGATGGTTCTGCCCGCCCTAGACCCACAGCCGTGGAACCAGCAACCGTGTACTAAACCCCGGGAACTGTGAGCCGAGATAAGCCTTCCCTCCGTGAAGCTGTGTTTGATATGAATTTTGTCACAGAGAGGAAGCGATGACTAACACAGAACTTATTTTAGGTACGTGCTTTCTAGTTTTCCTCCTCACTTGTTCTGTTGGTTGGACCTGGCTGCCTTTCATTCCAAGTTTCTCCTTGTAAGTTTTGATGGCTTTCTGTATTTTTCTGCTAGTGGTCGCCATCCACCTCCGCTGCGTTGATGAGCTAAGTAGGACTACCTTCTGGTAAGCAATTTATCCGCTGTTTTGCACACTGTGACTTTTTAATCCCCCCATTTTCTTAACTATGATTTTGAAGTAGTTTTATCTCGGGAAGAGACTTAAAAATAATTTATTTTCTCTCTCCTGTTCATAATTGTTGCCATAATATTGTGTTCTTTCTAGCATCTCTCCTATCATTGTGCTTCTGAGCATGAGTTCTCAGCAGTTCTGACACATTCTGAGCTCAACCCAGGTGGGCCCCGAGGGTGTCCTCCCTCCTCGGGGCTCCCCGTGAAGGAGTTGGTTACAGTTTAGATCTAGATGTCCCCCGAGAGTCTCCTGTGTTCAGGGGTGGGGGCTGGAAGGGGACTGGCCCATGGGGCGCTGTGCTCCATCACTGTGTTCATCCTCTGAAGGGTTCACAGCTGAAGGGGCTGCCGGGAGAGGCCTGGTCGGAGTTCAGGGTCAAGCCCAGCCGGCACCCCTCCACCTTCCCTCTCTGTTTCAGGCCCTGGCGGTCAAGCTTCAGCCCAAAGCCTCAGCGTGGTCCTCACCAGCTGCAGGCGGTGCAGCTCTGCCCCATCCTGTCCTGGGCAGAGAGCCCTGAAGGCCGAGGGCCACCAGCTGCTCGCATTGTCTGGGGACCTCCGAAGCCTTGGGGCCTTGTCCCGTGACCAGCCCTTCGCCTGGTACCCACGGGCACCCAAGTCCTCAGAGGCAGGACAGCAGGTTCCCAGGTCAGGGTGACCCATGCGGGTCCCCACCTCAGTGGAGGTGGAGCTGGGGCAGTGCTGGGGGAAAAGGTTGTCATCTGGCCACAGCGGCTCTCCGCCTGCCTCCTCCTCCCCGTGGCTCCACCGTCTCCCTATCTCTCACATCAGTCTGGGGCCCTGACCTCTGCGGAGGACCAGATACCCAGGGACAGCTGAGAGTGGGCACAGGCAGCACTCTGGAAGCTGAGGCAGGAGGAGGCAGGAGGACAGCAGGTTTGAAACCAGCCTGAGCAACTTAGTGAGAACTTGTCTCGAAATTAAGAATAAAAATGGCCGGGCAGGTAGCTCGGAGAGGCCGAGTTCAATGCCCAGCACTGGGAAAAAGGTGAAGCACAGGCTCACAGCGGCTTTGTCCCCTCCAGGCGGTGCTGTAGTCGCGCCTTTGGGTGGCCCTGGGAAGCCGGGCCCTCTGGCCTGCAGGCTCAGGGCCTTCACCAGCCAGCACATCGCGGAGGCCCCCTTTTACCTGCCTGCGGGAGGAAGCACAATTCTGTGTGACAGACCCAGGCAGCCTCACTGTCACGGTGTCAGCAACAGCACATGGCCCAGGGCTAGTGAATGAACCCCGGCATGTTGGCACATGCCTGTTATCCCAGCACGCTGGGAGGCTGAAGCAGGAGGGCTGCAAGTTGAGGCCCAGTCTCAGCAGCTAGTGACTTAGTGAGATTGTCTCCATTTTATAAAGAAAAGCCAGGGATGGAGCTCGGTGCAGAGGCCCTGGGTTTGTTCCCCAGGACTAGGAGAAGGAAAAATAAGGTATAAACAATGAAGAAATCAAGCCAGAGCAGTTTCCCCACCCCAAGTGCCAAGCCAGGAACAAACAGCAGACGAAAAATGGAGCCCATCACCTCCTTCCTGCCCCGCTCCTGCCCCGCTCCTGCTGACTTTGAGGCCGACCCATCCTGGCCTCACCTTCCCGGATGCACCCCTGTGGACAATGGCAGCAAGAGCAGGGATGGACAGGGAAGGGTGCAGGACCGCAGTGACAACTCCGCACACCCACGTGTGTGCAAGAGGACTTCCTCTAGGCAGAGCCACGTGACTCTGTTAAAAACCACTTTGCAGCTCTTTGAGAGAAGCCAGCACTCAGGACCCACGCTGTGTGCCGGAGGACGTGAGGCATGTCGCTGAAAAGAGCCTTACAGTAAGATGTGCATGTGCAAGGCATACCCTACAGGCAGGCCGCTCACGCCGAGTGCAGAGTGCAGAGGGCGTCTCCCCAGCTGGTTTGCTATTCTGTGGTTTTCTGCCCAGTTTTCCCTTTGTGCAGTGCAAAACTGTTTACTCAAAGATCTAGTATCAGAGCACTAACAGGGATGCTTTAGTAACTGATCATTACATAAGTTCAGTAGAGAATGGAAGTCAGAGTGAATTCCGAAATTAACACAAATTAAAATGAGCTACACTCCCTGGGCCCAGGAGCACAGGCCAGCACTCTGGGAGGCCGAGGTGGAGGAATTACAAGTTCATGTCAGCCTGCACAACTTCACAACTTAGCAAGACCCTGTCTAAAAATAAAAAAAGAGGGCAAGGGATTTAGCTCAGTGGTTCCGCCGCCTGCTTTGCAAGCACAAGGACCCGAATTCGATCCCCGGTACCAAAAATAAATAAATAAATAAATAAATAAATGAATTAAAAAAATAAAAAAGAGATCTAGCTTCCCTGTCGAAAAGACTTCCCAATGTCAAGCAGGTTAATGTTACCGAGAGCACGCAAGAGCAGGACAGGCAGTCACCTCTGATGCCTTATTGAGGGTAGAAAGAGCCAGGCCAGGACAGCAGACAGGTGAGGGGAGCCGGGCTCTATGGAAAGAAAGTTCTTCACGATCAGAGCACCCGGGCCACGCTCCTGCATGCTCACAGAGCGTGGACTCTGGGCTTCAACTGCTTCGGGGTGTTTTGCTTCCCATTCCCCAGGAGACCAAAATAACCAAGAACAGTCTGGCAGCTGCACGATTCTCCATCCAGGTTCTGTATAGAAATGCAGGAACTATGCAGAGCCAAAGGGGCATCGCTGCAGGGCGATCTTTGGACTGCCTGGCGGACTTTCGCAGCCTTGCGTTTCAAGACCTCTAAGTTGCTGTCAATCTGCCCCTCGGTCTCGAGTAATCATCCATCTGCGAGATGGGCTCAGAGACTGGCCAGTTCACAAGCTTCATAAATGCACAGCCTCCGTCCCTGGGATTCTTGTCACTTGGCAGCTCGGACAATGCAGATTTCTCTTCTGTTTTTGCTCCTTTTCATTGACCCATTTCTCAGATGCCGGGTGACCCTTGACGCAGCTTACACTAGGTCACTGGTCCGAGTATGATCCCCTTTGTCTGCGCCTCTGTTTTCTGTCTGTATTATATTTCAGCCCCAGCCAGCCTAGGAACGAGAGTGCCATAGAGAACCCATCCATCCTAAGTGCTTTTCCCCACTCATCACCTAACCTCTCCTGAGGAAATCATGAGCTAGCATTTAGGGTTCTCCACTTCTCTAGAAGTGCTGTGATGTGCGTGTGAGTCCAGGCATGTTTTGTTTTGTTTAGCTGTGTGTTTTAAATAATTTATACTGTAGCCAGATAATGTAGGGAGAAAAAAAAAAGAAAGGCACTCAAGGAAAGAAATAAAGTTCTCCTTTTGCAAATGTCGTGATTTTTCTTAAAAAACCTCAAAAACTGCAAAGTGCAAGTGAAACTAGAAATTCCACTTGGCCCAGCTATTTCCCTTGTAGCTGTCTTCCTAAAGGAGTTAAAGATACCACGTTACAGAGGCAGATGCACACACACGTTTATAGCATCACAACTCCTAGCAGCTAAATCTTGGAGGTGACCCAGATGTTCAACAGAGTGGATAAGGAAAAGTGCTGTTTACACACCGTGCAGTACTACTCCGCCACAAAGAAGGATAAACCTGAATCACTGGCAAGTAAAGTGGATGCACTTTGAGACCATAAGGCCAAGGGAAATGAATCAGACACACGGCTTCACTTATCTGAGAAACCCTAAGTATAAAATAAAGAGCAAAAGATAGAAAACAGGAAGTGGGGAGGCTGACCTTTGTCAAAGGAGGAAGGGATCAAGAGATGGCACGGGGAGGGGCGGGAAAGGGGGATGACTGAAGGAAGGAAGATGTGTTATGTGCCTGTGTCAACTGCACACAAGGGATGGAAACGTTAGGCACTGCACACACATGCTAATAAAGAAAATGATCTGCAAAGATAAATAGCAAAAATCCTGCAGTATGCATCTGCCCATGGATTTTTATATATCAGCTGAACCATTCAATGGTACAATGCCGACTTCTGGGCGTGTCTGGGTGGGTCCTGGAGGCCTGACCTGGAGCACGACATCTGGTCTCTGTCCCTTTGCTCTCTGGTGCTGCTCCCCTGCTCCGCTTTCCCACCAGGAACTCAGCAGCTTTGCTCCTCCACACCCTTGCGCCCTGATGATCTCGCCTTGGAGCAGCCAACCATGGACCGAACGCTGCACAGCCCTGAGCCAAAGTAAATCTCCCTCCTCTAAGTTGTGTATGTCAGGCATTGTGTCCCAGCAATGGGAAAGCTACCTAATGCAAACAAAACTGTTGGAATGGCACCCAAATTCAGTTAAGGTTTCAGGATATAAAATCAGAATCACTTTTATACACTAACAATAGGATGCTGAGCATGGACACTTCTCCAGAGAAGATATACCAAATGGTAAGGGGTGTGGGGAAAAAAAATCCAATGTAGCTATCAGGAAAATGTAAATCAAATGTGAATCATCACTTCACCCCTGTCAGGATGGGTCTGAGAAATATGAACCATAACAGGTCATGACGGGGATGTGGAGGAATTTGAACTCTTCTGCACTGCGGGAGGAATATAAACTGGGAAGCAATATGGAGGACCCTCCAAAATTAAAATCAAAAGTGCCATACGAAGTCCCAGCGCTGGGTACTTTCCTGAAAGAATGATACTCAAGCTCTCAAAGGGATATCTGCGCTTCCACACTTGTTGCAGTATTATTCACAACAGCCACCATGTGAGAACAACCTGAACGTCCATCCATGGATCTTCTGATTGGTAAAAAAGTGACCCACACAGATGTGCAACGTCCATGCACACACACACACACACACACACACACACACACACAAAAGCATACTTTTAGCCTTGGAAATACTGTAAGACGTTATGCTGACGGAAATAAGCTCGTTACAGGGAGATGAATGCTCTATGATTTCGTGTATACAAGGAATCTAAATATTCAGACACACAGACGCTGAGAATGGTGGTGGTCAGGGGCTGGGAGGTGCTGGAAGCAGAGGATTGCTTTTTAACAAGTCTGAAATTTGAGTTGTGCAAGCTTATGAAGTTCTAGAGATCTGCTGTGAAACATGTCTATAGTCAACATCTCACTGTATTTTTAAAAATTTGGTGAGAGTAGATCTCGTGTCGTGTTCTTATCAGTTAACAGAAACTATAGAAAAAGGATAGTATAATACAGAAAGTATTTAGGACATTCTCCTGGCACATTACTACCTTCTTATGGAACAGGTGTTGAAAGTGGCTGCAGTTTGTGTCTTTTCAATCTTGTATACAGAATCATGTGAACAGATTCAAGTTCACACAGGCATTTATGATGGGTCCAGTTTTTGCTTCGGAAACCAGTGCTGTTATAAGGATTCTAATTCACAGCTTCTTACCTGAGGGTTCAAACATTTCTCTTAGATACAACCCAAGAAGGTAGTTGCCAGGCTGTAAGATGTGCTGAAGTTCAGATTTGCAAGGCTGATTTTCAAAATGGTTTTACCAACAAATGCTCCAACAGCAGTGGATAAAACATGCTACTTGTGGACGTTTCCTCCAGTACTTGGTTCCAGGAGACTACTTGGCTTTGCTGATCAGATATAACTGCAATAGGACTCACTGTGTGGATGACATGTCCCAATTACTTAGGTCTACCATAGCCTTGTAGTTTTACTAGACCCTTGCATTTCTTCCTTTTGGGGTACTTCTTTGCCGATGTATCTTACCCAGTACTAAAAATCTAACTGCATTTTTCTTACTTACCTGTAGAAGCTTGACTCACCTTCAGTCTATGTTGATAATATATGCAGAAAATATCTTCTTTGCCCTAACTTGCCAAATTCATCAATGTTTAATTTTTGTCATTTTAAAGATTTGTCTAATCCTAGGATCCGAAAAGTAATCATCTATAATTCCTTCTAAAATGTTACATTTCACTTTTTTGTATTTCTGTTTTCCTTCAAAGTGAAGTTAACTTGTGTGTATGTTTTGAGGTAGGGATCCAATATTTTCCTTTCTACATACACAATGGAAAACCAGCTTTCCCAGCACCATTTGCTAAACAATCTCCCCTCCAACTGGAGATCTTTCATCCCCACCACGTCATATGCAAAGTGGTTCTATATTTCAGGCTCTGGCTCTGGCTCTCTATGTTGTCCCATTAACCAGGTTGCTGTTCTAGCACCACGCTGTCTTACTTGCTATGGCTTCATAATTAGATGGGACAGGTGACAGGCAAGTGACCCATCCATTCCTCCTCTTTAAAACTTTCATGTTTAAGCATTTAATTTTTTTTCCTGCATATGTTAGGGTCAAGGAGTCTAGTCCAAGGAATCTGTGTCGTGATTCTGATTGGAGTTGCATTAAATCTTGAGATCTGTTTGGAAAGAATTCTGTCATTTTAGGCCAGCCATGATGGCACACTCCTGCAATCCCAGCAGTCGGAGGCTGAGGCAGAAGGATCACTATGACTTCAAGGCCATCCTGGGCTACGTAGTGAGTTCGAGACCAGTCTGAATGGAGGAGGAGGGGGGGGAGGGGGATTCTATCCTTTTGACAGTACAATCCACTTTCCTGAGTGCAAGATATATACCGAGTTAGGTGGTCCTTTCAAATCTGTGTGTGTGAAAGGTTGCCGAGGCAGGGACGGGACTCTACCCAGGAGGCGAACAGGTGTGCCGTGTCAAGAAGTAAAGCGGCTCCTCCATGGGGCGTGGCCAGCGGGGCCTGTGCTGCTGGCCAGGCCTGCGTCCCGCCCTCTGGACCGGCACCCCATTGTGCAGCTCGGGCTGCCCTCTCTCTGCATCCCAGGGTGGCCTCAAGGTCGTCATCTCCTGCCTCAGCCTGCCGGAGTGTTGCGATCACAGACACGGAGGGTCACAGCCTCACGGAGTGTGCTTCGGACTGCGACTGTTGGGGTGTTCATCGCTCTGGTTCTTCTCCCTGACTACGGTGACGGTGAAGGTGCAGGAAAGTGGTCTTCAGGGGTCCGTCTTGGCGACCCTGTCCTGCTCACCATGAGCACATGCAGAAGTGCAGCTGTGGGTGAAAGCTGAACACAGCGACCACCGGACTGCGTGCAGCTCCGCAGCACCGCCGGTCAGGCTCTGCCAACTGCAGGCTGAGTGAGTATAGCACAAACTCTGCATGCTCCCTCCTGATTCATGGAGGGCTGTGGGCTGAGCAGACGGAGGGGCAGGGAGGCCCTGCTGGAACCACTCTGAGCTTGGAGACGCCAGACCTCGTGCAGCACACCTGCCGAGGGCCACTCCGGCTGCCTCAAGGGTGCTTCTGTCTCCACTAGAGCCAGTGTCCACCTGATCGACTACAGCTGCACTTGTCCAGTATAAAAGGTGACCCCAACTGCTTCTTGGCCTTTCAGCTAAGATGGAGCATAGAGAGGTGACCCAGAGGCTGTATGGTTACTGTGTCTACACACCAGCTGTACTCCAGCGTCTCTTTCCAGTGGGCTGTGTAAATCTCTGTTCCTTGAAAGCCCATTAAACTAATGGCATCACCCTGCCACTACCCCTCACTGAGTTAAATGAATTTTCAATGCATCCTGGGTGAAGGGAGGGCATGGACAAGGGGAAAAAAATGAGAACCAAGGCCTGTCATGTAAAGGTACAAGATCCCAATAATGAATGTAACTGTACTGTATACCTTAAATGTACCAATAAACTCAATTTCAAAAAAAAGAAATACAAATAACTTCTAAACATTTGGAAAAAAAAATCAATGCATCCTGAGCTATGTTCATTAAATGCTTTTTCTGTGAACTGTGTTTCGAAAATGTTAAACAACCCTACAGCCAAATGGTGGTATGTGTTTTGGTCTGTTTTCTGTTGCTTTTAACAGAATCTCTGAGCCCGGATAACTTTATGAAGAGTTTTATTTAGCTCAGAGGCTAGGAGGCTGAAAGTTCAAACTCAGCTGGCCCCATCTATGTGGCCTCTGGTGAGGGATCCAGGCCACATTTCAACATGGCAGATGGCATCAGGAGGAGAGGAGGAGAGTGCACTTGAGGAAAGATCGTGCGGCAAGACGGGTACCCAGAGAGTTGTTGGGGCTGGGGCATTCTTTTATAACTGACTCCCGTGAGAACTAACTGGGGTTCCAGGAGAGCTACACTGATCCCTAATGATGTCCCTAATGACAATACAGCCTCCCCTAGGCCCCACCTTTTAAAGGGCTGACCGCCCCAACACCACTGCACTCGCCCTGTCTTTGGAGAACACACCCAAATCATCTCCAACCCACAGAGTAGGTGTGCATTTGCCGAGTCACATTTACGTTTCAGGTCCAGCCACAGTTCCAAAACAGAACGTATTCAACCATTCTTGCATTATGATTCATCAGTAGGCTGATATTTTGCCTTGTCCTCAAATCCCAATATTATTTCCTCAAAGAGAGAAAAGAGCCTTGGAACTTGCATCCTGACTGGAAGGCTGTTTACCAATCTGAGAGCTACATTCTGACACCATCACCAGGCTGAACGGACAAATGTTTCACATGGTGCCAGCTGCTGATGGTGCCATTTCCGTTTATGTCAAACACAGAGTCCAGCTATTCTGAGGAGCAGTCATTGCAAAAAGCTCTCTGGGGTGGGCTAACTAGCACGGGAAAGGGAACACCCCACAGGTGTGCCCAGCTGTGGAGACCTGGGCTCGGGGCAGCCTAAGAACCACACACAGGGAGGGTCTATTTCAACATTCCTAGAAGTAAAGTTGCATCATTCCTCAAAACTTTAGTAAAGCAGGGAGTGGTGGCATGTGCCTATAAGCCCTGGGGTTGGGAGGCTGAGGCAGGAGGATTGCAAATTCAAGCCCAATGTGGGCAACTTAGCAAGGTCCTGTCTCAAAACTGAAAATTAAAAAAAAAAGACGGTGGCTGTAGCTCAATGCAAATGTCCTGGGCTCAATCCCAAGCACAAAAGAAAGTAAGAAAGAGAGACAGGGAGGAAGAAGGAAAGAAACGGAAGAAAGGAGGCTGGGAGGGAGGGAAGGGAGGAGGGACAGAAGAAAACTGTAAGGCCAAATAAAAAGCCCAACAGTTTCCCAAGATTTCCCCGTGTTTCATGGATCTCAGCCATCAGCCAATAAAAAGGAAAGTTTCTTCTCCAAGCTTCACCCGGGCCACGCCTTCTTTTCACTCAGGACCAGGTGTCCTGCGACAGGGCACTTTCTCCAGTCACTCCCCTCACGGCATATTTTGTACAAGTCACAGCAACACGAAAAGGAAAAACATTTCCCTCCCTGCACCTTGTCACTCCTGAATGATTCCAAACACTGTGCAGAATGGAAAAACAAATCAGGGATAAACAGCAGGTGCCTTGAATTCCAAACGAACACGAATGCTCACGGTTGGACAGCACGTGCAGTTGTGTACTACACAGTCGTGTCTCAGTTCATGAACTTAATTCTTGCCATAATTCTGGATGCCAACTGAAATGAACAATGGAATAAAATTCAAAGGTTAGGCTCCCTTTTGACCCTTTGGAGAAATTTGATTCAGTTTTCATCTAATTTGGTTTGTGACCAGAATCACTGAAAGAATTAAGTTCATAAACTGGGGTACCACTGAACATCCTATTTGATAAGAGTTGTAAATAACTACGATGCTGACATGCATCTGCTATATCTTACCTTTATTCTTCAGAGTGCCTTCCTTCTACTTATTTTTTTAAAAAAGAAATTGACTACTGTTTTAGTCACTTTCTTGTCACTGGGACGTATTTCCCAGCAACCTCCACTTAATGGAGGACAGATTCAATCTGGCTCATGGCTTTTATTATTTTATTTATTTTATTTTTTTATTTTTGTACCGGGGATTGAACTCGGGTCCTTGCGCTGACAAGGCAGGCCACCGAACCGCTGAGCTAAATCCCCGGCCCTCTGGCTCATGGTTTTTAGAGGGTTCAGTCCATGATCAGCTGGCCCCAAACCAGAAAGGACGTGGCGGAAAGGCCTGGGCAAAGGAGAGCTGCTTACCTCATGGTGGCCAGGAAGCAGAGATTGAAGAGAGCCAAGAAGGGAAACACCCCCTTCCAGGTCAC
>NW_022900913.1:4088364-4115560 GCF_012274545.1 Fukomys damarensis
GGGGCCAGGAAGTGAACAGGGCAACAGTGCCAGAGAGGAAGGGCCCGGGGACCAGAGGAGTCCCCGAGGTCGCCCCTCCCTGACCCAGCCAGACACACCCACAAGGGTGCTTTCCTAATTCCCGAGGCAGCTCCCAAGCCACTGGAGCTGACGGCGGAGTTTGACTGTCACAAAAGGGCACATGCCAGCTGAATGCAGTCATCTCGTACCGAAGAGGAAGTGTCCGCCCCACCACGCACCCAGTTCCACAGCAGAGACTGCCACATTGAAATAAAAGTCTGGACCTACGATGCTGCTTTTACTGCTAGCTCTGGGAGGTTTAAACGATTTCAGAGGCGCTGTTCCTGGTCAACTGTGGAAATGAGTCCCATGTGAAGGAAGCGGACAGCTCCCTGTTGTGAATGCTAGGCAAGCTGACTGCAGGACAACTGCTTTCCAGAGCAAATCTCCCAAATGGATGGGACCTCCCTGTTCTGGAAAGATGCTTGCAGACTTTGGTCCACAGCAGGCCAAGTCAGCGTCAGCTTTTCAGGTGTGTGCTCAGGGTTATGGTTACATCTAGGTGTCCCCTCAAGCCTCGTGGTCACGGGTAGGACCCATGGAAGGTGGCGAGATTACAGGGGCACACTACAGTCAACTGCTGTTGGGAGGGTCACTAGGAGTATGAGCTCTAAGTTTCTTTCTCCCTCCCGGCTCCTCCCATGACTTTCTGCCACCTGCCACCATGCTGTGAGCAGCCCTCCTCTGCCAGGCTCCCCTGCCTTGGAGCCAGCTGACTACGGACTAAACCTCTACAAACGGTGAGCCAAAATAGATGTCTCTTTAAACCATGCATGTCGGGCACCGTGTCTCAGTCAGGGAAGTGACTAAGGCAGTGGTCTTGCCTGGGGCAACGGAGCAGTCTACACAGTGTGACCTTTGCCACCTGGCACCGTGGGAGCCCGGGCCCCACAGTAAGCACACAGTGCTATGTGCTGCTGGAGCAGCTCCAAGTCACAGGTGACTCAGTTCTCCCAAGACGCCCTTCTGAAAGGCTCTGCCAGCCAAAGGGAGAGCCATTTGGAAGGGCGCCCCCTTCCAGACGCGCCTCACCTGGCTCATGGAGCACTCTGAGGGTGGCACAGCAACACCACCAAGGACATACTGTCAGACGCGTCGTTAAGGGGTGTGAGACTGTACCTATGGACAGACGGGTAGACGGCCCTACCAAAAGGACTCAGAGGGCGCAACTTTGAAATCTGAGGGCTTGCAGGAGCCAGCCAGGGACCACAGGCAACTCTGCCTCTGAAGGAGAAGCCTGTGTGCGTGGGTCCCTGTCCTGCAGCCCCCAGATCTGAGGCGGAGGGTGAAGTGTCACCAGCTCCAGGATAAGAAGGGCTCGCTGAGCTCTAAAACTGTCTTAGCAGATAACAGCATTATCTCCCATGATTACAGTTTACTGCAGCTGTATTTTCATCTTCATGACATCTCCCAGCTTTAGCTGATTTGTGTGATGCCAAGTCCTTGGTAGGACAGGCAGCCCCTCGTCATTTTATATCATCTGTTATTCCCATGACTCCTCTGGGAAAATGCTGCCTGCTTTGCAGTTTCTACAAATGCATCCCTGCAAAACGTCTGCTGTCTGTGCCCTCGTCTGTCCCTGTCACCTGGTAACAGCCTTGCTAAGTCAGGAGGACCGTCTGAGAGTTCCTGCCACCTGGGACTCCAACATCACTGAGGGTTCAGAGGAACAGGAAGGCGGAGGAAGTGGGACCCCGAGGTTACACCACCTCCAAGTCCCCAGGAAGCTGTGATGGGAGTGTGGACGAGCAGAAAGCAGTGCACAGGGAGACACTCAGGTCTCGGAAGTTATGGAGAAAACAGCGTATCAGTCAGCTTCACATCCCTGGACCAACTCCTCGACACCCACAACTTAAAGAAAAAGAGGCTTCATTTGGCACAAGATCTATTTTGGCTCACACTCTGTAGAGGTCCGGGTCTACAAGGGCATGATGGAGCAAAGCCGCTTCATTCATGGGGCCAGGAAGTGAACAGGGCAACAGTGCCAGAGAGGAAGGGCCCGGGGACCAGAGGAGTCCCCGAGGTCGCCCCTCCCTGACCCAGCCAGACACACCCACAAGGGTGCTTTCCTAATTCCCGAGGCAGCTCCCAAGCCACTGGAGCTGACGGCGGAGTTTGACTGTCACAAAAGGGCACATGCCAGCTGAATGCAGTCATCTCGTACCGAAGAGGAAGTGTCCGCCCCACCACGCACCCAGTCCTGGTGCACGCAGGGCCTTGGACCAGAGCTGATGGCAATCACCCCTTGAGGTTTGTGGGCACTGCCGATTCAGGGTAAATGGGCTGTGGCAGTGGCTCGGAAGATGGTGGCTGCAGCTATTCTTCAGGAGCCTGTCAGGGCAGGTCCTTCCTAGCTGCGGGAGCTGCCTCTGCTAGGCAGGCAGCACCTCCAGCTGGAACTGTGGGATCACCGGAGTTCTGACGCCGGCTGCTATCCAGGCAGCCCCGCGCGGGCCAGGCCCCAAGGGCCAGGACCTGCATTCCCTAAAATTCCTCCAACAAGCAAGGCAAACAGTTAACAGCAGGCGATTCCAGCCACCCTGGGAGCCAGCAGGCAGGCGCGGAAAGCGGGGCACGCGAGGGCATGCGCATCTGGTCACAGGCTATCCCCTCCCATCTCAAGTCTGACTAGTATTTCCTTCACCCCAAGCCATCTCCTCATCGGAACCAGAGCGCTGGTGCAAAACCTCCAACACAGCACTTTCCAAACAGCGGCCACGACAACTGTTTCCCCTTTGACATAATTTTGTTAAGTGTTCTGTTATTTTCACCAGGAGTACCCGGGCAGTGAAGAAAACTTAAAAGTGTACAACACACCCACCTGCAGTCCCCAGACGGCACTGTCAGATCCTGCTGCAGGCAGGCTGTGTCACTCTCCACCCTGCCTTCCGCACTTCTTGACACATGAGTGCCACCCCTCACCCTGCTAGCTACTGCATAGCACTGTTCCGTTCTGCAGGTATCTGGTAACTGATCTAACTGGTACCTAAGAGCAGGGGCTTTCCAGTCTCTCGCTCTTTCAGGACCCATGATCACCCCTGTACATCTGTCCTCTGACACTTACCCAAGTATGCAATGGCTGAGTTCCTGAAGTACAATTCTTCAGTCAAAGTGAATGGCCATTTTTCAACCTGACGGTATTGTCGAAGCGCCATCCGGACAGGTTTAGTCAGTGTGCACTCCCACCAGCAATACAAAGGGGCCTGGCCACAGGGACAGGGGTGAATAATGGCTTAAACTTTCATTCTCTAGTGAGAATGCGCACATTTTCATGTTTATTGACAGATGCTATTTATATATTTTGCCTACTTCTGCTTGTTGGTCTTTTTCTGTTTGATTTGGAGGCACTATTTATTAAAGAAATTACTCCTTTGATTTAGCATGCTTTTCAATCTGTCTTTGGCCTTGACTATTTTACAAGCTTGTTTCCATGCAGGGCATTTTTATGTAGTTGAATGTATGAATGTTTTCTTACATGCTTCTGGGTTTTGCCTAATATTTTAAAAATTATCTGCACTCTAAGACTGTAAAAGGCAGTAGACTAGTAGACTAAATCAGCACACACACAATGTGTATAAAATGTAACACTATAACTAAATTCCTTAATACCCAACACAGAATGACCACTCTTCTAGGCTGGAAGGGATGTCAGCAATTCCTGTCCTGACTTAGCAGTACACAATGAGACCCAGGGTGGTAACCGTGGCCACCTGAGGTCACCCAGTCAGCCAGCCAGAGGAGCACAGGCTTCGGGGAACCCATCTTTTTTTTCCCCAGAGAAAAATCCCACAGGGCCCTGCATCACCTCCACGCCACTCTGGGGAGCCCAGGAGAAGTAGCTCCACCTTGATCATCTTCACATTTCCATGCTAGTTGAAATTCAGTTGACTTCACCATGTTGCACCACCTTGAATTTTTGGTCTCTGGCAGGAATTTGGAGCTGCAGATAAAATGCAAGGGAGCAAAGGGAGAAAAGTGACTCTTGCCAATCCCTCTCAAAGAACAGAAAAAGTTTTCTGGAAAAGTTCACCCTTGTGTGGATTTCCCTGGGCAAGTGACACATACAAAGTATGGTTTGAAAAGCTCATCTCAGGAAAGGACACCGCCATTATTCCCCCTCACGAAACTCCCTCTCACTCCACACACAGCCCGTGGTTCTTGCCACTTTCTGAAGCAGTTCTGCAAGTCCTCTTTCTTGAGGTTCTTATTTGTGCTATTGTGGCTGCCTTGCTGTCCTGAATTGATTCAAAACCTTTCCCTTTCATGGTCATTTTGATGCGGGATGTCACATGGTGCCAGATCCGATGAAAAGATGGGAGAGGATGCACGGTCACGGTTAACAAGCCTGCCGTCCTGTTCCGTGGGACTTGGCAGCAGCATTCACCATAATCTCATCGTACTTCATAGACGTTCACGGAAGAGAATTTTGAGAGCTGCTTCAGGAAGGGACAAGAATGATGGGATAAGTGTTCACGAGAAAGGCTGTGTTCTGGGGGAATCAATGGTACTTTTACAGTAATGAAATTTAAACATTTTCCATCACACCTCAGAACACGGGATGAAGAGCTAATAAACATTAACAAGCGATCACCCCAGATTCCTTCCCACCAGCAGGGGTCACACAGTGCCCACCCAACCCTGCTGGAACACAGTCTAAGGTGCCTGACTGGCCACACACAGCAGGTTGGGGACAGTGGCCTCTTGGGCTCAGTGGTGCCCAACTCACTGGTCACCAGTGTTGGTCCTGGAGTGGAGTCTGATTGGCTGATTTCTCTTCTCTGTAGTAGGGAGGAGCCTTTCTTACCAGGCACAGGGAGGAAGGATGCAAAACCCCTGGGTCAGAGGCGAAGGCGCCCCAGCGTGCTTGGGCCGGGTGCAGTGTCCATAAGACTAGGTGGATGGAGCCGTGAGGCCAAGGTGCCAGGCTGGAGCTGGCAGTGAGGTGGCCCTGCACCCCAGGAAAGGGTTTTGCTGCTCAGAACACCCTTACCCCTCTCCTCCCACCTTTTCTCTCATGGTGGTTCCTCCACGTGGCCCCAGTAATCAGCACAACAACGTTTCCCCTTCTATGGCCCCTAAGGTGGATCTTGTTTCTGCTATCAAGGACTGAACACCGGGCCTTCCACTGAGCTGAGGTGGGATCCCGCTAGACCCTCGGGCTGGCTCCAACTTCTGATTGTCTTGGCTCAGCCTCCCAGAGCGCTGAGATTCCAGGCCTGGGCGAAAGGCAGCTCTGAGGTCACCCCTGCAAGTCGCCAACTTCCCCTCAGTAGGACAACTACTCTGTGTTGCAAGCATCTCACAGGTCTGTGTGGACACACGTGACATCAGTCCTCTGGACAGCTGTATCCAAGTACAGCGAGGGCTGAGCCAGCCCCCGAGCTACCGTTGTGGAAGCGGAGCCCCTGCCCACCGCGTGGTGTCAGGGGCAGGTGGTGACTCGAGGGTGGGTCCTCACGTAAGAGGAAAACTTATCCTTCCTGCCACTGGGGTCACAGCACCAAGTCTCCACCTGAGAAGCAGAAAGTGGCCCTCACAAGACCAGGAATTGGTCTGAACCCGTGTGAATCTGCTGGTATCTCAGTCTGACCTCCAGCATCCATAACTGCGAGCGACTCGTATGCTGTTTGGAAGCCATCAGTTTATGCGGCACACCTAACAACCTGAAGGGACGAGTACAGAGTCCCACCTGGACATGTCTTCTACGGTGAGGAGATGGACAGGAGTGCAGGGAAACCACCTGCCCCCGGGAGGAGGCGCAGGTGCCAGGCAGGGCCAGGCCAGGGGTGCTTCCTCCTCTCGGAGAGCTGCTAACCTGTGCTTACCTGAGCATTTTCATTCCTTTTCCACTTTTAGAGCCACTGGTGGAAAAGTACACTCTGTGTTCGCAGAAGCGAGTCTTCCGTGGTGCGATGCGCTTCCTTTTTCACTGAGCAGTCATCAATGACCTGTCCATTTCACTGGTCTTCTCAGAAGAGCGTGTTTTTGAATTACTGATCAACCTGCAGAGCACGTGTTCCACTTCACGGCGTGATGCTTACTCGGGCCCGTGAAGCGACACTGAACATGCTCTACTCTGCCTCGCTTCACCATCTCTGAGATGCTATTAAAACTTCTATGACTAGATTTGTCATTCTTCTTCCTGCAACATTATTTATCTTTCTCAACATTTTGTTGCAAGGCGCTTCATGTCTTCGACGGAGTATGCCTTTTTTAAGTGTGAAGCGCTGAAAGGCTGCCCACTTCCCCGGCTGCCATCTTGCCGTGGATTCCACTTTACCTGATAAGACAGGCATGCTGGGTACCCTCATCACTTGAGGTGCACCCTCCCTCCTTAGTAAGTGGCGCTGCCAGATTTATTCCAGCCCACACACGTGCGATAGATACTTGGGAGGAAAAGTGCAGTGTGGCTCATTGCAGGCTTCCGGGCAGTAACCGAGCACGCGAGAAAAACCCAATGTGTACTCACAGGCCGGTGAGGTGAGGGTGTGCTGCTCCGCGACCCTCACCAGACAGCTCTTTTGCTACAGAAACAGCCAGGGAACAGAACGTCCCTGGTGAACGCCGGGATGTGTGGAGAAGGAAGGCCCACCCGTCCACTCCTGTCTGTACAGACTGTCCCTAGACAGCAAGACAGGAAACTGCTGGCTGCCTCCTTGGAGAACAGAGGGAGATGTTTACTGACCTGAGCCTCCCAAATATTGAGCTTCAAATGTTTAGCGACCGAAAACATAATTAAAATACATCTACACCTGCATCCTTGCAAACGTCAGTCACAGTTGTTTTTCTGTCTGGTTTTGTTGCTGTTCTCCCCCTTTCCTCTTCCCTGTCACCCTGCTCTTGCCATCCCCTGGATCGGAGGCTGTGACGACAACAGAGCGGCGGGGCCCTGCGCGTGCTGGGGTCTGCTCTAGGGACCGTCCTCTCCCAGACGAGTGTCCCGGGGACTGGCTGCAGACGTCCCAGGCCCGGACTGGTGGATGGTGGGACGAGACCCCCGCTCCAACTCGGCAGTCCTGCCTGCTCCAGAGCTCCCACTGGGCCCATGGACCGTTGCCAGCAACAGGGCCTTGCTCTGAGCCCAGCAGGTCTCATTAGTCCGCACTCGCTGATGCAGTGAACAGTCCAGGATTTAAAAGCACACCCTGCTTCCGCCCACACAGGCCCCTCCAACTGTCGCTTGTCTCCTCCAAGTCTGCAGATTCCGGGACATGGGCTCACTCTCCTCCACCCCGCCTCTCTTCCACCTCCCCTCGGTGACTCCCGTGACCCAGCTGTGGTCTGCGGCTTTCTGCTGCCATGCACGGCCAGAATGGCCACACAGGAAAATCACTTTAGAAATCCTCTGGCCTGCGAAGCAGACAAGGTTTTATCTGTCACGCTGTGTCTGGGGAACGTCATGTTCTTCTTCCCAACAGACCTTCCAAAGTCCAAAGGGAGCGACAGGGTGGGAGTGAGGAGCCCGTCTCCTCTGCACCCTCAACGAGGCAACGCTGTTCCTGCTCCACGAGGCTGCGTCCATGGTGGCCTGGGCCAGTGACGCAGGTGCACACAGATGAGAACCCTTCCTCGGCTGGATGTCCTTTCTTCTGCTCAGTGCCCTTCAGAGACCAGATTGGCCAAAATGATGATTAAAATTAGAGACGAAAACTCTTCCAGTTAAGCACGTAGGCAGGTTAGGAACACCTCTCCATTTTAAAACTGCCTTGGATATTCTGGGAGCTCAGGGAGGGACACTGTGGGGACAGTTACTAACCTGTATACCTAGGGCTGAGGGCCCAGGCAGCCACCTCCTTGCCAGCACCTCCCGGGCCAAGCACTGGGCCAGCGTGGGTGGCCAGGCACATTCTCTGCTACAAAGACTCCAGCAAGTGACACTCGACTCACGATGGACAAACCTCCAGCCGGGGTGACTGCCGAGCTCCAGGAAACGGGGCTAGGCCTCAAGGGCCGCCAGAGTCCCTCTCATCACGCCAGGAAGAATGATGGGGCTTCAGAACACCAGAACCAACAGGAAACAGTGCCATGCGCCAACTTGAAAGATAATGTGAGCACTCAACAATATTGACAGTGATGACAGTAACAGATTAGGAGTGAATAAAGAGCTCTTGCTTGAATGCAAAATACAAATGAATAAAAACTAAGGAACGGTGTGAATTTATGCACAGTGTGAACTAATAATGCAGACGGAAAATGGAAAGCCACCGTTATGCAGCTATCCAGGTAAAAACTGGTTGTGCCCAAATTACCAAGGGTTGCTAAAGCGGCAAGGAGCACTGATAGGACGGTCTTGAAGTCACCTCCCTGTGCCAAAACTGACAGAGGTCGGCGCGAAGCACAGCAGGCAGACACCGCATTGCCTGGGCAACGTGCAGCCCCAGGGAGCATGCAGACAGCACTTGAGCTCCTGCTACGGTCACACAGCACAACCGTGTATACCACAGGGACAGGGACAGAGCCACCGGAAGGACCGTGCTGAGGAAGGGACCCGCCCCCATGGCACTCAGCCACAAGACACAGCTCCAGACAGCAGGGACCTGGGGAGGCGCCAGGGTGGGCCGAGGACATCCCCGGCCCTGGTGCTGTCCGGCCGTCAGGCTGAGGAGCGAGGCACCTACGAGCTATGAGCTCAAGGCTCACACACAGGAGGGGCTGCCGTCCACGTAGGAAAATCACCCGCAGGACCCGAGCTGGACGGGAGCTCCCAACAGAGCTTGTCTGGGAAACACTGAGATCAGCCGGCCGGGCAATGACCCACAGGCCAGCGCCAGCCGAGAACCCCTGGAAGTGCTGAAGCGGAGGCCGCAACGGGACGGACGCCAGGAGCTGCAGGACCTGTCCCTCCTCACTCTCTCTTCCTCACCCCCAAGGCCCTGCCACCCCACAGGCCTCCTTCCGGCTCACTGCTGACAGCTCAGCAGCAGGGTGACTGCAGAGCGAAGGCGGGATGGCGCTGAGTCTGTTTTCCTGTCGCCAAAACGTTTCTTCTGCCTCAAGAGAGAATGAGTACCACGGGATCCACTGTCATTATAGCTCTTTATTTAAACATTCTGAGGGCTTCCAACCCCCTTTAAAAATGAAAGCTGCTAAGCACCCGCTGAATAAAAGCACACACAGCCCACAGTCCCACAGCCCAGACAGCACGCGGGCTCTGAAGGTCCCCTTACCCTTCGTCACCAAGGCACAGGCCCACAGCCACCATGCACGCCAGTCACCTTGTGGACTGACGCGCTCACAGCCCTAGCAGCTGGACGCAGCCTATAAATAACTTTAAAAAGCCCAACTTTAGGCAGGCGTAGGCATAGTAAAGGGCCTGAACCCTCTGCGGACACTCAACCCTCGGCTGCAGACCACACTGGACAGCGAGCTGATCCCCAGAAGGCAGTATGGGGCCCAGCACCGACCCAGCCACTGTGCAGGTCGGTCTTTAACACCGCCCGGTGCAGAGGTGGCTTTGGGCTTCGGTTGGACTCCGAGGCCCACGAAAGGCAGCGTAGGGCTCGGGGCGTCCTCACCGGGGTGGCCCCTCCGGAGCTGGATCGCAGCCCTGCGTGGTGCCTGGGTCCGCAAGGCGGGCCTCTCCGGCTAGGGGCGGCTCCGCCAGCTCCTCCAGCTCCTCCGGCGGCCCAGAGCTGGCCACATGCTCGCTGGGAGGGGGCGCCCCCTCCTTCTTCTCACCCAGCACCTCCAGCCCCATCATCCTGAGGTAGTGCAGCCGCTCATTCTTGGGCACGAAAGTCCGGATGGAGGCCTTTCCCCGCCAGCCACACAGCACAATGGGGCACTGCAGGGCCTCCGGATTCCTGCACACAAAGATGGCGCCAAGTGAAGGCCCACATCTAGATATCCACCCCAGGACTGGGGTGCCGGCCCTGGAGGCTGTAGGTCCCCGCGGCCAGGCCGCCACCGCCTCAGCATGGAGTCTGGCCCACCAGATAGGCCACTCTCCTCCGCCTCAACTCTGGGTCAATGGCAGGCGGCAACTGCCAGTCCAGCCCCGGCCAGGACCCCTCCTTCCCTGCACAGGACCTTGTGACCAGCTGGCAGCAGTGCCTGGTACCCCAGCCCCACGGCATAGTGCGGGAAGTGTGAGCTGAGCCCCGACACCATAACTGTTCTTCTCTTCGCTTGCCCAGGACCACCTAGGGGTCCCCGCCCCAGGGATCCTTACAAGGCGTGTGAGCACCAGTCACTGCCTGGTGGGGCCCCCTGCTGAGTTGGAGGACAGAGCTCACTTGAGGCCGGATGTCAGAAACCAGAACTGACTTCCCGTGCAGGGTCCTCTGCATGACGACCCTCGGGCAGTGCCCTCCCTCTACCTTCAGAGGAGCAGGATAAGGCCGCCAAGTCCCGGGGCTCCCACGGCTCCTGAACACCGCCACCCCACAAACACACTCCTCTGGTGGCAGGGGCGTGCACTTACGTGGGATCCGGTTCGTACTTCAGCACAACGCTTCCCTTCGCTGGAAGAGAAACAGACACACGTGTGCACGGTGCCCGGCTGGTGAGCGCAACTGTCAAGTGCACCGCGGGCCGTGTGGTTCTGAGGACGGAGAACCGGGACCTGGAGCGTCAGCGCACAGGCCCCAGCCAGACCCCTCTCGAGTGGGGAGCTGGGCAGTAACACCTCCTTCCCACTCAAAACTAAACCAACTCGTAGGAACGCTTGAAATAACACAAAAATTATACTGCAATCAGCTGAGTGGAGACTACGGGCAAATAACAAGAGTCAGTAGCTCCAAGTCCTTAAGCGGATCCTCACTGTGGCTCCCGCCAGACATGAGAGGCGGACGTGACAGCATGCAGCTTCACCAAACCGAGCCAGATGCCCGGACACACCGTGACAAAGTAAACAAGCGTGAAAACAGTGAGAACAGCGCGGCAGAACTCTGTACTCGGGTGGCGTCTGGGCGAGCTGAGGCCGAAGTACAGGAAATCTGGATGAAACAACGCAACCAATGGCCAGCAGGGTAGCAGGGCGCCCTGGTGTCAAAGCCACAGACCCCAGCCAGTGGGGCTCCCATGCCGTGACAAAGGCCCTGGGTGCTGGCCTGTGGGTGGGCACACACCCAGCAGCTCAGGGACTCCACAGCCTCCAGGGCTGGGCTCTACAGACTCAACGTGGGCTGCTGGTGGCATCAGGGGCTGTGGCAGGTGGGAGCAGAGTACCCCGAAGACACCTCTGATCCTTAAGGTGTGAAGAGCCCTCAATGGGCAGCCCCTTGTGCACACGGGGACCGCTCTCATCCCGAGAGGACCAGTACTTTGTGTCTACACGGAAACACCCCCCCCCCACGTCATCCCAGGTCCTATGAGGCAGTGACCAAAAACATGTGCCAAGAGACAAGCACCTGCACTTCGGCTGTCCCCCTCCAGGAAGACAAATCCCTGCCACTCCAACTGCTTACCCATGTCCTTGGCTTGACTGTATGTCTCGCTGCTGAGTTTTCTAAAAAACGGATTTTCCTGGGTCAAGAGGATCTTCACATCCTCCATGGACACCGTAATAATTCTTGAGTTAATAAATGGATACAGTGTATATATTCCCTGTGGAAACACAGAGAACACAGGGCTTCGTTTCTAAGGCGCAGCCCCGGCCCCATGCACAGCCCTGCATGGGGGCCGAAGCCTGGAACCTTTGGGCCTCGGGCAGGAGGTGGCTGACAGCCCCATGCTCCCGCCGACCACACAGCAATCGGGGCAGGGCCATTCAAGCCGGTTCCTAAATTACCTCTTGTGCCAAGCGGAAAGCACAATCAAACTCTTCACCACCGTTATTTCGGCACCAGACCTTTATCCCTGTGTTAATAACCTGTAAGGAAAAAGCAACAGAGAGAATGCTCACCGAGAAGACCATCTCTTCTACTGTGAGCAGCAAGGCGAGCGGCTGCGGCCACCGCACGATAGCACAGTGCATGCGCGCAGCTCGCAGTGACAGAGGAGAGCAGGGCTTAGGGCCACACGCTGTCACAGGACCGGCGAGCACCGCGGCCCGCGACTGGGGAGCCGAGCGTGCCGGGGAAGGGCCTGGAGGCGTGGCCCAGTCACCCCGCCCCGCACCTTCATCCGCTCGCTGTTGTTGAGCAGCACGTTCCGCAGCTCCTTGGACACCATGTAGAGCTGCCTCTTCTTCCCCTCAGTGGTTCGCGTCAGCAGATTCATTCTCGGGAACGAGGAATCCAGAGCGTAGAACTTCCTGTGAGCAGAACACGGCTGCTGGGCCGCAGTGCCCAGCTCCCCTGCCTCATCCCACACCTCCGGGCAGCACCAGCGCGAGGGCACAAGCAGCTCAAGGCCTCTGCCAACTAGGCCGCTCCCCTCCACGGCCCCTCCGAGCGCTCCTTGTGGCGCCCCCTCCTCCACAGCCGGTCAGGACAGCGACTGACACCGACACCAAGTCTTGGTGCCGGGTGAAGGGATGGCAGCCACTGAGCTGCACACACTGGAGACGACTTCTCTCCAGGGGCGGCAGAGTTGATCCTTACTCAATAGGCGGGAAGAGAGGGTCATCTTCGGGGATGAACACAAACGGGTCCTCCTTAAATCCAAACAACTTCATCTTCTTTGACGGGGGTGGCCTGGGGACAGGGCAGGGGAGGGAAGGGCGCTGAGCGGCAGCCTGGGCCTCAAAGTGGCCAGCAGGGCGCAGGGCCAGGCAAGCTCTTCTCACCCGCACACGCCGTCCTTCCTGCTTTCGCTGCTCTCCGGGTCCTCAGCCGCCGGCATGGCCTCTGCGTCCCCTGTCTCTGCGGCCTCCTGACTGTGCTGCTCGGGGGTCTCCCCCTCCTCGGGAGCTGCAGGGCTCAGCTCCGTGCTGTCTCTGCTCGCTGCAGATTTACCCTGGACCTGTGGACAGAACGAGAGCATTCACTGCAGAGCCGCACGCCGCTTCAGAGCTCTGGCGCTCGCTCATCACGATGGCATCCAGACCCTGTGAGTCTCTGCTGGGAGGACGGAGGCCACACCGGTACGAGCCCTGCGAGGCACGGCACGGGCAAAGGACAGGGTAAAGGACCGGCCCAGGGCATCTGGCATCAGGAGCAGGCCAAGGGCGAACTGTTAGATTTGGACGACAGCGTAACTGAGCCGGGCTCAGAACAGTCATAAAATGTTACTTCTATCCAACACCTTTTAGGGCAGGGGTGCCTCTCAGTGATACAATATGTACCTAGAATGAGCAAGGCCCTGGATTCGAGTTCCAACACACACAACCACCTTTTAAACTGTACCCTAACAGGTCACGAGAACAGCAGCAGGGGCAATTCCTAGCTCCTATGAAATACAGGGTGCCTCGGTTTATGAACTTCACGTTTTATGACTCTGGGCACGATGGCTGCGTGTGTGGGAAGGACGGCTGAAGCCATGTTTGGCACCCGATGCAGAGTCTGAGAATGGAAACAAAATTCTGTCAAACACTTCTGTCTGTGAACCGAAGTGTCTGTGAACCAAGGTATTACCGTGAGTTCATAAACTGGGACACTTCCGTGCACCAAGTTCTGCATTTTCCTCCGCATCACACACTCCTAAGCCCGAGTCCACGCCACCTGGAACCCCGCCACCCAGAGCACACCCACTCCAGTGCAGAAAGAGTGCGGAAGCCTCAGGGGGACTGGCCTGGGACATGCACAGCTGCCGAGGTCCTTCCGCCTGCCCCCCGCGGGTTCCCGGGAGCCTCTGCCTCACTCTGCCTGCCCCCCGCGGGTTCCCGGGAGCCTCTGCCTCACTCCGCCTCATGGCCATTCCCACAGCACCCTCTCCACCCCACCTCAGCAGCTGGAGGACCCGAAGGCGGCCACGGCGAGGCAGCCATGCCCTGGGCCAGGTCAGAACAGACAGGGCTGAATCGGGGGAGGGCTAGCAGTCAGCAGAGGCAAGTGGCAAGACGGTCAGAGCCCCTCGGAGGACACAGTGTCCACCGGCCGGGCTGTACACTGCCAGGGAACTGGTGGGGGACACTGAAGCCAGCGACCCTGGACCGAACCCCTGGATCCGGGAGCTCAATAAAACCTGTCTTGGAAGGAGTAGGAGCGGGGACTATGTCTCAGCAAAGGGGAAGCGACAAAGTCAGCGAGCTGGCCCAAGCCCAGGAAACTTAGCGCATGGGCAGCGGGCTCTAACCCATGGCAAAGCAGTCAGCCAGGTGCAGACGTCGCCTGCCACGAGGCCAGGGCTAGGCAGGACAGGCATAGGCAGAGAACCGCAGGCATGTGGGGCAGGCACGCAGCTCAGCGGCAGGGCACGTGCTTAGCACACAGGAGACCCTGGGTTCGATCCCCAGCACCAAGTCACAAATAAACCGTAAACTACACTTCTTACTGTTAAAACAGCGTCAACCTGCAAAGGTCTCAAGAGTTTCTCACACTGACTACTTGAAAATTACATTTTTAACACCCTGGGATAAATAACATTAAAATGAATCCCACTTCTTACAGCGCAGCTCTGGGAAATACGACACAAGGCTGGAATCCTGCTCCTGTCCTGCACAGCTGACTCAGAGGGCAGCTGGGGCTCCCTGGAATAAGAGCTGCACTGAGACTTTCTCCCTGAAGCCCTTGCTGACCACCGCTGACACCTCGGCAAGGGCCCAGTGCAGGGCTGGGGAGCAGGCCTGGACCAGCTCTGCCCACAAGTAATCCATGAGTCACAGGTCCCAGTTTCGGGGTCTTCCTGGTGGCTGCAGCCGACCTGTCATCACGCAGATCAGCGGCCCCTTCTAGGCGAGGCCCTCCAGGGTTGCTCTCTGCCAAGCAGTGACGGGTGCCCTGCCCTGCAGTCCTGGCTTCCGCGGACTCATAGCAGGCTGGATGGAGCCCACGGGCACTGGAGCAGAGGAGGGTTCAGATTCTGAGCCCCACACGAGTCTTCTTGTACCCTCCCTCATTATAAAATAACCAGGATATAGATGTAGAGGAATTCACTGGTCAGACACTGCCTTTCCCTACACCTGGCCCCAGTGACCAACATTTGCTTGCTGGAAAGCTAGAAATTAAGCAAATCCCACCTCGTCCAGGCTCAGCCCCTCTTTAGGTGGAACCCCCAACCCCCCATTGGCCCGGCTCCCCCGCCACTGTTCCCTATGTCCTGAAGGTATTAAGGCCCAGAAGTCCTGTTCCGCAGTAAAGGCCTTACCTTTGGCTGACGCTTATTCCACGGCATCGGAGACGTCTTCACCAACACCGCCACGAAGAACCCTCCAGTGTTCTGATGGTGTGGCAACACCCGCAGGCTACAAGCACGTAGTACACTCAGACTCTGCACACCCCAAGGTACTCTCGGCATCAAGACAAGGACCACAAAGATGCTCGAGAGGGGCCAGGTCTTCGTGCAGATCCTCAAGTGGCCTCATGCACGGCCCTCAGTCAGATGCTCCATGCAGCATCCAATGGAGGACACCTCGCTGGCCGGAGGTCCCCACAGCTGTGCTCCCTGCAGCCTGACCTGCTCCCACCCAAGCCCACCAGCCACCAAGTCCACCAGGCGCCCCACAAACTCACCAGCGCTCCAGGTGCATCGCCTCCAGCTTCTCAGGGTCCTTGGGGGGGAACATGGTGGGCCGGATCTGGGTGTGCCTGCTGTGGGGAACCTCATCCCAGTCTGCAAACCACTGCCCTTCTCGAGTCATGACCTGTGGGGGAGACAGTGGCCTCCTGGACGACAGCGCCACTGGCTGTGAGCTGCAGTGCAAAGGTGCCTGCCCACTGCGACCAAGGCACTCTGTGCCCCGCCAGGAGGACCAATGGCCAGGAGGAAGCACTCTTCATACACTGTCGGCTACAAACAAAGACACAACACTCCCCAAACAGGGATAGCTGCAGCCAAGGAACATCTGCCTCATGGGTTTCTTTCTTGTTTTTAAAACAGGTCCTGGATTGTTGGGATTGAAACTGTAAACTGAACTGTTTCACGTAGGGCATGAAGTTTAATGCCAGACCAGTAAAAAATAAAGCAAAGCTATACTTAATGAGGTAAAAACAAAGCTGGTTTTTAGACATGGGACAAAGGCAGAGAGCTTTCCACTGCCAGAGAGAAACGTGTACGGTCACAGCACTGTCTTCAATCGCGATTGGACGCGCACTCCACCTGCAGCCTGAGCCACAGCACGGCCCTGAGTCTGCCCTGCACCAGCCTCCCCGCAGGGTTACCTTCCACTGTGTGAGCCCGGGCATCCGCTTCAGCCCTGGCAACTCGGCAGATGCATCGGCCAGCTCCAGAGCACCTATTTATGAAGAAAAAATTCCCCGAAGGGACGACACGTTATGCCCAGTGGAAGAGACCAGGGACAAAGGATCTCACCTTTCACGAGTCCATTCACAGGAAATACCCAGAGGTGCAAGCACAATGACCGGAAGGACAGCAGCAGCTGCTGGGGGCAGGGCAGGACACAAGCGACACAGATCTCCCTCAGTGCCGGGACAGCTGCCACGGTGGTAAGTTACCAAAGCCACATGACAGCACACTCAAGGAAGGTAAACGGCAGCTCAGCAGAGCCTGTCTACAGTCCCAGCTGGCTGGGGTCTTCCTGCCATGTGCGTAACACCCCCAGAAACTGTGAAACACTGTTTCACATCTCAGTACATTCTGTAAAATCATCTGTCACGACTGGGTCAGGCCAATTTGAAGCTCGCACCCCACTCTCCCAGCGAAGTCCCAAGGGGAGACAGGAAACCTGGGCATCAGCTCCTAGCTTGACCACCATGCAGGTCTTCCCAGGGAAGGAAACCCAACACCACTATGAGGGGAGGCGGTAAGAAATCTGAAGCGGTAAAGACAAAGCACGAGAATCTCCAAAGTGGACAGAAACCTTCCATACGCATCTCCCTGACTTCTGCTACCAATTTTGAGTTTTCCCCTTTTAGCGTGCGCACCACCGGAGCACACAGGCACCTCCCAAACTGTCCAGGGCCTTCGAGAGCAACCTCGCAGACCCATCTGTCGCCACCAGCAGAGGTTTCTAGCAGTCTCGCATGGGGACCGCAGCCCATCAAACCCAGTGGGCAGCAAGAACACAGCTCAGGGCGGCGGCCTCATTCTTCAAGGAAGGCCTATCTGTGCCCAGTGCCCGACAGTTAAAACTTCCCATCAAAAAATTTAAAAATACACCAGTATGACAAGGATCTGACATAATCTTCCAAATTGACACAATCAAATCTTCTGTTTTCAGAGCCCCCCTTTCAAATATTCCATACGGCACAAGAAATCTATCACGTCACGTAAGTGTGTTTTAAACCAAGATGTGTCATTTTAGGAGTGTGGTGACGGGGTTGCCATGCACACGACGTCCCAGGAGGGCTACAGGAACACACCATCCGCAAACACGTCTGCCAAGATCACGTGCAGTTGGCTCACCTTCGCTCTTTTCCAGGAGAGACGCGATGACGGCCTCGTCTTCGACGGGGTTCAGGGAGCACGTGGAGTACACCATGCGCCCCCCTTCCGCCAGCTGCTCTGCGCCACGCGTCGCGATCCGCAGCTGTAAGCTAAGGGGTGGCACGGGTGACGAGCGGATCCATATCGCGCTGCGCACGAGCACCAGTGACGAGCTTTCATAATGTGCAACACAGTTTCAAGCTTCTAAGGGAAGCTAGGGTCAAGCTCTAGGAGCTCTGTGGCGCTCGCACTTAAGGTATCTCCCGACATAAAAGTTTCTGCTATTGCCATGCCAAGAATTTCTATAATAAATGTGTTTCGTTTTTTGTTTTTTTTTTTTTTTGGTACTGGGGATAAAACTCGGGACCTCTGCTTGTGAGGCAGGAGCGGTGCCACTGAGCTACATCCTCGGCCCAATAAACGTGTACCTTGAAGGCACAGTTTAGTTACTAATCTTGGGAGGTTTAAAACCTTGACGCAGAAGCTCGCTGTCACAAGGTGCCCTGGCGGGGCTCACTCACCCATGCAGCTGCAGGCTGTTCAAGGTGCTCCACTTCTTCCAGACATCAATGTTCTTCCTCATGGTGCCGTCCCCACTGCCAGGAAGATATGCAACTTGGATCTACGCAGCATGGCAGACCCAAACGGGACCACAAACAGGTATGACCGGAAGTCCAGACGCTCATAAATGACAACCAACCTTCTATTCTAAAGGTACTCTAGAACATTTTTTGAACAAGAAACCTCATTCCACTCCTGAAGAGACCATTTGCACCCATGTTGGAGAAGCACAGCTTGAATACCCACTGCCCAGGATGCATGGGCCCGGAAGTGTGCTGGGACTGGATGTCTTCAGGCTCTGAAGACAGACACACATGCTACCTCGGGCTGAGCACAAAACTCACCTGTGACACACACCTTGGCGCGCAGGCGTGTGGGAATGCCAGACAGGACTTTCAGGGTATTTCAACTGCAGCCCATCACTTGAGTTCAAGTGTGGAATTCTCTATTTTTGGCACAGGAACAGCACTCCAAGTTTCTGCTTTTGGAGCACTCTGAATTTCAGATTTAGATGTTCAATCTGTCTAGCTGAACTGGTATAGCAGACCTGTGACACAGAACCTTGAACCCTGCTACTTACAAACCTTAATCAATAATGATACCTTAATCAAAACTAAATAATGACACATTTATACTCAAGATTTTTCCACAACGATTTCAATTAGACCAATCTAATTCCATTACCAAATTTTATAATCATAGTTAAATATTTCAGATTTTACACTTTTAATAGGAATTAGTCTCATGTTTTCTTTAATGGCAATTATTTCTGTGTGTATTTTAAAATACAGACTGGACTTGTAATCTTCTGTCCATGTTCAATTTCATCCACCCCATCTTTCCAGAGTTTATTCTGGCTTTGTTGACTTCCGTCACATTTAATTCCCCCAGGGTTGACCCTCATGTGTTCCATGGGATGGTTTCGTCCCAGAGATGTGATTCCAACTTCCAAATGACACCCCAGGCTGAGCGGAGAGCTTCTGGGGTGGAAACTCAAATGTTTTCAGGAATTTCTTCCACTTACAGCCAACTGCTCATAAGGTCACTTTTTTCTCAGAATACAACACACAGAATGTGTTCTACTTCAGATCAACAACACAGAGCTGAGACAGAGACTCAGAAAACTACACCTTAGAAACAGGGAACTGAGTTCATGACCTACACATTCAGCTGTTTGGTGTAGTGTCAGAGTTAACTAAGTTTCATTTTCCACATTGCAGCTACCTAAGGTGGCCCATTTTTAAAAGTTTACTCAAGTCTAAATCGCACTTCACACAGAGCTTTTCAGGTACTGAAACGCAGTCAAGTTCATTGCTTCTGGGTAAGTTTTGAACAGCTCTGCCTGAGCAGTGAACGTGCCCTGGCCTAAGCACAATGCTGTCCTCAGGGAGAGGCCCGGCCGGGAAACCCCACGCTCAGCGTGACCGGGCTCTGGCCATCAGAGTTGCTGCACAGGCGCCAGCTGTCGCCCCAGTGGAGTCTCCTCTGGAGACGCTCAGCTCTGCAGCATCACAGAAGGCTTTACACAGAGTACCGGGCAGAAGAAGTACAGATCAGACATAAGGGGGGTTTCTCAAAGGTTTGCGCTCCAGGGTTTCTTTCCTGGGCTGCGAAATAGTTCTGCGCAACACCCTGAAGCGCACCACGGCAGAGCAAGGCTATGATCGCCTAGAACCCCCACTTCCTTTTTAAAAACCTTTTATCAAAACCACCTTTGCTCCCTCTCTGTGCTACGCCCCGTGTCAAGCTGAGGCATTTTGCTCACTCGCTGTCCACTTCTGGCTCAGGCTCCTGGAGTCCTTCTCTGTGCCTGTGGTCACCTTTGTGTCCACCCGTGGTTTCACTTTAGTCCACATCTGATTTGATTCCTGGGGAGGGCACATCCGGCTGCTTAGTAACATAAATACCTGCAGGGGACATCACACAGAATCCGGTCGTAGAAGAGAACCTCCTTCCTTCCATCCACATCCACCGTGAGTCTCGGGATGCTGGCCGCGTCATGGTTCACCACCATGATGCAGGGGCTGCTCAGCCTCTTGGCCTGATGAACCAGCAAATAGCAGCGCTTGTTGTCCACATCATTAGCGATGACAAATCCCTCTGCCAACACAAAACTGTGGTGTCAGGCGAGGCCCAGCAGCAGTGGAATAACGTCTGTAAACACAGAACCTGTAGGCTGACAGGTGAGACCCCACAACCCACAAACATAAAAGCAGAGGCTGAGATTTTCTAGAAAAAAGTTGTCCCAGAATAGGAGGCAGGTAGCTCTGCATGAATTTTACAGACACCAGATCATTCCAAAGCTTAAAGATTTATTTGTTCAGCAATGATTCACTTGGTACGAATTACTGTGTCGACATCTCTCAGGAGACTAGGAAGTAGCTACGAGGACAAACAACAGCCTCAGTAGACAAGGGTCAAACACGGCTCGGTGCCAAGGCTCTGTTCTAGTCTGAGACTCAGCGGACGAGCTGCTCAGTGAGGGCTACCGGGGAGCCTGGCGCTGCCTCTGCATATGTGTCCCTCATACTTCCAGCCAAAGGGCGAACACGCCTCCTAACACGGCTTGCAATAACCAGGAACACTTTGCAAAACCACATAAGAGCAAAACCTCAACAATACAAAAGGAAGAAACTGCTTCTGCTGATGCGATTCAGGCTCTCTGGTAACAATTTAACCAAGAAAGAATAAAGAACACCCTTTGGTAAAAAGATTCTAGAAGAATAAAAGACTCACACACACAGCTAGCAAACATGCCCACCAAAATAGACCTGGGCAGACGCTCAGGAGAGATGAGGGCTCACGGTAAGAAACAGCAAGGGCAGCGGTCATTCTCCAGAGAAGCCCTGCGGAGGGGACTGAGACACGCTGCCTGGCCCCAGCCTGCAGAGAGCACCAAGCCCAGGGAGCCCACACAGCGGAACAACCGTGCCCCACACCCTCACACAGCAGTGGGGAACTGAGACACTGCCCAAAACTGTGACATCTGTATACCACCAGTTGGCCTCATCAAAAAAAAAAAAGCTTTTTTGGAAAATAAAAGCAAGAATGTGCAGGTTTGAGAACCCCTGACTTTACAAAAACACCCAGCTCCACCTTCAGTGAACAGAAAACCTACATGCTTGTCCCAGGTGATCTCTGGCAAATGCCAGCACCTCTGTCCCGCCCACCCCACCGCATAACAGAAAACCTACATGCTTGTCCCAGGTGATCTCTGGCAAATGCCAGCACCTCTGTCCCGCCCTACCCTTCAAGTCACTCCCTACCCTTCCACGAGTACCTGGAAAGGGGACATTCATGTCGGCATGGAGCATTTCAATCAACTGTGCGGTCTTTGATCCGGGTGCTGCACACATATCTAATATCTAAAACAAAGAAAGACAATGTCTGACATTTGTAAAAATACGAAACATTCTATATTTAATGCGAAATAGTTCTATGAGACTCTCATGTCCTGATCTCCATCTCAAGACTGACCCATATTTCCTTACAGGATGAATTCTATAGCACGTCATGCTACTTACAGGGACCCCATGGTATCTAATGTTCCGAAAAGAAAAAACCACAAGCTGACACAGGTAGAGTCTCCACATGTCATGGAAACAGGACAGAGTCCCACGAAAGCGCTATATGCAGAAAAGAATAGCAACAGTGGTCGCAGAACAAGGCTCAGGGCGGCAGCCCTGTAACTGTGTCAGTCACTTCTCTCCTGGGAAGCACAGACAGTGACAGTGGATCTACTCTCACAGGGCGTGGGGACGAGGAAAGGAGTCATTCAGTGCCTGCATACAATGAGCCTGCGTTACCACATCCAGTGTGGTTTAGCCAACCAAGACTGCTGAGAGCATCTGTATGATAAGCAAATTATAACACTTACAAGGGAGAAAACAGGAAGGTGAGCTGTCAAAATTAAGTAGGACGAAAGTACAAGAACCTGACATAAATACACACTGTTCTTCCACTGGGGGGATATTCTACTGAAAGGTTCCAACAAACAACACACAGCACAGCATGGCAAGCCCAGCTCACCCGCTCTCTCTGGGAACGCTACCTTGTGGTGTGGCTGGACGTTCAGCAGCAGTGGCGGGATCATGCTGACTGCTTCCTGACGGCTGATGTTTCCCTTGGGAGAGAAATCAACACTAAGATAGTACAGGCACTGCTGTGTCAAACGGCAGGCACAGAAAGAGCGCTGACCGCAGCACCACACCGAACACGAACACGGCAGGAAATGGCCGCTACCTAAGTATACCGAGGGTGACCCTGACACCAAACGTGCCCTGCTCCGTTCCAGGAGACACTGAGGGCGGGAGCAGCTCTCCGAGATGGCCACACTCGCTCAAGAGCCACAGCCAGGGTGGGCGCCGTCGCCCTTCAGAGAGCACAGCGGCTCCTGCTTTGTCTTCACAGGTGACCGACACCCAGAGACCCCTGTCCCCGTCCTGGAAGATTCTCCAGGCCGGATGCAGCCCGGCCTGCTGCTGCAGCCATCCCTGCCCACTGCAAACCCACCAAGCGCCAGGAGCTGCAGGGTTCCCCAGGCGCTGCCCCAGCCCAGCCCACTTCCAATGGGAACTCAGGCAGTGGGGTGGGCGCCCAGATGCGAGGGATCCGAACCGGGACCAGCAGCCAAGCTCTCTCCTCCTCCACCCTCCCCACCGCTAGCCCACGGGGCCCACACATTTGAGGCTCTCCACCAGCTGCCCCTCCAGGCTGAAGGAGGGCCTGGCTGACAGCCACACAGAGCTGAGTGTTGAGCGGGCCGGCGGCTTCTGCACTGGCTAAGGCCCCGGGAGGACCTGGGAAGCAGTGTCTCGGTGAGTACACCTGAGAGGGAGCACCCTGGTGACAGAGGTCTACCTGGCTACAAAGGAGTAGACCAGAAAGGGAGGGGGAAACTTCTAACCTAAAGCTGGGACCAAGAATTCCAAGAGCAGGAGCCAAAGCTCATCAACACCCAAAGGCCCGGGCGCCAGCCGGATCCCTGCGTGAGGGGAGAGCTGCTCTGCTGGGCAAGCAGTGTGGGAGGACAGTGGCACGGAGAACCGCACCGGGCCTCGGTGTTTTTGGTTCTTGGCAAAGGTACAGCACAGGAGCTGTGTGTGGGGCAGCGATAAAGAAATGGGTCGGTTTTAATACAGTAAATTTTAATAAAAGCACGAAACTGTGGCCTTAAAACCCTATCACTGCAAGTGTACAGCAGACAATGGCGCTGTGCACCTAGGAAGGGAACGGGGGAGTCGGGGGCTTCGGGAGCCACGGCTGCGAGGAAACCACATCCACGGACAGCAGTGACCCCAGGCCCTCACCCAGATTAGACACCCCACAGTTTAGAAGTGGTGGCTGCCTCCGGCCTGAGTCCAGCATGAAGGGAACTAACCATGCAGCATCTCTGCAAGGAGCGCTTCAAGCTGACAAACCCAAAGACCTCTACTTACAGACTCAGTCTCGCTGACCAGAAACTGATGAAACCTTTCCAACCGAGGGGACTTTCTCAAGATTTTTCGACTTAAATTTGTGTGCCAGGCAAGTTCTTCAGGATACCTGACCAAAGAGAAATTAGACACTCATGGGTTACTCATCCGAGCAGTCTCCCGGAGGCTCGCTGCTACAGACCACGCACCCACCTGCTCACACCTGCAGTGCTGCCAGCACAGGAGGTGACACACCCACGTCCCAGAGAGCCACAGGGGCTGTGCGAGAGGCACACACAGGACACTACTGTACCATCCTAACCACGGAGACTGCTCCGTTCCTCACCACCAGGTTAACAATGTTGCAGAGGTCAGGAGGAAAAAGCAACAAGGGTCAATGAAACAAGTACACAGAGGGCAGACACTGGTGTCTGATGTGCATTCAATAAAGAATTTCTAAAAATAATTTTGTTATTTTAACACCAGCTCTGTGCTGAAATGTTTTACATACAAACAAACGAAAGCCACAAAAACCCCACACTTAGAAACGACCCAGGCACAGACCAGAGCCCCACATGCACTGCTGCCTACAGTGCGAGGCCACAGCTCCCGCCCTTTCTGTAAACGATGCTGCTGCTGATCACTAAGGCCAAGGCGTGTTTTAAACTTGCCTGCTCCTTCTTTCCACCGCGTCCAACCTCACAGACGAGGATGCCAACGAGACACAACGCCACTCATCCGTGCCAAGCTCTGCACAACACACCCTGCCACACGGCAGCGACTGAGTCCGTGGTGACAGTGAGCTCGGTGCCACAATGAGGGGCCTCACAGTTCTCCACAGCCAGCTCTGGGGCAGCAAGGAAATGAACTGATTTGAAGCAAAGTGACTATGTGAGAGGATGAGAGTCAGGCCGCGAGGGCTTGGGACGCTGCTCAGGGGTCACTAGGCGAGATGCATGTGCAATGTGTCTTCTACGAAACAGTGAAGATTAAAGTAGCTGAGCCCATTCACAGACACCTCCGAATGGCCCCGAGCCACTCCCTGTGCCTACTTTCCTCTCTGATGCTTAAACTTGTTCCAGAAATAAAGCCAAACTAAAATCATACCTGTCAGGCAATTAATAAAGAGCTGAAATATTCTTTTGGCCTCACTCAAGGCTCACCAGTAGGAGTGCACTTGACTTAAGCAATCAGCAAAATCACAACGCTTGGCAGCCAAAGGCCCAACAACCTGAGCCGCTGTGACCCGTGATGGCCTGTGTGGTCTCCCAGGGCCCCTGCACACGGCCGGGAGGGGGACGTCATCCACAGGACATGACGTTGCCTCGGTGCTCCAAGTCACTCCACTTTCATTTCCAAACAAACAAACAAGTGACCTCCATGCACTCTGAGCAAACAACCCCGTGTGCACCTCACAGGCCGCAACCTTGAATAATGAAAAGGTTCACTTACTAAGACCGGCCTAAAGTTCTCCGGTAATTGTAACTGCAAAGGCCATCAACCTTAAAAATAACACTGCTTGTTAAGCAGCTTTGAAGCTTCATCTTTTTTGAGCCAACAAACTTAAATTAAGATATCTGTAGATTTTAAAGTAATTTTAAAGAACTACATTTAATTTCGTTAATGACTTTTCAGAAAAAGGCCAATGTGGACTATCTACGCACATCACAAGTTTCCAAGGTGAAAAAAGCTCTGCAACAACTACACACAATGCACAGTATCGAAAGCCATCTTCAGGCCAGACATTAAAAGTATGAAATCAGACCGCAAAGGGGGTGGCAGACAAAGCCTTAGGGCAACTCCTTACTCCAGTCTAGGGGAAATGAAAAAAAAAATGTGAATTCCACCAAGCTATAATGACACTCCCTCTCAAAAATACATTTCTGAAAGAGTTTCCTAAATTATATTCCACCATACCAAAGGGCTAGGAAGGGCTGTACCATCTACTTCTGCCTTCTGAACAACACTGAAAAACCACCGGAAACCCTGAAGTTTCTGCTTTACCTGCTGAGATTTATGAGCATCCCACAAGTGACAAGTGAATCTGATTAAGTGCTTACAGAATGAAGTTCTCAAAACTTCCATCGATAACAGTAAGAGTATAGGAAACCAAATCATTCAGTCTTTCCTTTACACTCCTCAGCTGTATGTTCAGAAAATTAAATAAATACATGCACACCTCAGAGCTACCTACCGGCATTTGGCAGTGACTCGCTTTCATTCCTCAACTACAGGGGAGGTGCAGGGCCCTTCTTGCCGCTTTGGAATCACCCTGACATGTAATCATAAACGACAATATGGGACAGCAGCTGACAAGTGTTTAAAAGGCTGATCAAAATGAGTTTGACTGCAGCGTGTAAAGAACACTGAACAGCAAGATTTATTAAACACTGGTGGCTTCTCAGTTTGTTGGAACTTGCAGAAGAAGGGAAGGCCCTGAGATGCATGCTGAACAGCCTGCTACTGGCCAAGACTGGAAGACAAAGACTTTCTCCTCTTCAAAATCTTCCTTACTCTACCACCCTTCTAGACCCAAGTTTCAAGGAACAGATATTTCCAGATAATAATGCGAAGTAGCAAATCCACGCAGAACTAAAATCTCAGGCAGCCTCTACTTGAAGCAACGAACAAGTAACAAAGCCATCAATCAAATCTCCAAACCAAGGTACTCAAGGGTAGGTAAGTCAAGTTAGCAAGACAGAAGAAACTGGGGTCCCGTGAAGGCCACCTCATTTCAGCAATGCTAGAAGCAGCAGCCACTGAGGAACATCTTCCCTCTTCAAGGGCCTCAACACAGGGGATGTGCACTTGGTGAGCACAACAGCAACCCAGCACCGGAGTCAGATTCCTGTACGGTGCCCTCCAAGCTTCTAAATTACACCTGAAGTACACTCTGAGCTGGCAAACAGTGGGACATAATCCACCGCAGACCATGGCAGCCCTGCCAGGCTGAGACTGTCATCGTTCTAAAGACAGAGATGACTCTCTCCAACAGTTCTGATGTGAGAAAACAAGGGTGGCAGGGAGACGGAAACACCCAGTGACAATGCCAAGGAAGGAAGAGGCTGGGCAGACAAGAACAAACTAACTGGACATGGTGAATTGAAACAGATAGCAAGACGTCATGTATGAAGACCTGCACGCCAACATAAAATCAATAAAAGCCCTGGGGAAAAGACCATCAGGACATCTAAGTATGTTAGACCTCTTTCATGCTAACAGCAAATGCAGTGTGAAAACTACTCAAGGAAAAGAATAAAAAAACCAAACAGACCAACCTTGAAATGCTGCGATGAAGCAGCTCTGGGGTACCTACCAACTCAGGGGCTGCGGAACTTCAACTTTCTGACCATCCACTTCCAGGTTCTCCAACTCCTTAAAATACTTGTTCTTCAAGCAGTGGAGAATTTCTTTTGCATGGCTATCGACAAATAAATTTTACACTGATGAGAAAAGCTAACATTAACCCTTTAGACTTAAAACTGTTTTAAAACTAAACCAACTCTACATACATAAAGACGTGTCCCTTAATCACTGACTTTTTGCTGTATACCTTGAGCCCCGACCCCACAGGGATGGAGGGAGACCGCTCTCCGGCTGGGTAACCCTCAGCCCCCAACGCAGACCCTACCTCTTGTAACCGGTAATCCTCAGAGTGGCCGGGAGAGGCTCCCTGAGGGCGTCCATGAAGCGGCCCCACTCGCCCTCGGGCACGATCCTGAGCTCCTGGTAGTAGCGCTCGAACAGCTTGTTCTCCTTCACGATCTCGGGGTAGCCTCCCTCCCAGCCCTGCG
>NW_022900913.1:4116739-4127244 GCF_012274545.1 Fukomys damarensis
CCTGCGCTGACCTGGCCGCTGCTCGGGTGCACTTACGCGTCCCCCCAGCGCCTCGACCGCCTGCCCAACCGCGTGCTGCTAGCCATGTACTTCGTCCATTACGTGCACAGGTCAGCCCGGCCTAACCTGGCGTGGCCGGGGTGCCCGGCCGGGAGCGGTCTGGAGTAGTCGTCTCCAGAAAGGGAGAGGCGGGGGGAACAGGGGTGAGGTGAAACTGGTCTGGAAAGTGAGTTGTGCAGCCATCCTGGAGTTTGTTTCTTTGATGAAAATAGCCGGGTTTTGTCCGTGCCTGCGTGCCTGCGTGCGTGTCTTGTTTTGCTTTTATTTTTCGGTATCGGGGACTGAATTCAGGACCTTACCCTTGCAAGCCAGGCGCTGCGCCACCGAGCTGTATTATTATAAACGGCCAAGGCAGCCGTTTAGTGCCGTATGGTAAGACACTGCCTCGCCCTTGTGCGATCTTTTTCTGTTGTTCTCTGGAGACCTTTGCCGCCGCTCCCCCCCCCCGTGAAGTTTTTCTTCTTGTCGCGTGAACCTGGTCCCCTAAAACTTCTCTAGTTCCTCTGTCTGGCTCTGTTCAGTTTCAGAGACTTTTGCCTCCCCCTTAGGCGGTTCAAAACGACGTGTGTACACACACACACACACACACACACACACACACACTGTAGAGGCACAGAGATCCTCAACAACTAGGCCACACACTGAGAGGTCCGACAGGAGATTTTATTAGGGAAGGCAGGTTAGGGAGAGGAGAGAGAAGAGAGAGAGAGGAACAAAGAAAGGAAGATCGTTTTATTGGTTTTGGGCTGGGCTATTGCTTATTTATGAGGAGTGGGCTACTTTTAACCTATCACGCCAGGTTGCCCTTATGGGTTCACTCCTACAGAAACAGGTTTAACCTCTCCAGACCGCTTTGACCTTGGGGGGAGGGAAACTAAAGTTAAGAGCCTGAAGTCATTTTAAGAGCCAAGAAGCACCAGGAAAATGCAGCCGGCGATCGCAGCGCCAGGACCCTAACACACACAGGAGGACCTTGGCTAGATCAGCATGCACATGTGACCTGGGGCTGCTGGCTGAGGGACTACTGGGACTAAAGTCCCCGGTTCCTGGACAGTATTTATAAAAGCTGCTCCAGGCGGACTTGCTGGGTCAGGTGCAGTTTTAAAGCTGCTTGGAGATATTATATATATATTTTTAAAGCTTGTCATGTGAATAGGCATAAAGCCCATGTGGCTGGGAGACATTTATTTAGGTTTTCCAGATAAAAGGATAAACATTTTCCGTACTCCTTAAGCACTTTATTTATTCAGTAGTCATTTGACCTGAAGGGGGCACTGCTTGGGTGAGAACCAGGGTGGAAATGGCACTTAGTACTGGTGATTGGCCGCCTGGCTGGCCCAGCCAGCTCTGCCCAAGGACTCCAGATGACAGGAGCCCTTGGGAGGGGCCCGGAGATGCTGGCCAGGCCTGGGGTGGAGCTTACAGAGCTTGTAGAACTGGGCAGTGCACAGTACAGAACAGGAAGAGTGAGCCACACCCCACCCTGGGTGGTGCACGCCACGTGTGGGGCACTGCAGAATGAGTGTTGGTCCCTGAGCCAGTGACAATACCCGGATGGATGAAGAGGGAGCCAGGAGAAGGAGCGATAGACTTGGCTCCAGGATGAAGAACTGCTGTGCACTTCTGTGTCCCTGTTCAGCAAGCGAGCGCTAAGGGTGGACGTGAGGGGACAGAGGCCCTAGACTCCCGCAGCAGGCAGGAGTAGGAAGCCAGGAGTGAACTTGCAGGAGGAAGATGGCTTGCCTGGTGGAGGAGAGCTGCTGGATGAAGACCCAGCCACACTGCTCCTGCTCTTCCTCTGGGAGGGAGGAGGAGGGCAGAGGACCTTTTGAGCAAGTCTTTAATCTGGGACATGTTGCGTGGGTGTCACAGTCCTTGATAGTTTGGGGGCCATCTGCATCCTGTCTGTGCTAAAGTCTCCTGCCTGGACTCACACTGAGCTCAGTCTTGCTGCATGGCCTGTCTGGCCCATCTGATGTGTCACTGACTGCCTGCTGCAGGTGTGTACTCGGGGCTGCACTCCATTCTCCCCCACCTGGTCCCCAAGTTCATCCTCCTCACTGGCCATCCCCTCGTCCCAGCCCTGTGTTCTGTCCCCAGGTCTTCCTGGGCTGGCGCTTTAGTGCTGCCCCTCATCACCAGCTCTGTTCCCTGCGGCCCTGTCTTACATGTCCTGCCACTTATCCCCTAAGCTCCCTGTAAAGTCCTGCTCGGCCAGAGGACATCAGACGCTGGCAGTAGTGTCCTGCTGTCACCAGTGCTGCTGTGATGTTGGTGTTTCTCCTGTATTTCATTGCATCTGGGCATGTCCCCGCCCAGGCTGAGCACTGAATAGTCCAAAGGACCCTTCCTCACTGCCTGGCCAGGAGTCTCAAGTGCTTGCGTGTAGGACACTGCCTGCCAGACTCCTTCAGAGCCACCTTCGTTACGAACACAGAGGGCCGTGGATGGAGGTGGGCATGACCCCAACGTGTAGGCACTCCAGTGCCCAGGAGGTCACCCCTCCTAACACCTATCTCCAGGATGGCATCCAACTGGAGCCGTGATCCAGTGCTGTCTTGGTCCACCTTGCTCCCGATGACCAAGGCTTCAAGAATCTCACTTAGTTGGGCATGGTGGCACACTCCCGTCCTCCTAGCCCTTTGGGAGGCTGAAGCAGAAGTGAAAGTTTGGGAGGGGCTGGAGATGCGGTTTAGCTTGGCATGAAGGCCCTGGGTTCCATCCCCAGTACCACCCAACAAGCCTCTGCTGCTTGGCATGGTTTCCTGCAGAACAGCCTCTTGGGAAAGCCTGGCCCCATCTCTCCTGTGCAGTGTGGCTCTTGTAATTCTGAATCACAGCCAGGACTGAGACCAGCGGGCAGTAAAAGATACACGAAGACATGTTAAGTTAAAGAGTTTACTTGAACAGGTGTTAATTCAGGAATTGGTGCCTCCTGCCCCCAAGCTATTTGGACCCCACTGAGGTCTGTGCAGGGAAGGCTGCTTATTAAGGTGTTTGGGGCAGCAAGAAAATAATATTTGATTATATCAAGTTCCTAGCTTCAGATCATTGTCAGCTTCTGATTGATCTCTACTTGATTTCAATTTCTAATTGGTTGAGTGTCCAGGTAGCTGGTGGCTTCTAGTGAGCCAGTGACAATACCCTGAGTGATTTTCCTGGAGCTGTTTCTGAGGAGCTGGGATTTAGGTGGCAGCCGTAGAACCTCAGTGCTGGGGCCACCTCAGCCTGTGGGCTTCCCAAGTCAGTTTGTCTTTGAATGCCCTGGCCTTGTGGATCTAAATACTTGAAGTAGGAAAACAGTTTATGCAAAAGTGTAGAACAGTGAACATTGAAATATTCATCATGACCCTCATGCTGTCTGAAAAAGCCAAATGTTCACATAAGTCCTATGTGGCCCTGCAAGAGTCAGATTTCAGGCCTGTTGAGGTTTTGGATCTCAAACTGATGAGAAAAAAGTAGTAAGATTATTAGAGTTAACCACTCACACTTTTGAACATGGAAATAATGAAATCTACCACAACCTAAATGACCCCGGATCGGGAATCATCATTCCCCACTCCAGGGTACTGCAGCTGCGGCTGTGCTGGGAATGGGGTGTCCCCGATGTTGAGAGCTAGGGTCTGCTGGATGAAGGCCATGCTTGTCACTGCAAGGGGAGTGGGCTGTTATCATTCAGGTCATAAGGAAAATACTTCAAGAAATAACTCCTTAGTTTTCTATGTGAATGAGGCACGCATGGAACTTGAGGTCACAGAGCACTCCACATGTGGCCTTAAGTGCACACAGGACTGTCCTGCAAGTGCACGCTTGTGTCCTGGCCCTTGGGAGTGAGTGCACACTTTTCCACAGTCCTTGCCCTCCCCGGCAACAGGCAAACAAGCTCCGCTTGGTGACTTTGAGGCAGTGACCCGCTGACAGTCCCCAAACCACACGAGGGCTGCATGGGGGAAGCGGGCTGCGTGGGGGAAGCGCGGCCCTCCCTGCCCCTGTCCCCAGCAGGCAAGGGATGTGGACACCAGGGGAGCTCTCGTGATCCCTGTGCTTCCTGGGTATTCCGTGGTCCTGGGATTCAGAAACTTTCCCAGCCGGGCTGAGTGCCTGGCTCTTTTATTAATGTTGCCTGATTATCTCTGAAGCTGTTCAGTCAGCAGCTGCAGATCTTTACCCCAGGAAGTGTGATTTCTCTGTCTGACTTGCTCCTTCTGCATGTATTAGGAACCCAGGCTTGAGATGTGATGGTGCCTATCGATGGACTGCAGTTGAGATGTGTGCTCATCGTAGAAAATCTGTGAAATGTTACGCAGAGAAATTATGTACGCCGTCACACTGAGGAAATAAAAATCACCCACAGTTGCTTCACTTACAGGGAATGATAACTATGGTCTCTTCCCCATCTCTTTCATTGTTCTTAAGTTTTTGATCATTTTTTTTCTAAGCAATAATGATACAGAGAAAGAAAAACATTCAAAATTGTGTGAACTGCTTTGGGCTCACAGTCCTACAAGGGTGTCTCCGACTTCATGGAAGCACTGCTCGGGCTGTGCTCTCCTGCCCGGTGTCTGCGGCCACAGCACATGCTGGGGCTCCCCTGGGCAGAACGGAACCAGATGGGGCCCTTGCCTTCCTGGGCTGCTGCTGTCCAGCGCGTGATCCCCGTGTCCTCAGCACTGGATTCCTTTGCGTCTGATCTGTAAAACAACGCCGATACTAAGTCTGATACTAAGTAACAGTTTTGCAGGATTTTTAAAAAGTTATCTAAGGTAGAATGGGAAGTATGAGAAACGCGTCTGTCCACATCGGTCCACGTCGGTCCGTCAGGAGCTGTGAGAGGTACTTCCGTGTTGTGTCGAAACAGCCTGGAGATCCCTGTGCCGAGCAGCAGAGCATCGAAGAACTTCTGGCTTCTTGAGACTCTAGGCTTAGCTCCATCACCAAATGGGCTCTAAGTTCCTAGCCACCGTGGGGACACAAAGGTTGAACCAAAGAATAAATGCAACTCCATCATATGTGAGTCATTTCTTTACATGGAAAGGAAGGAAAGTAAGAAGGCAATTGTAAGACCACGAAGTATCCCATTGACCTGATCCTGAGAATTGGATTAGTTAGCAGATAGACTCTTTGACCTCTGAGGAGCCAGGTGGTTTGTTCCTTCCCAGTGCCTTACCTGACTAAAGTCCTTGGAAGACCACATGCGTGGTGTCCCCCAGCTGGACGTGGTGGCAGAGATGGGAAAATCCAAAGTTCAAGCCCAGCCTTGGCAGTTAGCAGCTCAGAGACCCTGCCTCAGAATAAAAGGGGTGGCGCTGAACTCAGTGTGAAGACGTTCGGTTCAACCCCTGGTGCCACAAGAAAAGCATACAATCCCCACCTGAAGGGATCTCGGCCTCTGGTTGGATGTGGTCTGGTGGTCTTTCCTCGGGTGGGCAAGAATGGTTTCCCACAGTTCTCTGGACAGTGACTGTGACCACGAGTGCGACTGGACTGAAGGGACTGTGGGCATCACTGTCGTGATGGCAGAGGTCCCTGCTGGGCAGCTCCCAGGGAGCCAAATGAGACCCATGGGGAGATACACCTTGCGGGGAAGAGCAGGGCTCTGGTTCTGTTACCGCTCCGCTGCAGGAGTTGCAGGAAGTAGTGCATCTCACGTCCTCTTCACTGTGTGACACGCCAAGTTCTTATTCTCTAGAAATCAAAGAATGAGTCCTAGGAATGACAGATGTTAAGAGTAGGAAGGTATTAGAGTGGGTAGCTGGGGGACCCCACTTTACAGAGGAGTCTTAATGGTGAAACCCACATGGGTAAAATGTGGGCCCCAGCCGCGAGCATCCCATAAGGTCACACGTACAGTCCCTTAGGTAGTAGTGTGTTTGCAGTGGGGAAACAAGTCACGTAAGAAGCGTGGATGGAAGCAGCAAAGGTTTTCCTAGGAGGTGGTGGTCCACCTCATCACCAGGGTGGCCAGTGTCTATCTAGACTGTTAGGCCCAGCGTTTGTTCTTTGAGGAGATGGGTAGATCCGGTCATCTTGTCTCTATCTTGAGGCCTGGTTTCCAGCCGGTATGTCTCCAGGACCTCTGCGGTGTATTTCACCTTTGTTCTGACGCTCTCCAGGACCTGGCCCTATCTGACTGCCTAATCCTGTTTCTGCCTAGCTCATCTGTCGATAATACTGGGACTGGAAACAAATAATAAAATACTTTTTGTTTCCTGCACTGTTGAGATCTGTAAGGCATAAGCAAAAAGTACAGTGAATTGTTTAAAGAAGTTACTACAGGAAAAGTAATGGTCAGCAGTTTTCCCTTGGCATCCCCCTGATGAGAGCATTCCACATAAATTCTGGGGAAATCATTTCATACTTAAAGTCTGACTATAGCCTTCTCAGGCCCCGTGTTGCCTAGCCTGAGAGCCGGCTGTGGCATGTGGAAACACAAGTCTGTTTGCCTCCGATCACAGCTGAGGCCTCGGTGGTCCATGATGCTGTGGTGATCAAAGGTGAGGTGACACCAGCCGAAGATGTCCTGGTTCCTTGAGAACCATGAGTGACACAGAAGAGGAAGGTTTATCAGCCTGGCTCACCCCATCTACCTGGGTAGGAATGCTCTCCTTTCCGGCCTCATCACTAGGAGATTTGCTTCAGCACCGGATCAGAGCCGAGATCACCACCACCCTGCAAGTCACCTGTACTCCCTCCAGTTACTGTGTGCGTCCAGAAATGCTGGCGGGCGTGGAGAGCCTCGGTCTGCACCCGCTGGGGGGGCAGTACTGACCTCCCAGCCCCCCGTGTAATTTGAAATGACCTGAGTCTCTAGTCTTTTTCTTTAGCACTCCCGGCCCCTCATAGGCAGTCAGAGGATCTCAGCCTTCGGTAATCACACGCATGCAGACACACACAGGCTGAACACACTCGTCCCAGCGTACTCACCAGTTGCTGAAACAGCTTTGGAGTCCTCTCTCCTGAATGTCCTTAGCTGTGCGGTCCTGGCTGCCTCGGCATCCTGGTCCTGAGTCGATTCAGCGCGTTTACCTTTCTTGGTCATCGTGAGTTTGGGGAAGAGACAGCACCGCATGTTATGAGCTACACCAAGTAAGGTGGCTGAGGATGTGCTGTCACCCTCTCTGTTGGCCCTCAGCAGCAGTGCTCACTGCGTTTTCTGTCACATCTCAGGAGGACCCTCAAGAACGAGGATTTGCAGAGCCGCTTCGGAAAGTGGCAAGAATGATGCGGTAAATGTGTCTGAAGCCAGAGAGAAGAGTTTTGAGGAATATTTGTGGCACTGTATCTTTTACTGTAATAGTTTTTGAAAATTTAAACATTCACCACATTTTTAAATCACACCTTGTAGTTTACAAAAAAAAAAAATCCATTTACCTCAAATCTGTAGTTTGATGAGTTGTGACTGTGTAGTTATGCAGTCATCGGTCTAATTAAGGTATACAGTTATTTTCCTCAGAAAGCATCTCTAACTTTGCAGACAGTTCCTATCCTGATTATAGTTCTAGATTTGAAGTCTAAACCATTTCAGCAGCAAGATAGGAACCGGCGACGTCCCCTGCGATTCTGTCCTGCCTCTTTGCAGTTACTCCTTTCCACTAGGTCCAGTTCGGCCTCCAGGATTTCATGAGTCTAAATTAAGCAGTCTCACGGACACAGCACTGTTGAAGTTTATTTCCTCTCCAGTCAGGTCTGTCCCCCCGCGTCTTTCACAGGCTTTGCCTGTTTCCAACTTATTGGCACAAAGTGTTCATTCTAGGTCCCTGTAAGATCTGCAGGATCCACAGTGACATCTCCACTTTCAGTGTGCTATGCATCGATGTTCCAGAGACAGTTCTAACCCAGTCTGAACTTTCATCCCCCTTTCCCCACGCCTCTGGTGCGAAGTCCTTTTGTCTTCTCACAATAACGCTTGGGTGGGGGCCCCTGAGCTAGGGTGGTATAGCAGAAAAGCCTGGCCTTGCAATTGGTCAGATTTGACCTGAACTCAGCCTCTCGCTGGCCCTGTCACCTGGTACAGATTGTTTAGCCACTCCGAGTCTCCATTTTATTCAGGGTGAAGATGAGCGGTAAGGCCCAGGGGCTGGGAGGGTGGCCGGTCACTGTGCTCGTTCTTGTGGCTGTCGATGGACGGTGTGACAGTGTGACCCGAACCCTCCTCTGCAGAGGCTGGAGCACTTCAGTGATAGGGTCGTGGGGGCTGAGAGCCACCCGAGGCCTCCAGGTTTCTCTCTCGTGGTATCTGTTTTGCGTTCTGTATAACTAGGATCTTGAGTTGGGGCACCGTGATGCATATTATTGAAACATGGCTAATTGATCAAAAATCCCTCAGCATAGAATAAATTGGCACAAGTGTGATGGGGGTAGCGTTTGTACAAGAAAGCAAGCTAAAAAGCCAAAGACATTTAAAACAGAAATGTAGAGGTTGTTACCTGTTTTAATTTTACCTGCTTCCTGTCTCCTAAGGTCGCTGATCTTCCCCTTCCTGATCCGAGGAGGAAAGCCAACGCCTCTCTTCACCTGTGTGTTAGCCTTCCTGTTCTGTACCTGTAATGGCTACCTGCAGTGTAGGTACCTGAGCCAGTACGCAGTATACACCGAGGACTGGGTGACCCAGCCCTGTTTTCTGGCTGGTGAGTGTCCTGTCCCCCCACCCCTACCGGGTCCCTGTGGTCTCTGCCATGCCCTATGGGTTCTAGCCAGAATGCCCAGGCTCTGTGACAACCAGGGGGGGCTGTCCTGTGAACACCCCAGAGGACAGAGCAGCCACGGGGACACAAGGCTGTTCTCACCTAGCCAGGGGGCCGGAAAGTGCATTCAAGGACACAAGTGCTGCTCTTGCCGAGAGCCCAGGCCGGAAGCCATGACTCGTGGAGGAGACCCTGGTTGCCCTTCACCCTGTGATCTGAGACGGTCCTTGAGCTTCTCCTAGCGTCTTATGGAAATAAGAAACAGTACCTTCCGACAGTGCAGGCAGTGATTATGCCAACTGGAATTAACAGTCAGGCTTGCGAAGGTTTTTTAAGTTTTTAAAAAATGCATTCTAGCTAGTATAAATTAACGTGTACTTTCAGGTTCTCATTACAGCATTACAAGTTTTGAGCAGAAGTGAAAATAAGCCATTTGCTATCAAAATAATCTCAAGATTATTAAAAATGCTTAATGTACTGTCAGTTTTTCCACTGCTGGGAAAAATACCTGACATAAAAAAACTTGAAAGGAGAACAGATTTGATGTGAGTCAGTTTCAGAGGATTTGTTCGGTCGTCTGCTGGCTGCAAGACAGGAGTGTCATGGTAGAATGGCCTGGCAGAGGAGCGCTGCCCCCAAAGCAGGGAAAGAGGACGAGGTGGGGCCAAGAACACACCTTCCAGGTCTCCCCTGAAGGTCCACTTCTCCCAGGCAGTCCCCAGCTCCTACCCTGAGGGCGGCTGGCCAGCCAGTGCTGGGAGGTGCTTCCTACTGAAGCGAAGGAATCCTGGGTGTCCTGGGGAGGGAGGGCTCTTCCCTGCTTGTCTAGTGCGCCTCGTAACACTTAGCTCGTGCACAAGTCACTTACCCAGTGGCAGCACACCAGGAGTCTTGAGTTGGTCCCTTAAATCCTCAGACTACATAAAGTGCCCTACATTGTATTTTGCTCTGGTGATGTGAAGGAATCTATTATAACAAGAACTAACTCTTGCGTAGTACTTTCTAGCTGACAAAGCACTTTCCTGTTCTCACGCCAGTTTTTCGGAGAATAAGAGCTCTATTTCCAGGGCAGTGCTGTGTTGCACCTGAGAAGTGACGCGGCAGGCAGTCTGTGTCCCCTGTTGAGTGAGTGGCTGAGAAGTCCCAGAGCCTTTCCTAGGCTGGGAATTGGTGCCTCAGGGAGAGGCTGGGCTTCCTTGAGTTGCACGGAAACTCCAAATGACAGCTTAGTTTTCCGGCTTCTCCACTACCTGGTTGTGGTTGTCTTCTGCTCCGAGAGTGAGAGGAAGGGAACCAGCCTTTTGCGGTCTTAGGGTAGCTCCTTCCTCCCTCCCATGGGCTTCTGGAAGGGCGGTCGCAGGTCCGAGGTGGACCCAGACTCGATCCAGAATCAACCTCAGTGACTCCAGCCCGCTCCTCGTGACCGCTGCTGGAAGGGGGTGCAGAGGAAAAGAAGGGGAATCACGGCATCTTTTTCTTTTGAACTGAAAGATGAAGGTTTTAAACGTTTATATGCTGGACATTCTCATAATGGATGGTTAGGATTGTTTTGGCGCGAAGGACAGAAGAACCCTTTTGGGCTAGGATTTAAACGTCATTCGGAGGAGCTGTGCAGACAGCGCACCGCCGCGATGGATGCTTTGACGCTGGGGTGGAGCTTGAGACCCTGACAATGTCTTTTAATCGTCACATCCGTCGGCGGGAGTTCGCACCTCTGTGCTGTATCTTGGCTCTTGCTTTCTTCCCATTTCTCTCCCCTCC
>NW_022900913.1:4127266-4139766 GCF_012274545.1 Fukomys damarensis
CCCCTCCACCTCTCCTTACTTACAGAAACTTTGTTTCCGTGTTTTCCTCCTTTTCTCATCTTTGCCTTTCCCCTCTTTCCTTCCCCCCACCCCTCCTTAGTTCCCTTTCCTCTTTGAAACTTTTCTTCCTGATTTCACCTCGTCAATTATCTGTTTTTGTCCTCATTTACACTTTCAGTTTCTCACACCAGAAAAACAATTTGGGATTTACACGTGTGTCCTATTTATTTCATTATGGCCGCAAGGTGCATCAATTTAGCTGTAAATGTCTAGTTTATCATCTTTATGGTTGAGTAGTACTTTTTATTTTTTAAAACCACATCTTTGTACAGTCACCATTTGATGGACATTTGGGTTGTTTCCAAGATTTAGCTATTACCAACTGTGCCGCTATAAACATGGGTATGCATATATCACTGTGATATGATGCTTTTAATTCTTTTGGGAAGATACCCAGCAGAGGGATGGCTGGGTCAAATGGAACCTTTAATCCTATTTCTTTGAGGTAGCTCCATATTGATTTCCACGATGGTAGCAACAGTTTGCACTGCCACCAACAGTGGAGAAGGGTGCCTTTTCCCCATACCCCCATCAGCATTTGTTATTGGTTGATTTCTTGATAGCAGCCATTCTTTCTGGGTGAGGTAGAATCTCAGTGATGTTTTCATCTGCATCTCTCCAGTGACCGGTGATGTGGAACATTTTTTCACATTTATTTGCTCTTCTACTTCGACTTCATTTCAGATGCCCAGATTTAGATTGGGTCTTTAAATTTGGGGGGGGTCTGATTTTGTCTGAATAACAACTGGTAAAAATTTTTTCCCACATTGTGGATTGTGTCTTCATGCTGTTGATAGTTTTTCTTGCCGTGAAAAGCTTTTTTTTTTTGTATCAGGGATTGAACTCAGGTCCTTGCACTTGTGAAGCAGCTGGTAGAACCTCTGAGCTAATGTACAGAAGCTTTTTAATAAGATGAGGTCCCAGTTGTTTATTCTTTGTGTTAGTTCCTGCGCAACTGAGGTTTTGTTCATAAAGTCTTTTCCTATGCCAGTGTCTTTAAGAGTTCTACCTAACCTATCTTCAAGTAGCTTTAGTATTTCTGTTTTAATATTTAGATATTTGATCCATTTAGACTTTAATTTACTGCATGGTGAAAGAACTGGCTCCAGTTTTAATCTTTCATAAGTTGAAATCCAGTTTTTCTAGCACTATTTATTAAAAAGGCTATCTTCCCCCCAGTGAGGGTGTTTGGCTTCTTTGTCAAAGATAAGGTGGTTGAGTATGTCTGAATTTGTTTCTGCATCTTCTATTCTGTTCCATTGATCCTCAGGTCTGTTTCTTTGCCAGTACCATGCTGTTTTTATCACAGTAGCTTTGTAGTATAGTTTCAAGTTGGGGATTGCGGTACCTTCTGCCTTGTCTCTGTGGCCTACAATTGCTTTTGTTATTCTAGGTCTCTTCTGGTTCCTAATCAATTTTTGGATTGTTTCCTCAAGTTCTGTGAAATATGCTGTTGGATTTTCAGTTGGGATTTCATTGAATCTATATAGCAGTTTTGGAAGTGTGGCCATTTTCACTATATTGGTTCTTCCTAGCCAAGAACAGGGGATGTCTTTCCATTTTCTGATATCTTCTTCATCTCTTTTTTCAGAGTGTTATAGTTTTCAGAGTAGATGTCTTTTACTTCCTTCATTACATTGATTCCTAGGTTGTTTTTTTTTTTTTTTTTTTTTTGGATGCTATTGTGAAAGGAGTTGTTTCTCAACTTTCTCTATCAGTGAGCCTGTTGTTTGTGTACAGAAAGGCTATTGATTTTTGAGTATTTACCTTGTATCCAGCTACTCTACTGAATTTGGTTATTAAGACTGGAAGACCTGTGGTAGAGTTTTTGGGTTCTTTATAGAATATGATGTTGTCTGCAAATAATGACAATTTAATTTCTTTCCTATCTTTGTTCCTTTCATTTTTTTATTCCTTTTATTTATTTCTGCCATCACAAACCATGAGTGTAGTTAAGATGATTGAGGGAAGGGGATATTGTTAAGAACAAAACAGGAAGATTACACAAGGTATTTTGCGGTAATCATACTTGGCTACGAGGCTCAGTAACAAAGATGTTTTTAGCCCAGAGTTAGCAACTGTATGTAGCGTCCATGCAGAAGTGTTTGTAAGTTCAAGGTGGCCTTGTGTAATATCATGGTTCCAATGGGGTCTTGTGGGAATTTTCTCTTCAGTCACGCAAGCACGGCAGCCCTTCCTTATGGTCTCCACCCTTACTTAGTCATGGCTGCTTCTGACAGGGCTCATCCCGCATGACTCCTTCTTGACTCTGACAGGATTCCTAGATTTCTACCCAGATTTTAAGTTCCCTACAAATGGATTAAATGTTCATGTTTTTTTTTTTTTTTTTGATACAGGAGATTGAACTGGGGACCTTGTGTTTGTAAGGCAGGCAGCAGAACCACTGAGCTAAATCCCTGGCTTCATCTTTTTTTTTTTTTCTTAACCTTCACAGAAAAAGCAGTATCTCTGAGAAATAAGTTTGTTTTAATAGAATTGCATATTTAATTTTCCCCCACAATAAGCAAAGCAAACATCATTCTTATTCTTGGTATATCAAATTGAATTCTAGGAATTTAATAATGTCTGCCTTGGAATTACATAGAAAAAGACCGAATTAACAATGCATTTTTAAAGTTTTTTTCTCATACCTGTACATTGACATCTACTTTTCTGATAGCAGCTCTGCTGGTTTTGAGTTTCTTTGTTTTTGTTTTTCCTCCTCTTTCTAGAGGGTATGCAGAATGGGAGTATTCTATTCGGAATAAATAAAAAAAGATAGAAAATAGCAAAAGAATAATTTCACATATATTCTAAAGGGCCAAATAGCTAAGAATATAATTCTGGGGAAAAATATACCTCAGATGAGCTTTATTCCAGGTGTGTTATGCTTGTTATAGAGATGTAACGTGGTGGTACTGCTACTTGTTATGGCAGGAACAAGCCTGAAGCCGTTTGTCCCAGAAATGACTGTGCCTTGGAGAGGAGCATAACCCTGGGGGGAGGTCACTGCAGGAGCAGGCGTTGCACAGCAGTCTTACCCACAGGGACTCTGGCTGTAATAAGAGACTCATCCAACAGTTAGTGCCTCACTTAATACCCAGACAGGAACTCTGGTGATTTTTCATGCTAGCACAGGAAATTTGAAGAAATAACAACTATGTAACATAAACAGACATGCAACACAGAGGGTATAAAAGACACAGCTTGGCCATAGGTGTTTTTTCCGTAAGAGTAATTCCTGCTGTAAGTAAAACCTTACTTTTTAAACACAGACTCCTAAGTGAGAAGGTTAAGGACGTAGCTTAAAGAAAGCTAGACCATATTTTTTTCTAAAATGAGAGCAGCAAGTCTTTTCAAAATGACTAAAACAAATTTTAAATATAAAATATATAAAAAGGACTATTAAGGGTAGTTTCCAAAACTGTTTAGGATATACAAAAATGTGTTGCATCATAATAGAGTTAAATATTCTTTCTGAATCCTATAAACACTATAAAATGCTTTAGATTTATTTGCTTTTCAGAAGTTAAAAAATCTGATTGCTTTCACATAAATTCTTCCAAACTCTCATCTACTTTCATATCTTTATTGTCTTTCACTGCACTCTGAGATCATCTCCAACTTTCTTAACACTGTGCTTTTTTGTTGGCTTTAGTAAGTATACTTAATATTCTAGCAGTAAACATGATTTGAAATTTAAGGATTCAAAGGTAATTGTAGAAAAAGGTAGACACCTACCTCTCTGCTTTCCCCCCCACAGACGTTCAAGTCCTCTTGTCCACTGTGGTTTCCTCCTGAGCTCATTCCCCACGTAATTAACAGTCATTAGAATTCAGCTGACCTAGAAGATTTCAGGATTCCTCAAATTTTCACAACACTACAAAGTCACTAAGACCTCATGTGGATAGTTTGGAAATACTGGTGTTATGTAAGTTTGTGTACTTGGAAAAGAAATGCAAGCTTTATTTTTCCTGTCTAAAAGGAATCGAAGCAACATTTCCAGTTCTCAAGATAATGTCTAAAATGTATATTACTAAAGAAAGGTAAAGGTGTTCAAGGGCTGAACTAATCCAATGTACAGTTAAGGATTATTTATTGTCTTTTTTTTTTTTTTTTTTTAATCAGGGATCAAACTCAGGACTTTGCTTTTGTGAGGCAGGTGCAGTGCCACTGAGCTAAATCCCCAGCTCTTATCTTTTTTGTTCTTAATCGCTATATTAAACCCTGGTTTCTTGTGGATTAGATAATAATTTTAACATTATAAAAATTTCAGAAACTGCTAGTATTTAAATTTCAGGAAGGAATCTGACTAAATTAATCACCTCTTTATTGTTAGAATAGAAGATAAAATAGCTTACTAACTGATGGGAGTTGCGAATGTCTCTGGGACACAAAATTTGGTGTGATTTTCTTTCTATTTCTCATGAGTGACAACACACAGCATTTCCACCCTGTAACATGAAACTCCCACTCGTAAAGTGTTGTGTGACTTAAAAAGTCTGATTGTAACGGTAGCACCCTTTCTGCTGGAACAAAACAGGAGCAGAATGCATTGGGAATGGGGCACAGCGGCGTTGAGGTGGTTCTTCCCCACCTCTTTTGGCTTTGTTTCTCAGGACACTCTGCAGGAGGTCCCATCAGAATCCAGTACTTGTTACAAAATGACACAGCTGCTTTTCTCCTGGTCTGTGTCTTTTTCCCCCGGGCTCCTCTCCTTCCTTCCCCCTGCTTGCTCTCTCCTGGTGGGATGGAGAAGCTCGTCTGTCTCTCCTCTGGAGTGCCACTGCTGTCTCCAGTCACTGCTTCCTTCCGGGCTCTGCTCCCAGTCGGTCTTGATTCTGCAGAGACAGTGCTAGAAGACAGTCCTGACCTGCTGCCCTCTGTACGGTTTCCGAGGCTGGAGGAGGCCTCGGGTGAGACAGACTCAAGGACATTTCTGTCACCGTCTACCTGGTGTAGGCTTCCTGGCCAGCTCGCTCTCCATCAGAAGGCCCTGGTCTGTCACCAGCCGATGCAGGTGACCCTTGCGTTTGGTCCTGGTGCTGAGACAGCTGTTTCGAAAGCACAGTTCTCCCTGACCGGGGGCGGTTAGTCACCTCGCCTGCTGTGTGGGGTGCTCAGCTGGGCTGTAGTGTTCAGAAACTGCTTGGCCGTCCCTGACCAGCTGGCTGCTGTCCGGCTGCTTCCGCAAGTGGCTTCAGCTCCCCGCAGCCCACGCAGTATGAGGCTCCACCGGCCACCCCGCTGCACAGGAGTGGAGCAGGTGGAGTGCTGCCCGCTCCAGTGCTCAACGCCATCCAGGCCCGGTGGCCGTTTGTTTCGAATCGCCATGGCGTCGCTCGTGTTCTGTTCATAATTTAATCGCTGAGTTGCTGAGAATTCTTTGGGCTTTGTATCCAGCACGTAATCCCAGAAATACTCCCATCAGCTACTCAGCAGTTGTGATTTCCATCCTGGTGGAAGTTTCACCTCCCGGGCCAGAAGCAAGGCCTTGAGCATGCCAGCAAAGGGCAGGGCCGCCTGGTGTGTGCCATCCCTCCCCTGGACCCCATGGGATTTGCTCCTGGGCAGCTGCTGCTAGATGGCCTCATTCCATGCTGCATGGAGGCATAGCCCCGGGGTCCCCACCTTCCCCTCCCCGCTGTTGAACCCCGAGCTGCTGGGGGAGGAGTGCAGGTTGGAGATGGGCGTCAGGAAGTCCAGGATGGGGGGTTCCCATCCCAGGTGGGCTCCAGGGCTCCGGATGAGGTGGGGCCCCTGGGGCAGGTGTGAGGGTCCAGCCCTTGGGAGGGTGAGGAGGAGGGGCCGCCGGCACTCTTCTCACGAAGACTAGTTTTCTTCTAAACTGTTCGACAAGGAGCACTACAGATACAAAGCAAGCCCGGAATTTAGCATGATTCTTTCTGGGATCTTGGATTGGAAGCCAGATCACCAAGGAGTGACTTACTGAAATCCAAAAAATAGGTAGTGAATCTAGCACAAACTTAAAAGTCCAGTAAGTGACTTATAAAAAGTATTTCAACATTTAGCATAAACTGCTTGGGAAAGAAAGCTGCTTAGAGTGGCAAAATCCAGAGGAGCAACTCTGGAAACCCTTTCTGTAGGCGGCAAGGCTTTCCTTGTTCTGTCTAACTGCAAGAGTGTTATGCTTTGCCAGGCTGAGCAGAAGGACAGGATGCCATCCCGGTGCACATTTCTTCAGGACCGCCAGCCTTTTGCACTTGAACGTATCAGAAAGTCAAGTCAGCCTCTTTAAAAACAGAGTTACTGCTTTTCTAGAAGGTTTTGCCATTTTGCCGTGTCTTTTGGTAGCTGGGAGCGGAGTGGCCCAGGATTGCAGGTGGGTGACACAGCAGGAACTCAGTGGTGGGGAAGCCGGGGACAGTACGCTAAATGCTTCAGAGGAGGTTGTAGGAAAGGGGAAAGAGGTCCAGACCAGGTTAGAGAAGCCGTGTGCACTCTTCACCTGTCCTCATCCGGGAGGGGAGTGGTAGGACTGCCCTGTGCAGCCTTGGTGAGGAAAAGAGGTCAGGTACACCCTGGGCCGGCTCCTCACACAGACAGCACCTGTGCCCAAGGCTTCCGGCCATTGGATGAGGGTGATCAGAAAGACTGGGCACCTATTCCGTCCTCGGGATTCTGGAACCTCGTGGTCCTTCACCGTAGTAATTTCATCTTTTTCCTCTTAGGCTTTGCCTTGTGGTTAATGGGCCTGCTGATAAACATCCACTCAGATCACGTCTTGAGGACCCTCCGTAAACCAGAGGAGACAGAATACAAAGTACCAAGGGGTGCGTCCAAGAGGGGCTGTGTCTCAGTCTCACTGTGTGTGCCCTGCTGCTGTGTGAGCCTTGGTGCCCTAACACCTCGGTGCCAGGTTCATTGGCTGCATGTTTCCAGGGTGAATCGCCTCTGTGATTCATTTCTTTTCAGAAAAATGAAGCTGATTCTGAGTACAGAATAGTCAGGAAGCAATAGGATGAGGAGGAACTTGCGGCTCCCTGGGGTCTGATCCTTGTGCTTCCCACGGTGTGATGGAATTGACTCCTTGACAGACCTTCTGGGAAGTCTACTTCACAGCCCTAAAAGTGTCGATCCACTGTCGAGAGAGGAAGTCATCACTGGAAGATCAAATCTGAGTGCTGGAACCCAGAAGAGTAAGCGAGAATGTGTCATGGGTGGTCACCCCATTGAGGCTACAGTCCCAGCCCGGGGCTGGTTTGAAGATCCACAGTGCTTGCATTAATCCCAGGTTGTCCTGGGTGGGAGTGGGCTGTGTTCCCACGCCCAGGTAGCAGGAGGCCCGCCCCAAGAGGCACCTGCCTTCCACTTGGGGGCTCGCAAAACTCGTAGATCTTGTTTCATCACTCAGTGTAGGAGGCACAGAAGCTGCGGTGTTCACAAGGAGATGGGCACCGTGGGAAGAGTCTAAATGAAGCAAAGGATTTCAGATCTTGGAGTTAATAGAAGCCAGTTATAAAGGGAGCATTCCCAATGATCTAAGAAGGGGGCGTGGCAGGTAGGAGTACAGAAGTAAAGTATGATAAAGACTAAGCAGATACAAAGCAAATCAGCGCTAATAGAGAAAGTGCACAATGTAGCTTTTAACAACAAAAGCAAGCAAATGATCAGATTAAACTGTGGCCCTCGGAGCCCGCAGTCCAGAGGACCTCCGGAAGCCAGGGTGCAGACGTGGAGAAGGGAACTCTGGGCGCCCAGGTGGGCTGCTGCTGGCTGGGCCCTGCCCACCTGATGGGAGTAAGGACCCTCTCCCAGTGGGCCGGGCTGTAGCCTGTGTCCTTTGGAGGGGACCCAGTGCCCCTCATCCCTGCCCGGGGGTATCTGATCAGGTCCCTGGGCAGCGCTGCTCCCCAGAACTGCTGCCGAGAACTACATGAGACGGGGCAGGGCAGGAGCCCCGATGGCCAGAGGAGGGAATGCTGGAAGAGCCCAGAGACACAGTAGTGGTGGATGTGAGTGACAGTCTGTCACAGAGGGGAGGATCCCCGGGGAGGCCACCCCGACCACTCAGCTGCAGAGGAGCCACCGGGATGTCTCGGACCTTTCCCTCCACCTCCTGCTGCCGGCCGCTGCTCTGTGTTCTACCCCAGCGTGTTCAAATCAAGAGAACAAGGAAGTTGTTTGTACAGCACCATTGTAGAAATATTACGGAGGAAGACAGCAGCAAGGCCTGTCTGAACAGAAATGCATTTCACAAAGCAGGAGAAAGTTGAAGCCAGATCTTGCCCCATGGTTTTATGTGTGAGTGAAACACCGCAGCGTGGGCACCAGAGCGCTCTGGCAAGAAGCACCTCCACCCCTGCAGCCTCCGTGCCTGGCTGCCCCACTGGCCCTGACTGGGGGGGCATCTGCAGCAGCTCTGGACCCAGATGGAGCAGAAGCACAGAGTCCGGCAGGAGACGACCCGACAATGGGGGAAGACAAGCTGGGGAACCATAACTTGGGGGAGAAGCTGCTGCTAAAATGCTATTTCTGATCCTTAAATTAGACAGCACAGAAAGAATGGCAGCAAAATCCAGATACCACAGAAAGGACAAAACTAAGGAAGTGAGGCCTGGATTTTTGCAGGGAGGGAAGGGAAGAGAGGGCTGCTGTGTGCACATGGGAACTGTGAGCATGAAATCTTAAGGCCCTGGAACAGCACAGGTTTCAAAACATAGTGCATGCCTGGCATGGTGGTGCACACCTGCTCTTCCAGCACTTGCAAGGCTGCGGCAGGAGAATCACTGCAAGTTTGAGGCCAGCCTATGCTACATAGTTCAAGGACAGCCTGAACTGCATAGGGAGATGCTGCCTAAAACAAAAGGTAGTGCAGGAAAGGTTTTGTAAAGCCAGCCTAGACGCAAGTCCAGCTTTGAGAAGAGCACACCCTGTACATACCAGTGGTGGTGAGCCTGTGGCACTCATGCTGCAGCAGGCTATTTTTTACCATTGAAAGCGCTGAAAGGTTCGCCATCACTGTCTACTTATACCAGGGGGGAAATTGGCCGCAGTCACACAGGTCCTCAGGCTGAGGGTGGCTGGCGGGAGGCTCCTCAGATTCTGGAGGTGGCCCACACCTTGCTCGAGTCCCGCTGTCCCTCGTGTAGATGCAGCTGGTGGTGTTTAGGACCCTGGGGCCCAGCATTGTGGTCTCTGCTCTGGAGGGCTCTGCTGTGTGGGCTTTGGAGCTGACCACCAACCTGCCTGCTCCGAATTTCAGGAGGCTTTTCCGTGTGACAGCGTGCTGTCTAGCACAGTTGTTTCTGTGAAGCCCAGCGACTGTGCAGTTCTTCGGGATCCCTGGTAGAACTCTGAACATGGGTGTGGTGTCATCATTCAAGGCCACAGGGATGAAGTTACAAAACCCATAGAGGAGGAGTGACAGATGGGTGCAGAGATAAGGGGCAGCACACACAAGTCCGGACGAGGCACTTGCACAGGTGGAGGACAGGTTCTGCGTCCATGTGTGCCAGCCACAGCCCACTGTCCCGTCAGGTGGTGCCCTTAGGGCACTAAGTACTAAGGGGACACACTCAACAGGGTGGCGTCTGTGGGTTTTCTCAGCTCAGTACTCCCCAGCCCCTGACCAGATGTGTCCTTCCACACTGGGCATGGGGGACAAGGTCCCTGATGGTGCCAGCAGAGGTATCCCATCCTTCCCCACTCCGGCCCTGGCCCGGGGGTGACATTGGCCTTTACAGGAGGGTGCACAGCCCTCCCTTACCCTGGATTTGGCTGCCCAGATGCTGGTGAGAGAAGACAGACTTAGGAAACGGGTGGCTGCAGAAGCGGGAGTGAGGGTGACCCAGAGTCAGGGCTGGGAGGGAGCACGGCCTCACGTGTTTGACACGGTCCCTGTAGATGGCCCCAGGGACATGTGCCACTGCATGTCACACAGGTATGTTACGTTTCTGCTGCGAGCAGTGGTATCTCCTGACGTGGTCAGGTCGGGACTCCGCCGGGCATGGTCCCGTAGTAAGTGCGCTTTGCTCTGTCTTCCTCTAGGAGGCTTGTTTGAATACGTTACTGCCGCCAACTACCTTGGGGAAGTCGTGGAGTGGTGCGGCTTTGCGCTGGCCAGCTGGTCTCTCCAGGGTGGGGCTTTTGCTCTGTTCACATTTACCGTTTTACTGCCCAGAGCACAACAGCATCACCGGTAAGTTTTAAAACATTTAATGTTCCTCATTGGTTCTTTGGCCTTGGGATAGGAGATGTTCAGGTTAGATGTTCTGAGATTCTGTGTTCGCCTTGCTATCATTACGCTGCCCTCAGTGCAACCCAGCGTGGGGGAAGCCGTCAGCCCCCAGCAGCCCGGGGGTTTTCTCTGCTCATCAGGGCCTCTGAATGTTTGCTCCCGTAGTTCACGGTCAGATTTGACACCAAGCAGAGGATGCAGAGACTTGAAGTAGAAGCAGCAGTTAAGATGGAGATGCCAGCCAAGTGCGATGGCACACGCCTGTAATGCTGGCACTCGGAGAGGCTGAGCAGCAGGAGCACAAGTTCCAGCCGGGCTGGGGCAACTTAGAATTTAACAAGATCCAGTCTGAAAAGAAAGAAGAGAAGAGCCTGTGGACGTAGCTCAAGGCAAGGGCCCTGAGTGCTAACCCGTTACTGCAAAAAGCAAGCAGTCTGAGAATGGTGCTTGAACTCTAGCAAGAGCGTGAAGGCCTCAATGAGCGGGGTGGGGCTAGTCCAGAGCTGGGAGAGCTCTGCATCACTCCCACGGCACCGTCAAAATGCCAAGGGCTGATGCCACAGGGCCACGGTGCGGGTAGAGCACCATCCTGTCCAGGGAGTTTGCCGTGTCTTTTAGGGAAAGGACAGACTGGAAGCTACAGGACATCCAGATGGAGGTCATGGCAGGGGGAAAGTACAAACCTCTTAGAGTCAAGATACCTCGCCCAGTGTCCTGCCAGCCTCCGTGCGTGGGGAGGTGCAGGGATCACTTCCTGGAGATGGAGCAGGAAAAGGCCCTACTGGAGGTATCAGTGGTGTCACCCTTCTAAGGTGTGAGCATAGACAAGTGCCCTGTCTCCAGGTGCCCCACTGTGCCAGTGGGCTGGGTGTCTTCACCACAGACCAGGAGGAGAGGCAGGTCAGCATGCCAGGCCCAAGAAAGTCAGGAGTTCGAGGTTTCAGAGCAACAGCGCAGGCTGCAGGTGAGAATGACTCTGCTTCTGGGAGAGGATCAGCTGCTGTTCTGAGCCCCAGCAGACACTGGAAACAGCACAGCAGACTGCGCCATTTCACATGGCAGAGCCTTAAGGAAACTGAGTTTGGTTCCGCAGGCCTCAGATTTCTCTTCTGGGGACCTTGGGCAGAGCTTGGCTGCAGGTAGCAGCTTGGTGGTTTAGTGTCGAGTGCTGATAATGCAGTGTAGCTCCATTCTCCTGCTAACTGTGCAGAAGCATCCGAGAGGACGAGCGTTACAATGCAGGGTTTGCGGCCCAGCAGAGGAGCCTGCTCCTCCAACGAGTCCCTGTCCTGGTCGCACTGTCCCTCTCTGAGCCCCTCACAGCCCGTGGCCAGGGCCAGGGGTCCGAGCTCCGCATGGCCGCCAGCACCTTCCTGGGGGCGCTGGTCTTTGTATTTGTAGAATTTCATAAGAGAATGCGAATGACAGCCTGTGCTTAATACTAGAGACCAGGAAGTAGCGCTGAAGCCTCACAAATGGGGGTGAGGTGGGGGGTATGAGAGCCTGCCTGCGTTGTCAGGATGTTTCCTTGAAGGAAAACGGAGCAGGAGAATCCCTCCCTACATTTGACTGTGAAACAAACAAAAATGGAAAAGATGCAGTTCCGCTCCCCAAATGCAAGCCTCTTCTGAAACCAGACCTGTTTCATTTGACATTTTGGTGTCGAGGTGCATCTCTGCTACACGTGACCCCACTTTGTCCTTGTTTATAGTAGAGAGGGCCCCACTGAATGAATAGCACTGAATATTGGGCTTAATCCCAGCACTCGGGAGGCTGAGGCAGGAGGATCACTGCATGCAAGCCAGCCTGGACTATACAGTGAGTTTGAGGCCAGCCTGAACTACGTAGTGAGACCCTGTCTCAAAAAAATAACATATACACACACAAATCCTATCAATAAATTGATTCCAAAAGAAAGAAAATACTTTATAGTTGGATTACCCTGAACTCGGGAGTCACGGCAGCAGTAGCTACTCCAGGGAGAGCCAGGGCTTTCCTCAAAGGGTGGGCGAGGAGCGAGGGGCAGGGAGGGGCAGGCCCTGGTCACATATGGCAGCTTTGCGTCTGGGCAGAAAAACCAGACTCTGGGCCGCTTGCCCTTTTGAAAGCTGTGATGTACACCTTAAAGCATTTCTTGAGGTGGGTTGGGTCTTCAGTAATGGAGAAAAATGTTACCATTTATCATTTTATTCCCATATCATGGTCTCTGAAATTAATTTTTTTTTTTTGGTACCAGGGA
>NW_022900913.1:4142207-4190383 GCF_012274545.1 Fukomys damarensis
TGTGTGTGTGTGTGTGTGTGTGTGTGTGTGTGTGTGTGTGTGTGTTTGTGTGGTTTTTTTGTTGGGTTTTTTGTTTTTTTGTCTTTTTGGGGGGTACTGGGGATTGAACTCAGGATCAAACTCAGGACCTTGCACTTGCCAGGCAGGCATGGCACGAATGAGCTACACCGCTGGCCCTGGCTTCACACCGCTGCCACATTAACAAATAGCTGGCTGCTTCCCATCACAACTATTTCATGTTTAGTGATTTAGTGGTTTTGTCATAGCAACATGTTCAAGCAGAAGCTGAGCTTTAATTTATAAGCAAATCTTTTTAGGACAAAAATTACATAAGACAACCTAAAAGTTAGACTTGTGCAGTTTACAAATTAATATTCTGAGCAGATGAAAAATGACATATCCTTTTTTGTGAAGTCCAGCCCACAACATTTAATAGCGTCATGCAGGCCTGGTACAAGAGTCTCCACAGCCCTCTGTTTACAGAGCTTTTCCCACCACAGCTGGGGACACTTCTTACCGGAGTGACGGAAATTTACAAACAGCAGTGCATTTAAAATGTTAGCAGCATGTAAAACATTAGACAAAAGAGAAAGGAAATACTATTAAATAAAAAACTATACAGTGATACGCCATAGGAAAACAGATCCAAATATCTTTCTGTTAAAACATCAAAAATATTTATCATCACAGAATGTATGACAGCACCAGAAAAACAATTCAACAGCATTTTAGTCCTGAGCACAGAATTCGGCGATCCTTTGTGCTTATAGAAACTCTTTTTTTTTTTCTATTTTTCCATCTTGCCAAAAAATTTTTTTTTAGAGTCTCACTTGGTTGTCCAGGCTAGACTTGAACTCCTGGATTAGGTGCTCTTCCTTCCTCAGCCCCAGGGGAGCCAGGGCTACACTACAGGTGCCTGCCCCTGAGCCTGGACTCAAATTGTTTATAATTTTTATTCCATCTGCTTAGTTGCCAGCTTTCCCAACTGGCATTACCTGAAAATGAATGTGTGTGACTCTGCTCATATCCTGTATCTAAAAACTGAAAGCACTGTTTGGCCATGGGACTGGATCACAGAGGCCACCAACTGCACTGTCCTGGGCAACCCTTCCTCCTTCCTCACAGCTGCCAGGGCCCATTGCCTGGCTGGGGGCCTCTGTAGACCCCCACTCGGGCTGCAGTTCTCCATGGGGCTGGGGAAGGGGCCAGGCCCTGTCCACCCCTGGCTGTGGAGAGAGCTCATGAGTGCGTTTAACAGGTCAGCAGTTTGCTTCCGGTTAGAAAGATGAATTCCGTGGATTACTTGGTCTGAATGACCCTTATGGGGTATGTAATTATCCGTGGCATGTATAAAACTAAACTGTATTCAAAATGCCAGAGTTCTTACCACTACCTTTAAAAAACTCTCAGTATTCGTGCATAATGGGAAATATTACCTCTTTGGTTAGTATCTATGAAATGCTAAAATTCATTAAATTCCTTTCATTACATTTTCTTACTTTAGGTGGTACCTGGAGAAGTTTGAAGATTATCCAAAGTCTCGGAAAATTATAATTCCATTTCTGTACTGAGTACCATCATCAAGGAAATGACCTTCATCTGGGAGTTTCCCCACTCTTTCTCTGGGTGTCAGGTCTGACTTAAGCGAGTCCTTCACAAGCAAATGGGACAAAGCGAACAGGCTGCTTTCAGCAGACAGCAGCAGCTTCTCAGTAAAAAGGGTGAATGGACCCAAAGCACAAACCCCCCTGGTGCCGAGAAGTCCAGCAATGGTGTACACGCATGAGCAGGCGTCCAGCTGTGATAAACTCGGCTTTTCCCAGTGAGCTGCTCCAGTCTCCTGATTTTTAGTCTCTATTTACTGGAATAAACTTTCCTTTCAAAAGCCTGATTTTTGACAAGTGAATTCTTTATGACTCTGGGGACCGTGTCAGTGAATCATATATCCGTAATTTTTCTGCTTCTTGTTTTCCGGATATGCTCAATGGGTTATTTTCCATAGTGAGTGTGTAGGCTACCCAGTTATAAACTAATCAGACTAAAACGCACGTGAGCGGATTATGCCACATAGCTGGTCAGGAACTTTGAACCATTGCGTTACCTGCCATGCTGAAATTGTTTCCCCCAGGTTTTTTATCTCTATCGATGAAGCAGCCTTATGTTCACCCTATAATTCTTCATTTTATTTTTAGATACTTAAATTTTGTTTATTGTGAATGTGACTTTGTTGACGCCTGCGTTTTTGACACCCACAAACTGAAACCATTATTGTCTGTTTTGTTGTCGGGGACCGCTATGCTGCGACATGTATTTTATGCATTCCAGTGTTTTTCATTTGCTATTGGAATTTCTGGCTTGACAGTCGTCGTCATTTGCAGAAATCTTAAATTCAAGTTTGGAAACACTTGAAGCTGCTGCATTTAGTCGTCCTTTGCTTCCTACAAATTGGTGAGAGCTTGGAGAACAGAATGGAGAAGTGATTGTCAGACCGGTGTCTTGAAAGCACTGTGTGGTGACCTCCTTCCTTGGGAGTTCACTGCTCTCTCCTGCCTTAGCAGTTGAGTTTTCTTCATTTATTTGTTTCTTTTGACAATTCCAGATGGGCTCCATGCCAGTCAGAAATGAGAAAATAATGCATCACAGCAGTAATCTAAGATAACTTTTATTATCGTGAGTCCCTCTTTCTTAGTTTCTAAATTGCTTTGTCTTATTACCAGTTTTCTGAGTTTGGGTGGATTTTTTTATTAGTATGTGTTTGTCATATCATGACCTCATTCATCACTTGTACCTGTACTTAGTATTTCTTAATTCTTAATTCTTTTTTCCCATTCCCCTGTCCTCCCTTCAATCCTTCTGCGGATATTTTTGTACCATTTATAACTAGTTGGGAGGAGTAGTACTACATTTGTCTGGGTTTTTTTTTTTTTTTAGCAAACTTGGTTTTAGGTTTTGAGGCACATATTTCTTGTTAATAAGAGTGAACGAAGCACAGGGATGGTGGGTGTTGCTGCACCATGTCCCAACTACTCTCCCTCCAGTGAGTAACTCTTGTCGGTTCACGCCGGGTACCCCCAGGTGCCAGTTGTACTGTAGTGTACCACCATTTTAAGGTAACTGTAAAAGTAAAAATAGTTTACTTGCAGTATTTATGTGTGTTTGGTTTTTTTTGTACTTCACCTTGTATATTTGGGTCGAAGATGTATAAGACTCACATTGTTGGACTTAGGAATGAATCTGGCTTACACACATTCTTCTGGAATGGAACTCTTATAAGTTAGGGACTTAACTGTAATGAAGTATTTCAAGACAGTTTATCTAAATGAGTGAACGATCTAAACAGACCTGTAACCAAGGAGGCAGCCAGATGGCAGATAAGCACAGGCCAGGATGTTTAGCGTCATGAAATCATCAGGAAGACACCAAGCAAACCACAGGATGCCAGTACCTGCCCAGCATCCCTTCACAGATGCTAAATGTGGAAATCTGAAAACTCATTCTGCCAGAAATTAAACTGAGGCATCATAAGTTTACTAGAGAAAACAGTTCCTGAACAGCACCAAACCAGAAGTCATTCAGAAACTCCACCTAGGAAAAAACAAGTGGAGATGTTTACAGGACAGACACAGAAGTAATGCAGAACAAGCATCTGATTGGTCCCTGTGGTCTCATGGGGCTGTCCCGTTGAAATGCCCCTGTTGTGTAAATGTCTTTTCTGCTTCTGATTGGTCGAGCACAACAGGCATTTGACAAGGAAGATCTCAGGCTCAGGTCCCTTGGGAGGGCAGGCTGCTGGTGTCTCAGTATAATAGTCTCCAAAGTTTTTCTCAGTAATACAAACCATAACTTCCATCAATAAATAGTGTTATGTTTATTTCAAATCGTTTTAAACCCACTAAAATGACAGTTTTGCTCTCAGTGGTACTTCATGCCTGACTGAGGAGGTGAAACAGGAACTATTAATTAAGAACATAACCTTCACTAATAAAACTTCACCTTACAGTGGCCCTCTTATCCATGGTGTTGCTTTCCATGCTTCCAGTTCACCCACAGTCAACCATGATCCAAAAGTACTATAATTTTGGAAAACTCCAAAAATAATTCCTGAAATTATTCTTGAAATGGTTCCTAACAAAATGCCACTCCATCCTATGTGGGACAGGATTCATCCCTTTGTCCAGTGTATCCATGCTGGATGCACCTCCCACTCAGGTGTTAGTCCTGTCTGCATCATCAGCTCAGCTGTCCAGGATCACAGTGCCCAGATTCCAGTAACCCTTATTTTACTTACTAATGCTCCCAAGTGCAGAAAGAGGGAGGCTGGTAGTTGCATTACAGTTTTTGTCTTAGTCGCTACATTGTATTATTGATAATATCTGTAGTGATGAATTTAGAAAGTAAATGATGCCAGTGTCCGGATTGGAAGACGTACATACGAGGTTTGGTACTACACATGGTTTTAGGCGTCTATTGGGGGTCTTGGAAGGTACCTTTCTTAGATAAGGGAAGAGTAGAGTATTTTGGTCTTTTCCCAATTGTGATGAAAAACACTTGAGTAACTCTGTTTAAGTTACCTTAGCCTTAGCATTCCCTCCAGGACCGCTGCTGGGCCCTCCAGAACAGCGTTTGCAGAGTGTGTGAAGGCAGCGTCTGAGGCTGTTTGTCAGGTGTAGCGTCAATGCCTGACAGTGTCCATATGCAAAATTGTTCAGGTATTAAATGTTTGCTTCCTAAGTATTTGCATAGAACACTGATTTGCTAACATAAAAATAAACAACAGCAGTCTGGAAACAACCTCGTTCCATGTTCAAAGGTTCAGCTGTTATTCCTATCTTCTAGAGGCAAATCCTTCTTATATTTAGAAATCTTAGAACCATTAAACTGTGGCATTTCCCAAGGTGCTGCCTGAATCTCATGCTAGGTATACAAACTACAATTTGTCCATGCCAATTGGTGCCCCAGAGGTGGGCTACACAAAGAGTTGAGTACAGGCCCTCCGTGAGCAGAGCAGTACTCTGGTATTTGTAGATCACATTCTCTTTTCCCAAGACCATGCTGCCCTGGACTGTGGCTTGGGGAGGGCAACAGCATGCTGAGGCCGTCTGTCCATTGCAGCCTGCCCCAAGACCTGGTAAGGAGCTCGACACAGCTAGGTCCAAAACCTTTCTGCTCAATAGAAAAATCACCTACATTACTGCTCATTCAAATGAGAAAACTGGGGTAGGGGCCCCACGCTTTAGGCAGAGCACCGGCATGATACAGCAAGGCCTGGATCCTGAGCAGACACCTGAAACAGATGTCCCACATAAAGAGGCTGCATGAGCGTGGACTGTGACTGTCTGGCACGGTTCAGCTCTAAAATGTCCCCAGACATCTCGTGTTTGGGGACGGGGCTGTGGGAAGTAACTGGATGATGGGGATACTACTCACCAGTGCAGTATCCATGGTGTTCTCAGCTGGACACAGCCTCACCCTGGAGAGTGCCCTGGGAGGACCTCAGAGAAACAGCCCTGCTTCTGCTGCCCTCTGCAGGACCAGCCAGTCACAGCTCTACTCCAGGCACACAGGCTGTCCTGTGCACCTGCTCAAACAGGATGTGAACAGTGTGTGCCACACCCAGTGGGAGGACAAACAAGTGATCAAGATAGTGTCCTAGCGTCCGGTCAAAAAAGTGATACAAATCCAAACAAGGCACAGAGTGGAGCTTGTGCCCCTCGCTGGTGTCTGGGTCAGCTGTCGCCCCCGCTCTGGCCTCTGCTGGCACCGTGCCCTGCCCGCCTTGCACAGACATCCCTCTGAAGTGTGCCAGACCCTGTGTGCTACCGAGCCCCTGGCACAGGAGGTGCTGCAGCCACGGCCCTGCCCCGCTGTCCTCACTGCAGTGCACCCCTTCTCCAGATGCTCTGGCAGCTTCTATCCATCGCTGGTGCATCTGGGCCACGTCTGCCCAGACTCGGATGCTGCACGCTGGACCGAGCACTCGTTAGCTTTCCAGGTCTGGAACAGATAACCGCCATCATCAGGTTATGAAGAAAGAAGGTGTGTTCTGGCTCACGGTTTCGACCTACACAGAATCCATCTCTGGACGCCCAGCCCCGTCGGAAGGCCCCTGTGGACCTCAAAGACCAGAGGGACATGCCAAAGGGGCCGGATGTCCAGTGTCCCCTCACTGGGAAGTTGTCACAGCAGGCAGTGCCATCCTGCCATTCCTGGTCTGATGCCCCTTGGAGCCTGTGACTGCAGGAGCCAGAGAAAAACCTGCAGCTCCGAGTCACGGTATGCACATTGCAAAGGCAACAAGATCTGGCAGTTTAGAATGTTCTAGAACAACTGACAGTGGGGACATCTGACAGAATCCAAATAAGGTGAACTTTTCAGGGACAAACTGACATCTTGCTGATTTCTGGAGACGCTGGGGGCTGTTGTGAAGGACCCAAGTGAGCTGAGCCGAGACTCTACCTCTCAGCATCTTCAGGCATGTTCCTCACCATAAAAAGGGCTCTGCTTCCACCCGGACCACCCTGCTGCAAATCTCTGTTCCCAGCCAGATACTCCAATGACTGGCCCCTTCATCCTGTGGGCAGCACAGACCTCTTGTCCCTGTGGGGCCACTCTCCCTACAGGTGTCCAGGCATCTGACATGGCTTAGCCTGACTCTTGACACAGGTCACACCTCTCTCTGCTGCTCCTCATGGGCCTGGATGGTGTTGGACACAAAGTCTGAATGGGAGGAGGCCCCTCTCCCAACTCTCCAGCTCCCGTGTTCAGTCTCCATCCTAGTGCAGAGGACATGGCGTGTAAAAACACTGGCCCACAGCCTGGCTCCACAAAGTTTCCTATCTGTGCAAGCTTGAACTCCTCAGAGTCTCAGCCTCCTCACTTGCAAGACAGAACAGCTACAACATCAGGGAGTGCCTGGAGCAGTCAGGGGCCAAAGAAGAATGACAGTGTCCCACGGAGCCTCTTGGGTAGCTTGACATGTTAAAAGCAGCATTTGCATTATTGGTGCACATAACCCTCTCGCTGAAGTCGTCCTACTCTACATCCACCCACTGCCCAGTCCACCCATGGATAAGCTGCTCTACTGGGCCATGGTCCTAACTAGTTCATGGATACCTCCTTAAGCCCAGCTCCTGCTCTTATCATGACTTTGCACATACCCTAAAGAGTGAACAACATTATAAGATGCATTATTGGAGCAAAGTCAGCACACAGAGGCCCCTATGGTCCCGCCTCCTGGGGTTCACAAGCTAGTGCAATCCCTTCCTGACAGAGGCAGGGTGTGTGTGCCTATGGGGTGTGAATGCAGTGGCTGTCATTTGAGAGATGTTCTCTCATTGCCTTTGAAGAAGCAGCTGCTGCATTGTGAGCTTCCCCGTGGAGAAGACCGTGAGGGAGGATGAGTGCTGGCTCCAGCAGATGCAGATGCCCAGCAAGAAAGGGAGGCCTTTGCTCTTGTGACTACAGGAGCTGAATGTTGCCAGTGACCATGCACGAGGAAGCAGGCCCATCCCTGGGAGAGCCCTGGATGAGGCCACTGTCCAGCTCACTCGGCTGAGGCCTGGGGAGGTACAGAGCCCAGCTCCTGACCCGTAGACCCCGAGAGGACACATGTATGTTGTTTCACACATCTGATCTTGGCAAGTGTTAGGGGTTAGATCTGTGGTCATGAATTGGCAGAGTCAATGTTATTGAAGTGGCTACATCCAGGCGTGGTTGTGCACGCCTATAATCCCAGCACTCGGGAGGCTGAGGCAGGAGGAACACTGTGAGTTTGAGACCACTGGGCTACAGAGTGAGTTCCAGGTCAGTCTCAACTACATAGTGAGACCCTGTCTCAAAAAAAAAAAAAAAAAAAAAAAAAAAAAAAAGTGGCTACACTACCAGAAGCAATCCACAGGGTTTTCAGTGGATTCTCCATCAAAACCCCAAATACCTCTTATAGAACTGCAAAGGGCAATTCTAAAGTTTATATAAACCACAAAAGATCTAGAATAGCCAAAGCAGTCCTAGACAAAAAGAGAGAGAGAAAAAAAAGAGAAAGACAGACTAGAGACATCACAGTACCACATTTCAATTGTATTATGAAGCCCTACTAACAAAAATGTATGGTTCTGGTACAAAAATCAACATAGTCCAGTGGAATAGAATTCATGACACAACTATAGCTATCTAATTCTTGACAAAAGAGCCCAAAGCATGCACTGGAAAAGGCAGCCTCTTCAATAAATGGTGTGGGAAACCCTGAATATCCAGGTGGAGAAGATCAAACTAGATCTGTATCTCTTACCCTGTACAAAAATCAATTCACAGTGGATCAAAACCTAGATAAAAGACCAAAAGCTTTGAAGCTGCTAGAGAAAAGCACAGGAGAAACAAAGCCATAGGCACAGGCCAGGACTTCCCACATTGAACTCCAGCAACACCAGGAATAGTATCAAGAACCAACAGATGGAGTTACGTCAAGTGAAAATGTTTCTGCAAAGCAAGGGAAAAAACCAACGCGAAGAGGCAGCCTTCAGGCAGCCTTCAGAATGGGAGGAAATTGTTGCAGCTGCTATTATGTTGCAGGGTTAACAGCAAGAATATACTGTATAAAAACCTCAAAAAAACTTTAAAAATCCAGCCGGGGATTTAGCTCAGTGGTTCTACCACCTGCCTTGAAAGCTCAAGGTTCCTAGTTCAATCCCCGGTACAAAAAATAAATAAATAAAAAATGAAAAATTAAAAAACCCAATAGCTCCATCAATAAGTGGGAAAATGAATTGAGCTGACTGTGTATGAAAAACTGTTCAAAGTATTTAGCCAGTAGTGAAATGCAAATCAAAACTACATTGAGATTCCTCCTCCTACTCATCAGAATGGTTTCTACATCAAGAACACAGCACAATACATGCTGGTGAGAACACAGGGGGAAAAGGACTTTTTACAATGCTAGCAGGAAAGTAAAATAGTGCGATCACTATAGAAATTAATAAGGAGATTCCTCAAAACACTAGCATGGAACTATCATATGACCCATACCACCCCTTGGTACACACCCACAGAAATTGAATTCCTCATTCTCTAGGGATATCTTCATGCCTTTGTTCATTGTGATACAATTCACAAAATCCAAGAGAAGGAACCACCCAGTGCCCATCAAGAGATGAAGAGACTGGGCTGGAGTTGTAGCTCTGTGGTGCCATGTCTGCCTGGTAAGTGGAAGGTGCTGAGTTCGAGCCCCAAGACTGGGGGGGGGAGATATAAATAGATAAAGAAAATGTGGCATATATTCACAGTGGAGTATTCATCATCCATAAAGGCGGATGAAATTGTGCTACTACTTGCAGGAAGATGGACAGAATTGGGGAACATGCTAAGTAAAATAAGCTAGACTCCAAAACACAGACAATGCGTGTTTTCGCTAATATGTGGAATCTGAAAAAGATGACATGAAAGTAGAAGGGAGACTACTAGCCACGTGTGGTGGCACACCTGTAATCCCAGCACTCAGAAGGCTGAGGCAAGAGGATTGCTGCAAGTTTGAGGCCAGCCTAGGCTACATAGTGAGCTCAAGGCCAGTCTGAACTACATAGCAAGACTGTCAAGAAAGAAAAGAAAGAAAGAAAGAAAGAAAGAAAGAAAGAAAGAAAGAAAGAAAGAAAGAAAGAAAGAAAGAAAGAAGAAAGAAAGGAATAATGGAAAGGTATGAGGGAGGGTACTGGAGTGGTGGATGTGATTAAAATATATGCATGTATAGGCACTCCACATTTTAATCCAATGTTGTATAAAGTTAATAGGCATTAATGAAAATATATTTTAAAAAAGAACAAGACCTTCTGTCAGTTTATGAAGTTCTGATAGGAAAATCTGTTTTGCACAAATAATTCATAAAGTAGCACAGTGCCAATTTTGAACTTGCTGCTAAAAAATAAAATAAGGATAATATGTGTCATTGGAGAAATGGCATTAAAAGAATTATTTCTCTAAATTAAACTTCTCAAATTACTTTTGAGAAAGAAATTGTCAGAAATACGAAAATAAGTGGAAATGCTGAGCCAGCAAAATCATTATTCTGAGCTTCTGGAACTTTCTCCATAGCAGTGGAATACAATGAATACTATCAGTCACCTGTAAACCAATTTAGAAACTGAGAAAATGGGCCACGTTCACAGGCTTTTTTTTTTTTAATGAAATCCTCCACTTTTTGCCGAAGAAAGTGGAGCTGAAATAGGGGAGGTTGGTGGGGGTGAAGGGAGGGCCAGGGGAAAAAATGGGGAAAAAATAAGAACCAAGATGCATCATGTAAAGGTGCAAGATCCCAATGATGAATGTAACGGTATTGTTTACCTTAAATGTATCAATAAACAATGGGAAAAAAGAAGAAAATGGAGCTGAAAAGTCATATTTATATTCCTGCTGACTCTGGAGACAAGTAAGTCAAGGACAGCATCTCGGAACGCTCACCTTTCAGACAAAAGCTCCTCGTCTGTCAGGTAGGATGCAGATGGAATAGTACAGGCCACTTCTTCAGTTCCTGGCTCTCCTAAAGCAGTCAGTTTCCACATAAAAGAATCCATATATAAGGGAGAAATAGAAACGTTCCTCTGCATTTAGTGGTCCACTGGAGTAGCAGTTGGCTACAGGTGTCCAACTAGAATGCAGACTGTGAAGAGGTCAGCTCCACTCTCGGGCCCCTTGGGATGGCGGAAAGGGGAGGGAGCGTTGCACAGTAGGGAAACACGGAAGGCCCAGGGGGACAGAAAGGGGCCCATCCGGGATCGCCGAGCAGTGACCCAAGGTCTTGCTGTTGGCACCACCCAGGCAGCGAGGCCAGTGTCCAGAAGGGCGGTGGCCTGGCACCTCTCTGGGGGACGGTGTCCATGTGGACAGCACGGGAGAAGGCGTGTGCCCACGGGTGCCTCTTGCCTAGAGCACCTCTCTAACTTCCCTGCTGGAAGTCACTCCACTTTCTGGATTGCACTAGAAAGATGGGCTCTTCAGTATTTACAAATGGGCTGCTTGAGGAAGAGAGACGCAGATTGTTAACACTCTCGGTTCTGGAGCAAGTGTCTGGGCAGCTCTGTGTAATATTCGGAGCTAAGGAAAAGCCATCGTGGACAAAGGCTCTTTGGGCCAAGACAAACCTGAGCAGCGTGAGGACCTCTCATTTCCCAGCTCACTTCTCCAGGAGTAAGAAGTGTAGCTTGGCCAGAAGGAGGATGAAGATAGACAAGGCTCATCGTTGGGCTCTGCAAGTTTTGGTGAATTTAGGAAGACAAACTTTGTCTACAGGAATAACATGATCATTATTTTCTAATGCTTCAGGAAGGAAGTCACTGAAGCCATGGACCAGGAGGCGCCCTAGGGACCGACTGCCAACTCACTGACTGCTGTCGGCTCCTGGTCACGTTCTCGGACTGACCCCTCCTGCTGTCCCACTGTGGAACTCCCTTCCTCCGGGCAGCGCACCTCCAAGCACAGCATTGCAGTCCAGCTAGAGAAAGAAACAGTTCAGGGTCACTATCAAGCTCCTAGCCACCGGATGTCTGTGTATCAGTTCTGTCATTGCAGCCGAGAGCTCCTCTAGGTGAGGTGGGAACCTCTGTGTTTTGCGTTGCCCACAGGATTGTGCGCTAAGGGAAGAAGCCAATCTGAAGAGGCTAGCAGTATATGATCCCAACTGAATGATATTTTGGAAGAGGCACAGATATGGACACAGTACCTAGAAAAAGAGCAAGACAAGGTATATGTTGATTCCTATGTCTTAAGAAATGCTGTAAACTCTGAATTTAACTTTTTCAATTTGACAGAAAGCAAGTCTGTTGTCTCAGTGGGATGATGATTCCTCCCTTTCTTCACATTTAGATGATCTAGTCTAAAATGTACACATGGGAGGCAGGACTGGAAAACCACCTCAGATTAATTAGTGTCTGCTTCATTGGAAAGTGTTCAACAGTCTGGGCTGGTTGCTTCCCCATTGTAAAACCACAAAATCTGTTCACAAAACAGCATGGCTGGCAAGGCCCTTTTCCCAGCTCAAACCCTCTGAGGGGCATCAATGATTCCCTATTGTCTCAGTACTCATTGTGCTGCCTGGTTTGAAAGCATCTAAAAAAGGAAATGGCGCTTGGCATTAGTCTCTTTCCCTATCAGTTTGAAAGGTTGTTAAGGAAATGTTTGGACCAATCAGTTTAGAAACATAATTCTCCCTTAACAATAGGCCAATCTTTTTTTCTTTTTTTTTTTTGCTTTGAATAAGAAATATTTCCATTAGCCCCTGGGGGAGAAATCATCAAAACTGAGTGACAAGCTAATGCAGAGATGCTCAATACTGTATGTCCTTGGGGAGGTCCAGATAGAAGCAATCCTGAGATGCCACACAAACCTTCACAGACTGCCAGATCCAAAGCACTAATGGCATGAAATGTGGGCAAGGACGCGAGCAGTGGGAAGTTTCATTCACCGAGGCTGGGAATGCAAAATGGTACAGCCACTGGGGATGACAGTCTGGCAGTTCTAAAAAGTATTAAGCATATGCTTATCATCTGATCCAACAGCTGAGCACCTAGGTGTTTACCCAAAGGAGGGGAAATCTTATGCCTATGTGAAAGCCTGCCATTCATCCTTGTAGGGTCTTTACTCAAAGTTGGCAACAGTAGGAGCAACCAATACATGACATTGACTAATGTCCTTCCATAGATGAGGAGACGAAAAATCTGGTACATCGTGTCATAGAGGAGACGAATAAACCAGTACATCTGTATCATAGCATATTATTCAGAGATTTTTAAAAGAGCTTTTGAGCCAGGAAAACACAGGGAAGAATATATCGCTAATATGTTGCGAAGGAAAGAAACCAATCTGAAGAGGCTAAGAGTATGTGATCCTGACTGAATGATATTTTGGAAAAGGCACAGATATGGACACCGTACCTAGAAAAAGAAGAGCAAGAGAAGCCCAAAGCTCATATAAGGAAGGAAATTATAACGATCAGACAGAAATCAATACAATGGAGACTAAGAACGATACCAAAAAAGTCAATGCATCAAAGAGTTGTTTTTTTGAAAGAATAAATAAAATCAGTAAACCCTTAGCTAACCTTATCCAAAAAAAGGAAAGAAAAGGCTCAAATCCATGCAATTAGGAATGAAAAAGGTGAAGTCACAACAGATCCAATAGAAATCCAGAGGATCATCAATACCTACTGTGAGAACCTAAACTAATAGATTGGAGAACGCAGAAGAAATGGACAGATCTCTAGATACGTATGAATTACCAAAGTTGAACAAAGACGATGTAAAGATTCTAAACACCCCATTTACAATCAGTGAAATTGAAACGTAATTAAAAATTTACCAACATAGAAAAGCCCAGGTCCTGATGGCTTCACTGCTAAATTCTACAAGATGTTAAGAGAAGAGCTACTGCACTGCTCTTTAAACTCTTCAGTGAAGTTGAAAGGGAAACCACATTCACAAATTCATTCCTGGAAGCAAGTGTTACTTTGATTCCAAAACCAGAAAAAGAACCCACCAAGAAAAAAACCGCAGGCCAATCTCCCCAGTGAATACAGACAGACACAGTGAAATGGTAGTGGCTGCCAGAGGTGTGGACGGAGAACTGCATAGGTGGAGAACAAAAGAAGTTCAGAGCAGTGGGATCATTCTGTATGTATAGAATGCTGAATGCAGGGCAGTATGAACTGGTCAGGTCCTGTAGAATGAGCAGCACCAAGAGCTCACCATCATCCTACGATGGATGTTACTTAGCAATAATGTACGGTTATATCACTATTTTATCAAACTTATTTTAACAATTATGTAAAATGCAAGTTAGTACTACTAGCTTTACTTTATTTCATTTGTTACTGTATTATCAATATCAATTATTACTGTGTAAAACATTAATGGGAAAACTGGGAAAGAAAAGGCATATAAAAGTAAAATCTCTTAATGAAATGAGTAATAGTGGGGTGGAAAGAGGCAGCCTTTTGCTCATTTGGTAAACTTTTTGGCCATCTCATCTGTGGGCTGGGTCAGCACAGCGGGTGTGAACCCCCAGGGAAGGCCCTGTGGGGGTCACCTCAGGTAACTTGGAGCCTCAGACTGTGTCCACTGCATCCTGTCCAAGGCTGAGGAGCTGCCGGGTGGTGCCCTTGTGCTGGACGGCCTCTGAGGCCAGTGCCTCAGTTTCCTGGAGTCAGAACTCAGGCCACACAGTCCGGTCCTCTGCCCAGCTGGGCACTGGAGAGGGAAGAGTCAAGACTGGTGGGCTACTTGGCCTCACCAGTGCAGCGGGCTCAGGTAGGACCGTGGGACAAGATGCAAAAAGCTGCCTCATCCAAGCCCCCCACATCTGCTCGCTGGAAAACTATCACAAGCTTCTGACTATTTTAGACAAGATCCTCTCACCTAGATAAATACACACTGGAGGTGTGCCCCAAGTGGTGACACCTAGACGGGTGGGTCCCAGCCTCTGTTGGCAGTGGTACATCAGACCTCCTGGAGGCTGGCCTGTCTGTCCTGGAGGGCCTTCCTGGTCCCCCCAAAGCCCAGCCTTGGACCCAGGAGACATCCGTCTCACAGGGTGCGGAGAATCCCCCCAGACAACCTCACCATGAGCCCTTTGTTTTCTAATCTTTGTTTCTTTCATCACAAACGTGCTATTGTTCTTTCTTTCTGTGTATTTCCCACCAGTTAATTGGAAACGGTTCTGCCAGTAGGAAGTCTTCTATCTTGGGCTCCTGGCACAGAGAAGCCCTGGGGCACAATGTGGGTCCTGAGAATTTCCACTCCCCTAACTCAGGGTTACTTTTCTATGAACAGTAACAGTTCCATCCAAGACAGAAGGTGTTATTAAAGTATGAAAGACAGTCTCCGCTGAGAACGTTCATTGTATTGAGAATAATGTGCCACTGTTGCAGAACTCCCAGCGGTGCCAAGTCTGCGGGCAGAGAAGGAAGTGCTTTTCTCACTTGAGTGGAAGAGAGCGTAGTGGTGGTTTCTCTTTTTTAGGAACTGTGTTGTATACAAAGCTGTATGTTCTGTCTTAACAGGGCAGGCCCGCCTGTTCTGCAGAGAGCAGACCGCGGCCGCGCTCCCTCAGCCTCCCACCCGCCTCCATCCCTCCGTGGGCATTCAGCCGGCAGGCACCTAGCTCTGGGGCTGGAGGTAGACGCAGGACAGTGCCTCACCTCGAGGGACTCTGTCCAGGGACCCACAGACAACAAAATAACGCGGGACACTACCGGGCTAGCCCCGAAAGTCCCTCCCGCGCCTGATCCTTCGTCTTCCAGTGGCAAACTTGGAGCCCCGTGCTGAAGATGGTTCTGAGGAAAGGAGGAGCTGGGGTTGCTGAGCCACGGCCAGGAGCAGTGTGAGTGGAGTGAGCCATCCTCACGGTAAGAAGCGGACGTTTATGTTGTCTAGTCACTGAAACCCGGGAATGTGTGCACCAACGGGGGTGATTGGTTTAATCCTATGGAAAATACAACCTGAGGTAGACTGGTGCTGTAACAAAAAGAATGTGGCCATTTTCCTAGCAATCAGGCAAGAGGTGGGAGGACACACAGCTGGTGACTGGATGTCTGTCGTGTAGAGGCAAAACTTTCAGCAGCTGAAGCCCTGACAGAGATGTGGAAGCAGCAGACAGACTCCGCTACTGCAGGCTGGTGGGGAGTCATTGGAAGCCGGACTGTCATGAGTGTGTTTGCAACAGAATTGATTCTGTTTGGAAAGACAAGCAACGCCAGAGAGAAATGGCTCAGGGGATGACCGACTGTTTTGCTCTCAGAAATACAAAGATAAGAGACATCCAGGAATCCAGGGCTTTGTAGGACTGTAAGAAGTGACTTCTTCCAGTAGCCCAGCAGGAAAATATAGGAATAAAGAATTGTTTGTGCTAACAAGGGTCTGGTGAACTTCCTGAGCCAATTAGAGGGACTAAAGGCAGAGAAGTGGGAAAAGTGTGGAACTACCCCTTGTCCCGGAGCTCTTCCTGGTGCTTTCTTGAACGCCGTGGATCATCTGCATCGTGCAGAAGTTTATCTGGCTCACAGTCTGGAGGCTGCGCAGTCCAAAGGCGCAGCACTGGCACCTGGGGGGACCCTGTGCTGTATCCTTGGCAGAGGAGGGAGGGCTGGAAAGCATGAGAGAGAGCAGAACTCACGTTTAGTCGATAACATCACTCATCACCATTTGATGGTCTTGCTTCCTAAAACCTCCAAGGTGACATTGAAATGCAACACAGGCTTTGGAGGGGATATTCAAAGGGTAAAGCCCCTCAAGGCTGAGGGCCTGAAAGAGGCTGCTGCTCTGCAGAGAGAATGCACCTCGGTGAAGGGGCCAGAGATTAGAGGATAATGTTCAGAGAAGGTCTTTCTTCAGGTGTGGTAACTGCACATGGAATTCCTTGCAAGCAAACAGATCAAAAGGCACCGAGCTTTTTAGACAACTGTACAGTTAGAGATATCACAAATCTGCACCCCCAAAACCTTTGGGATTTAAAAAGCAATCTCCTAAACAGGAAGTGAGTTCCAAAATCCACACTGCCCCAAAGGAGAACAAAGGACCCAGAGCCTGTTTTTCTGTGAGCACAGATGGTACTGAGCAGGGAAGAGAAGTCCAAGGATGGTTTGCAGGGTGGATGTGAGGTCGGGTAGGGTAGGACAGTTTCCCTGCAGGGAGAGCAGGCAGCATCAGCATGCATTCCTGGAGACTAGAGCATGCTGTGGGCTCGAGGACAGGTGGGAGATTTCCACTTCTGCTTTTCCCCAGTGGGAGGTTTCATGCAGTTTTGTCCTGAACCCACCTCTGCCCATCAGAAAGCAGGGGTGTGGGTGGCCAGCATGTCTCTTGGATGGCAGAAGGTCCAAACATCAGGGACCATTCTGCTCCTTGTAGAGAGGTTCGAGCAGTCTGGAGATCCCTGGCTCTATCCTGTGGCTGTTCTCTTCCATGGAAAAGAGGTAAGCAGTTTTATTATTAGGGGGAAAAAAAGCAATTTGGTGATCAGAAGGATGGTCGGCCACAGAAACAATTCTATACGTGCATGGAAAGATTTCATTTTCCTCCTTGGATCCAGGAGACTATATTTCACAATCCTGTCTGCACAGGTGAGCTCATGCCATGAGTTTTGATCTCCATACTGTGCGGCCATAAAGGAAGTGCACCTGTATGGCCCGTGCTGCTGAGTGCTCCCACATGCCTTTCTCCTCATATCTCCTCTCTAGAGTGACCCGAGAGGCCATGCTTAGGACAGCAGTGTCCCAAGAGGGAAAGACTGTACATCCCTGAATCACCATGTGGAAGAGAGGGCCTTCCAGCCAGGAGCATCCGCAGGAGACTCTGAGAGGAGGGGAAATTGCTGCCACCGTGGTTTATATCGAGATGTCTCCCTTAAGCCTCATGCAGACACAGGTGGGACCTCTGTGAGGTGACTGATTGTGGCCATTGTAGCTGTTTGTGGTTGGGACTTGGGGCCTGGTGGGAAGAGGTCAGTCACCGTGAGCCTGACCCAGAAGTTTATATCTCCCTTCCTGGATCTGCTCTTGGCTCTCTGCTTCCCGTCCACCGTGATGTGAGGACCTGTTCCTCTGCCCTGCCCCGCCATGGAACGAGAGGACTATGGACAGAAACCTTACAAACTGTGAGCCAAAATAAACCTCTCCTCCTATAGCTGCAGGTGCCAGGCGTTGTGTCTCAGCAACGAAGGATATGCCCAAGGCATCTGTTTTTGGGTCAGTAAGAGTTCATGAGGTCTGCAAAGGGAAGGAATCACAGTATTTGAGGTGCAGGGAGGACGGAGACACTGGAGCAGTTCAGGAAAGGGGTTCATGATGACTACAGAACATGGCGATTCTAAAGACCACAGGGACAGAGGGAGAAGTAGCAGCAGAGATCAGTGGTAAGGAGTCTGCCTGTCCTGGTGGGAAGTTGAAGATATTGTTATTCTTCAAGGGGAATGGGAACAGATTGTAAGTCTGAATTAATGTGACGTAAAACCGCCTTTTAAACATCTTCAGGAGACTCCAATTGAAACACATTCTGAAATACTCTGTGGTTGTTCTTCAGTTACCTCAAGATCTTAAAGACAAGAAAAGATAGAAACTATTTACTTGGAGAAGGCCAGGGAGACCAGACAGCTAAGGCAGGATGTGGTGTCCTCCCCTGTAGCCTGGGACAGGAAAGGGACGTTTACAACAAAAGGGTGGAACTTCTCCGAGGTCTGTAGCAAAGCTTTCCGGGCTGATGGCAGTTTCTGGGTTGGCTCAATGTGCTAAGGGTGTATGAGAACTCTCTGTGCCACCTGCATCTTTTCTGTGGTTGTCTAAAATGATTACAAAGTCAAAATAAATCATGAAAAGAAACTGCAAGGCATAGGTCAGATTAGAAACTAAATACCTGTCAGGGAAGGACTCAGGTGGGAGCTGGGGAGAAGGGCCTGCTAAGAAGAACAGGCAGATGGAGGTGGCAAGGAGAATTCCAGCCATCAGGGGGCCACACAGGTTACCAAGGCAACCATGTGTGAGCAGGGCTGAGAGTTCAGACTTGAGCATGGGTCAAGCACAAGGACCCTCGGTCTCAGAGATCAAGCTGGTGCTTCTCTGAGCTTTTTTGCGCCTAGTCCTTGGCACAGAGACATAACTAACCTCGAAGGTGGTTAATTAACCAGTGGCTACCCAGCAAGGGTGGCAGGAGAGAGGCGGCGAAGCTATCTGTGGTCAGAAAGGTAGGTGTCGGTGCTCTTCTCAATGCCTGCATCTGGGGCTGCCGCACTGGCTCCAAATGGGGAGCCCAAGGAAGGAAGCACAAGCTCGGGCTGGGACGTTGGTTATGACCAACTGGGTTTTTGTCCCAACTGGGCCCAGCATTCATTCACCCAGAAAGTGCTGAGCACCCCTCTGTGCCAGGATCTGGGAATACGAGAGTAGCTGAGTGGCCAGCAGGGAAGACAGACACTAACCGTTACACAGCTGATGAACCTCTGCACACATGCATCCTGTGAAACCTTCTCTGTGCATTTTCTAGAGGAAAATGAAACTGAAACAGCATCCATCCAGTAGGACGGATGTGCAGTGGAGAAAGGGAAATACTCAGACTTCCGAGGACTGCTGGACAGTGGTTTTGAAGTGATGCTACTTCAGAGAAATAACAACGCCACTGCTCCTCCAGTCAGAGGGAGGCCTGTGCTGGGGCCATGATAAATGGTGTTGGCCCCAAGTCCCACAGCAGGTGTGGGAGGCCACGGACTCGCTTGCTGTCCTTTGTCCACTGACTCACAGCCACCACGGGAAAACACACAGCGCCTGGAGGAGTAGGCACCTTGGTTTCCAATGCGTGCGGGGAGAGCAGTATGGTAAGAAGGAGCACAGGAAGCCCTTGGAGTTTCCCTTCCTTCAAGGACAGTGAACCCAAAGCAGTACCTTGTCCCTGAGTAGGGTGCAGAGATTAGCATGATCAGCAACTTGGCAAGTGTAAGAGTGAGTGGTGATTCTGGGAGGGTTTTTGCAGTAAACTCTGATCAGCTTCCTCTTTTTGAGTGTCCCGGAAGAGCATTACATTCTCACTTAACTTACTGTGGGGCCTTCTCAGAAGATAGCTGGGCCACGGATTCCCACAGACCCTGCGGGGATCCTGGCAGCAGCTGCCCCTTCACTTGCGGTGGCTTCACCAGAGAATATCAGCTCAGCTCCTGGGATTTCGTCTGCAGCAGTCGATCTGATGAGCACTGTTATTTTCTTTTGAGTTGCAAGGACCCACAAGGCCAACAGAAGCCTTCGCATTCTTGCCTTTCAGCTGCATTCACTGTTCCCCTCTGTGCTGCGGTCCAGTCTGTGCTGTTCAGGATCCTGCAGCATATCATCCTAGCCCCTGCCGTTGCTGGGCTTATGCAGGTTGGAGCCGAAAGTCAGGAGGAGGTTACAAGTTTCTCAGCTGCATTAGCTAGCTCTGGCTGCCACATCAGAACACCAGACCTGGGGTCTTAAATGCTAGGATTTATTTGCTCACAGTTGTGGAGGCTGGAAGCTGAGTTGCCCATGGGCCTGGTTTCTGGAAGAGAGATTGGAAGAGAGATTAGGCTCCTCTCCTTGTCCTGCAGACAGCTTTGTTCTCACCATCCCCCGTGTGCCCTCAGAGGAAGCTCTGGTATGTCTTCTTCTTACAAGGACACCAGTCCCGTATGTTGTTGGTGGCATATTTTATGGAACCCAGGAAGGAGCAAGATGTGGCTGAAGTCAGGGAAAGCAGATATCCACAGGATGTCATTTTGTGGTGAGTTCCAGAAAGTGTACCCTATGAGCTGAAAGCATCTGGAGCTTCCAGAACAACAGGGAACTGCGGCTGAGATTGATTGGTGATGCCTGTCCAGGTGCTGGAGTAGAGTGGCCCATCGGTAACATTTGCCAACTCTGAGTTACATCTGTACTATGTCTTTACTTCTGGGAGGCACGCACCACTGAGAAACGCCTTGCTGGAGAAAACAACACTACTATGAACCAGTGAAATTGGTAGCATGGTGGAAGGTGACAAACACTATAGGAAACAGAGGAAATTTTGCCAGAGCAGGACTTGGGGACAGGAAAGCAGGAAAGGAAGGAGCAGTATTATGTGGAGTCATGAAGGTAGGCACGGCTGAGGAGGTTAGACAGGAGCATGTGAATGGGGGTGGTTGGCCGCAGGGATGTCATGGGGGAGGCACGCTCCGGGCAGGGGCATAGGCCACAAGGCTGGGGCAGGGAAGGGAGGGGTGTCATGGGGCAGAACCTGAGCGCACGATGATGGGGGGCAAAAAGAGGGACCAAGGGAGACTCGAGGGTGTTGGTCTCAGCAGCTGGAAGGTGCAGGGGCCGAAGGGAAGAGCGGTGCTCCTAGGTGGACCCGCTACTCAGGTTGGATGTGGGGCCTACGGGAGACTTAAAGGCTGGATCCCCCAAAGAGGAGCGCCGCCTCCGGTGCTCTTACTGACACGGCATTAACCAGCAAACAGGAGGAGACTGAAAATCACCAGACCGGGGCCCAGGGAACTTTGTCCCAAGCCATTGTGCATCCATTGTGGGTCCACTCATCTCCTGGAAAAAGCATTTTCTTCCTCTAAATTGCCTCTACCTTAGCCTCACCAAGCTGCAGGGTGCTTGCATTCCTGGGGAGCCCGGGGTGTGCTCACAAATCTGTATGCTGCTTCTCCTGGTAAACCACTACCAGTTCCTTCTAGTGAAACTTGGGAGGGCAGTGGAGAAAGTCCCTTCAGCCCTCAGGTCAAGCTCAATGGAAGAGAGGGTGGTTCTGATGGGGCTCTAACCCAGAATCTGTCCTACTTTGCTGGGAGGCGTTTGCTGATTTGTTCGGCAGGGTTGGACACCTGGAATGTCTCCATGGTCCAGTATCTTTGTCCTCCACGTTGGCCAACTATGTTCTCTCCTCCTGTCACTCCAGAAGCCAGGTGTGCTGGGTTTAGGTCCAACTCTCCTCACATGAATTTCTAGCCCAAGAAGGCCACACGCTGTTTTCCTGTTGTGCGCACTTCTTGCTCTTGGCCAGAAGCACAGCCAGCCCTCTTTTCCTGAGGCAGAGGCAGCAGGATCTCAGGACACAGCCATGCTTGAGCTGGCTCTTCAGCGGAGCCTCTGTGGACACCAAAGCATCTGCACATGGCCAGGGCCCCTCACAAGCCTTTCTTCCTGGGCTCCAACTGCCCTGGCTCAAGCCCTTCAGTATCCAAAGAGATGAGCCAAGGTCGGCCAGCACTTTCTCCAGGGTCCCTCCAGCACAGTAGGCATTGTCTTTTCTTTCTCGAAAGTCCCAAATGACAAGCTGAAAGTCAGTCCCTGCTGAAAAGCAGCGCTCCCTCAGATACGCAGCAAGTGTCGGACACCACGGACAGCGCCCAGCGGCCAGCCTACCAGAGAAAATGGCCCCGCAAAGCAGCTCAGCAAGGCAGGGTTAGAAAACGAAGTCGCCAGAGTTGCTGCTGCACAAAAATATATTTAAAAATAAATCATGGGGCTCAAGGACTGGAATTAGCAGAGGAGACGGACGTGTGCTGTTGGTGATTAAATGCCCTTCTCCGTGGCTGGCACATGACCAGCAGCGCCCAGGGCAGACGCACAAGCTGGGTCTGGCACTGCAGGAGCCCACAGCCAAGCTGGGGCCGGGGCTGCCGATGGTTGGGCTCAGGCCAAGGCGGAAATCCTGGGAAGAGTACTTAACCCCAGAACCGCATCTTCCTGCTGCGACACGTGGAGGTCTCCTTTTGGATGTGCTGCGGGTCAGAAGCGCTGCGCGAGACCTCAGCCGACAGGTGCTCGTTGTTCTAGAACCGCTTGACTTTCTTAGTCATGTTTCCCTTCGCCGCTTTTGTCTTAGCTTTTTAAAAACTGCTTCTTAAATGGAGCTGTTTCCTCTTCCTTCGTGCATGGTGCCTCCACCTGACATGCGCACGCACACGATCATATCCACCCCTACTCTGTCAGACGGACACACAGTCATGTCACACTCGTGCGCATTCACACACGTTCACGCACAGGCTTGCACTCACACACTCAGCAGACTGAATCTCAGCCATTCCTTCCCTGTCCTGCCCCTCAGGGACCAAATACAGAGCCAGCTGCACTGATTTCTGGAAAACCCGAGACCTCTGCCTTTGTCGAATTACAGACTTCCATTGCTCCTCTGTCGTTCTCACGCTGGGCAGTTGAGTGGTGCTCTTCTCCTAACCTTTGGAGCCTGCAGATGTCATCTTGCATGGCAGAGGGGGTTGTACCTATGATTACATTAAGGATGTTCAGGACTGTGGTGCGACTCCATGGATAGAGAGCTAGGTCAGCATTGTGAAGCCCTGGATGCAATCCCCAACACTGAAAAAAATATTTTGTCATCAGTTAAAGATCTTTAGTGAGAGGTTATCTTGAATTATGCAAATGCACCCAATGGCGTAGTAAAGTCTTTATGAGGCCATAATATTAAGTACAATAGATCAGACATAAATGGCACATGGTTTATCTGATACGAGAAAACCAAATTATAACTAAAGAGCAAAATAAAAGATAAATAATAAGAAACAGGGAGATGGATCTCTGGCAAATGGGAAGAGACGGGCGGAGGGAGGGAAGGAGATGAAGAAAGGAATTAAGATATGTTACGTGCGTGCAGTGATTCCACGCGAGGATTGTAATCATTCTGTCCTGCAAACCTGGGCTAAGAATCATCTTAAAAATACATTTTGAGAAAGAGAGGCAGCAGGGTGGCTGCAGGAGGAGGCCCTGTGATGACAGCAGCCGAGGATGAAGTGCACCCTTCGGGAGGGAGGGCGACACCGGCTCGTGTGCTTTACCACCTGGAGCGCGGCAGAGAGCGGGAAACAGTCTACTCAGAGCCTCAGGAGACAGCAGCCCTCTGCACTCAGCAAGCCTGGGTTTGGCTCCTGCCCCCAGAGCTGTAAAACAATAAACTTAGGTGATTTCAAGTCACTGTGTTTGTGATCATTTATTGCAGCAGCAGTAGAAAATTAAAATGTCAATTTTAACTACCATATGCATGTGTACATGTGTGTATTTCCTTGTCTGGCCAAGTGCAATCATGCAAAGTGGATTATTTTGCATCTTCTGTGTCTTTTTTTCTATCAATTCCTACAGATTTACCTTTTTAAAGTACTCTCTGGTATTCCTTTGCATGACTGAACATATTGTTCATAATCTATTCTAAACATATGCATACAAGGCATAATAAAAATATACAGAGAATGCTCAAATTAAAAAAGTTGTAACAGTAAAAGACACACTGGCATTAGTCTACTGCACAGTACCACCCTTCACTTTTCGCTTATCTAATGTACCCTGCACTTTCTGAAGCAGCTCTGGGTGTTCTATCTTGTGTCTATGAGATTTGATCAAAAGTGCGGTGACCGCTGCTGCTGAGTATCTTTCGGCAGAAAGGCGGGCTTGTAAAAACATGGCAAAGTGTCTTCACCCACCTTACTTGCCAGGTCTGGCACTGTGTGACTTCTCTAAAAGGGCCATGCTTCGAAGAGAAGCATTTGGAATGGATTTGGGACAACACCACAGAGGACACGACAGAAAGAGGGCTCCAGAGCTGCTTGAGAGAGCAGGAAGGGCGGGCTGAGTGTCTCACAGCCCGGGGGTTTTCTGAGAAGGGCTGATACGTCTTTTACTGTGATTGTTTGTTTTTATTTGTTTACAGTTTGTTATTTACAGGCTGGAGGCCTGGAAGCTGGTTGGAAGGACCGCGTGAGTCTGTCAGAAGGCTGAAGAGGCTGTGCGGGAGGCCGAAGGAACTGCAGGCCAGTGATAAGAGGCAATGGTGAAGACAGGAGCTTCTCTAGAGAGAGAACTGTCTCCTTCTCCTCTCTTTTTCACTCTGCCCACGCGACAGGCCTGGTCGCCGCCTCCCACGTCTAGGTTGGGTCGTCCCGCCTCCGTTGGCTGGTCTACCTGTCAGTCATCACAGACACCAGTTCTTACCCGAGTCATGCTATGTCACAGTGAACAGTGACAGTCCACCCCTTGTCAGCCCGACGGTCAGGCGCATCTCCTTCAACCATGCTCAGTCTCCAGATACCACAGCAAGTTCACAGTTACACCCACCGCAACACAAATATCCTGCATACAAGCAGAAATGCAGTCATTCCTTCCCCACGATAGAAGGCGAAGTTTTTCTTTGGGTGAGGCTTACACTTCTCCTGGTGTTCAGTAACTTGAACATTTTAATATAGATTTAACAATACTTAAGAACTGATGGTGCTGGGTGCGGTGGTATGATCCACAATCTCAGCACTCCTGGGAGGCTGAGACAGGAGGATCACAAGTTCAAGCTCAGTCAGGGCAGTTTGGTGACTTAGTGAAACCTCATCTCAAAATCTGAAAATGGCTGGGGATCTCAGTGCAAAAGGATTGCATTTAACCTCCAGTACTGCCAAGGGGGCTGGGGAGAGGGAGAGAAAGACAGAGAGAGAACTATTAAGTCAATCAATGTTATAGTAGCAAGAAAAAGCTGTCTGCTTGATATATGTGTCTGTATGTATGCACGAGCATATTAACAGAATAGGAAGGAGATGCTCATTACAGTTACAGCCCTCATTTCTGTAACTTGTCATGGAGTCGTAGCTGGTACTGTAACCACCTTCTTCTACTCACTCTGTGTTCTCTTGGCCTTCGGCCAGCACCTCAGCAGGCCTTGGTTCTTTTCCTGGCAGGACAACGTATACTTGGTCCCTGGAGGTTCTGGGCCACTTGTCATCCTGCCTGGATTGGCTTGCTGTACCTTCCCACGACCTTAACAACAGGGTAGAGCAACACCAGGAGACACCCTCAGGCATCTCCTGCACTGCAAACACATTCCTCCTCTTCTCCATCATGGAGGAATATGGTCTAGTTTCCCCTTGGTAGCTTGGAGCAGTTCCCCCACCACCACTAAATCCCCTTTCAGCTTTTTTCACTGGGAGACCTAAAGAGACAGAAATGGCCAGGGGGAAGCCTTGGCCTCCAGTTCAATGGGACCCTTGTGCCTCCTGGTACAAGCCTTCCCCTGTCTGTCTGACCACCTCCCCTATCACAGCACAGCTGATCTGCTAGTTGGGTAGAAAGGGAGGCCTGCTGGATTGGGGCCTTTGCCAACTCAGTAACTCGATGTGCAGGGCAGGACCCAGAGCGTGGGCAGTGTGGATCTTCACTGCGGCTGTGCTGGCCGTGGACTCTGCCCTCGTCCATTCCCAGAGAGCCTGAGAGGTCGACAGCCGTTAGCTGTGTGATTCCCTTTCTATACCTGATACTGATACTGATACTGCTTGTATGTTCTTTCTTTTGCTTTTTCTTGGTCAATTTTATTAAGCTTTTCAGAGAAGGAGTCTTTTTGCTTTCTTATTTTCTGTTCTATGTTTATTTTCTACTTCCTTGATTTGTGTCCTTGTTTATGTTGCCTTCACTCTTTCATTTAAAATTTTTTTCCTTTAGCTGGGCATGGTGGCACAGGCCTGTAATTCTAGCACTCAGGAGGTTGAGGCAGGAGGATCGCTGTGAGTTGAAGACCAGTCTGGGCTACACAGTGAGTTCCAGCTCAGTCTCAACTACATAGTGAGACCCTGTCTCAAAAACCAAATAACAAATTCTAGCATCTAGCACTCAGGAGGTTGAGGCAGGAGGATCGCTGTGAGTTGAAGACCAGTCTGGGCTACACAGTGAGTTCCAGCTCAGTCTCAACTACATAGTGAGACCCTGTCTCAAAAACCAAATAACAAAATACAAAACAAAAAATTGCCATTCTTTCTCCAGTATCTTGAGGTCATGATGAAATGACAGATTACTGACTTTTAACCTTTCTTTCTTTGTGATATGTAAATTTCAGGTTGTGATTTTTTTTTTAGCCTGGCTGAAATCTGTACCATAAATTTTGATATCATCATAGTCATTTAGTTCTAAATATTCTCTAGTATCCTCACACATTTCTTCTTTACCATGGGTTGTTTAGAACTAAATAGCTCAATTGACAAACAACTGGAGTTTTCCAGTTTCTTTCCCTCTAGCTTATTTCCATGGTGATGGATTATACACAATTTTAATTTCTGTAAAGCTTTGAGGGTGGTTTTATTGCCCAGTCATGACTGATTTCAGTAAGTGCTTCACACGTAATGAAAAAGAATGTGTACAATGGGAGTTTAGTTTTTATGATGGAATCAAGACATTTGCTGTATTATTAAAAAGTTCACTTTTCATTTCTGTTTACTATTACGATTGCAAAATCATCTATGCTTTATGAATTGTGCTTTATATATATTTTTGCATACAGATGAAGATTTATGATACCTTCTTAGTGGACTGACCCTTTTATCATATTCAGATGTTTATCTCTGGTAGCATTGCTTTGCTTAAAGTGGACTTTTTTGACATTGGTATAGATGTACTAGTTTCTGTTTGGTTTGATAGCTGTGGCATACCTATTCACTTTCAGCCTCCCATCCAAGTACTAACCAGGCCTGACCCTGCTTAGCTTCTGAGATCAGACGAGATGGGGCATTCAGAGTGGTATGGCTGTAGACCACATTCAGCCTTTCCATGTCTGATTTGTAAAGTCTACATCCTGTAAGTAGCATACAACTGGGTCTTAAAAGCCTCAATCAACAGCACAAATATTTTCCTTGGAGCACGTGCACCACTTATATTTAATGCAGTTACTGATATAGTTATGTTTGTATCTACCATGTCACAATTTGCTTTCACCTGAATCTACCTACTTTGTGGGACTTTTCTCTTTTTGTGATTTCTTACAGTTTAATCAAATGTTCATATCATTTTCCTTTCCATGTACTAACATACTGGTTACACATTGTTCCTCAGTTGTTATACTGGTTACACTAAAGCCATAGCCATTATATTTTTGCACCAGGAACCAGCTCTGTGGAAGACAGTTTTCTCCAGCTGGGCCAGCGCGGTTTTGGGATAATTCAAGTGCGTTACATTTATTGTACAGTTTATTTCTATTATTAGTACATGAAATTATTAGTAATGAATTAGTTGTACACCTCACCCTAAGGCGGAATCAGGGGGACCCTAGGCTTGTTTGCCTGCAACTAGCCATCCCATCTGGGGGTGAAGGGAGACAGCGACACTGAGATGTGTGGCCGATGTTTACGGTGCCGTCACTCCACAGGGATAGGATGTTGGAAGTGCAAGCAGGCTTTTCAGTGCTTTCATGGCAAATTCAGGATATTTCACTGACTTTCGTCTAGAATGTATGGATATTTGAAGTGGCCTCAAACTCTCTCACTGTCACTTGTGATCTCAAGGAGTTGAGGCTCTTCTAGCAGAGAGGTGACTCACCTGACTCATTCGCAGCTGGGCTGCGGATCCATTCCTTCCCATTTCAGGAGTCTTTTGTGCATGGGAGGTAATGCTCAAAGTCTTTTGCAAACTGAGACAGGTGATCGTTCACCAGCTGGGAGAAAGAAATCCCTGGTTCAGTCTCTTCAAAAATCTCTGTCTGATCCCAGTGTTCACTTGTTGCCCCTGTAATTCAGTTTGACTTTGAATGCGTCCACTCTATCTGCCATCTTGAACACAGTTGTTCTTCTCTCTGTAAGTGACAGACTGAGTTTGTTGAGCACGTTGAATATGTCACACGAGTAAGCGAAGTCTTCAGCCCATTCTGTGTCACTGAAATGTGCTGCCAGTGGTGACTATTTTTCTAAAGGAAATCTCTGGAGCAGCTCTCATGACTCAAAGACTCTGGCCAGGGATTTACCTTTGGAAAGCCACCTCACTTCTGTGTATAAGATAAAATGTGTGCTTCACATCAGTTTTCTCAGAGCTCTGAGAACAGATGTGAGGTAAGAGCATGAACTTTAGTGTGATTTTTAATTTGAATCACATCCTGCAAAATGTTAAATTTTGTGACTTCTTGGGGGCTAGCCAGTATTTCTCTACAGATGACACAGTGTATAGACTCACATTCAGAAGTGATCGCTTTGACCTGAGTACTGAAACTAGAAAGCTGTCCAGGCAAAGCAGCCACTCTGTCCATGGATGTACCAACACTAAATGATCCATTCAGTTTTTCTGATGCAAAGATTTGAATAGTTCTGTAGCTGTGGTGTTGGTTGGCAATAAAAGTACACATAACATATCCTCATGTACATCCTGAAAATATATCACACAGAGGCAAGCATTGCTACCTTGTTGCCAACACCAGTAACCTTGTCTGCACACCACTGTGACTCACTGATCCTAATAATTGTGCCTCAGTATCCCCCCACTATTTAATCAGTTTGTCTAGTTATGGTGCTAGCTGAAAGGGGGAAAATGCCACCTTTTAAACTGCAGCCTCTCCTGAAAGTTCTCAAGATGTCCTCAGCAGCATGTGAATATAAATTATAGTGCAGTGACCCTATAATTTAGGTGGGACTCTTGGTATGTTGTTTTGAACAAAGCTTTCTCTTCTTTGGCAATCTTAGAGTCTTTTGGTGTCTCATTCTTGGGTCTTTTCTGCTTTTCAAAGAAGCTGTCCAGTGACATTTGTTTTTTACTCATTTTGTCTAGGGTTAGCTCATGAGCTTATATAACTTCAACCAAAACAAGTATGCAGTGTGAGAAAGGGGCACCATGGAAGTGGTGAAAATAACTGTCAGACCCCACACAGACTAAATTGTCAGATTCTGACTTATAGCCTGCATCCAGATGCAGCTGTACAATTGAAGTACTCAACTCACTTGCCACTGTATAGCCCCCAACCAAGTGCAGCTTAATTGCCATTTGCTGCTCACTGATAGGACTTGATCTGAGTCTAAGAGCAACTGATTTTTTATGATCTCTGTGCAGCCTAACCTCTCTGCTAATGTTCACCTGCATTTGCAGCTGCTCTCCAGTGCTAGCATCACCACCTCAGCTCCACCTCAGATCACCAGGCATCAGATTCTCACCAGGAGAGCACAGCCTAGATTCCTTGCATGCATGTTTCACAGTGTGGCGTGAGCTCCTATGAGAATTTAATGCTGCTGACAGCAGTAAGAACTCAGGCAGTGATGGGAACAATGGGGAGTGGCCAAGCTTTACTCGCCTGCACACTGCTCACCTCTTGCTGTGCATTGCAGCTCCTAACAGGATGTGGACCAGTATCTGTCCATGGCCTAGGAGCTGGGGACACTTGATCTAAAGCATTTGTTATTTTCTTATATATTTTCAATATTACAACTATAAAAATATGTACATATATATAGTTATCAAAATATTCTCCATGACATATTGATAAATATCAAAATAAAAGTAGCAACTACAAATTAATACCAGACTATCATGACTCAACATATGCTGGTATGAGGTGCTTGCTTGGTGAAGGCTGAGGATTATATGGCCCAGAACTGCTTTCTTTGTATGGTTCTGGTGAGAGTGCTCCATGGCAATATACGTAAGATTTGGATGGTGAAAGTCGTTCACCTTGGAAGTCAGAAACCACCAGTCTTTCTTCGAAGGCTGAGAAAACAGCAGAGAGCACTGCCAGCTTGTCTTCAATCTCCCCTGCTGAGAGCCAGTTCCGCTGCTTGGTGCTGGCCTTGATGGTCACCGCCGGGCCTGTGACTGGGGACCTGTACAGGTGCAGTTGCTGTACAGCGGTGGCCCTGGGTATCACACTAAGCTTGTCTTTTGGGTCCTCCTTTCTGGCAGAGCATGTGGACCCCTTGTTCATCAACATGGGTTTCTGAGTGAGTAGTTGGGAGGCTGCTTCTCCAAGCCACTGCCTCCGTCTCCAGGCTTCTCTGCTCCTGGAGAGCTCTGTAATTCCATAGCACTGACTGTAGCGCTGTGTTGGTGACATAATTTGGATGGGCTCACAACGCTAGGGGAATAGAGTGCAGAGCCTGAGGCTGCTAACCTGTATAGATCAAGAATAATGCACACCTCATAATATGAATGTTCTGTTAACAAAAAAAGAGTTCAGTTCTTCAAAACAAAAGGAAAAGATGATTTAGAAACACAAAGAAAATCAACAGAAACAGAATTTTATGTTATGTAAACTGGAAACCCTGAACAAATAGATGCCGTGTTAGCAAAATACAAATAACTCAAATGGATTTGGTAAGAAACAGAACTCTAGGAAAAGAGCTCTAGAAAACTTAAAATTGATCAGAATCTCCCTTCAATGTTTCTATGGCCAAATGGTTCTACAAACCATTATTACAAAACATTTAAAGAAAAAACTACCACTATTTAAACTACACACGAGTGTCATACATGTAATGTCATAAACTGCATGTTGACCCCTAATACGTTCCAATGATATACCATGCCTAAGTAAATTTTACCACTAGAGAATGATGAATGTATAACAAATGCAGCCATTCTGCAATTCTTAAATGAATAAATAGGTAAAGGAGAATGGCTATGGGACATTTTGATAAATATTTTTATAAGTATTTGATAATTCATTTGTTAATTTTACAAGTGACTTCTAGAAGTGGAAATAAAATATAATTTTTAATAATAGTCAAATACAGTGGAACTTCAGTTAATGAAACCAATTCTATGCATGACTTCAGTCACAAACAGAACTGGATGAGAACAGAATCCAATTTCCCCTTAGGGTCAACATTGAACCTATCCATTGAATCGGATTTGGCTCTTGTCAACCTCCACTCGTGAACAGAATCACGGAAAGAATCAAGTTCGTGAACCAAAGAGGCACTGTAATTTATTGGGAATCAGCATGCAGTATTTTTTTTTTTTTCCAGCACCGGGGATCAAACTCAGGACCTTGCATTTGTGAGGCAGGTGTGGCACCACTGAGCTAAATCCCTGGTCCTACAGTATGTTTAACCATGGGAAGTATGGGTACTCCTATTAAAATCAAGAAAATGCCTATTATTGCTAGTATGACTCATCACTGATGTGAAAATTTTAGACGATGGTATAAGAAGAGAAAATACTAAGAGTATCTGTCTTTGTGGAAAAGTTGGTCATATCTCTGAAAAATATCAAGAAATCAACTAAATAAATCTTAGTTGGGTTGTTCATTACTGATCCAATACACAGAAATTCATAGTCCCAACTTGGCAGCAACAACTAGTAAAGTTTGATAGCTATGTACATAGTTTCCATGAAAAGCACAGAAATTCTAGCAGCAAACTTAAAATGCATGCGTGGAATCATTGAGAATTAATGAACACTTTATTTCAAGATGAAAGTTCTGAGTAAGTAAAGACAGCATTTTCTGAGGTGGGGGATTTGGGCTAATCCTTATATACATTTTATACAATATGATAGGATTAATGTGCCCTGGGCCAGAGATTTAGCTCAGTGGCACCACCCCTGCCTTGCAAGCGCAAGGACCTGAATTCGAACCCCAATACCAGCCAAAACAAAGAGCAATTTAGAGAATCTAAAAATGCAATTTAATAGATTAAAATTTATACAACACCATCATGGAGGCCACAGTGTCTCCCTCCCTGTTCCCACAGGGCTGATAAAGGCTGTTTCTCCAGCCGGATTCCAAAGAGAACCCTTCAGGCTGTGGAGCGGTGACAGGGCCGAGAGCTGCAGATCTGTGCCTGTCATTGATCAGGTTCACATACTATTTTACTTTTTTTTTTTTTTTTTTTTTTTTTTTTTTTTTGCAACATCAGTGAGCAGAAGCCAACTTATAAAGAGATTTGTATTTCGGGTTTTTGAGCAACACAGTGCAGGCTGAATGAGGGTGACTTGGTTGAGCGTGTTCTGTCAGCCAAGGTGGCCACACACCTTTCCCAGAAAGGCTCCGGTGACCTCCTGTGATGATAAAGTCTTTCTTGGGGTGTCTGCAGAGCAAGTCCCGAGGAGCATGGAGAGCCCCGCAGTGATACATTTTCTGCAAGCCCCTTTGAGAGGAGAGCCTGCCTCCCCGGAACGCCAGGGCTTGGAATACACCTGTAGGCCGGAGCCCAGACCCAGAGCAGCGGTCCTGAACCGCTCCGGTGTTGCTGAGCCAGCTGTCACAGGTGAAGCCAGATTCTCTTTCTGTTACCATCTGGGAGTCTCTTAATGGCCAGTAAAGACTTGGAAACAAGCATTCAAGTTACATTGCAGAGGACGCAGTTTACCGAAAGCCAAACCTCCCACTGGCTCACCTCAGCACTCACCTCTGTGCTAAAGGCCGCTGCTCCTGTGGTGGCAGAGTAGGTGCAGGTGGGCTGGCGGACGGGCTCAGAGTGGAATGAAGTGCGCCATCTTAGCTGGGCCTCTCCGCTGGCTGCTGTGTGGCCCTGGAGCTGTCCCTTGCCCCCCTGACTGCAGGGACTTGAGTGCTGGCCACAGATCCAGCAGTCGGCTCCATTGTGGTTATTCCCAGGGGCCAGAGAGCTGCAATAGCCCCCTGAGGCACCATTGTCCTAACTCAGGTCCTCACCAATGGAACCCAGTGGTCACTTGCCCCCTTTCAAAAGAAATGTTCGGAAGTCTTCATCCTGTGTTGTTGCACCTGCCATTTGTTTTCACCTTTTTTTTTTTTTGGTCCAGCACCAGGGGGATCGAACCCAGGACATTGCACTTGCCAGGCCGCTTCGGTGCCACTGAGCTAAATCCCCGGCTGCCCTTTGTCTTGTGGTCATCATTCTGGTTGGGTGGCTCCAGCCCCTGTCTATGTAGTGACTGAATCTCAGACAGAAGGTGAAGTTCAGAAGGACGGATGCAGGAGGAAGGGTGCTGGCTGTGTCTGGCGATACCGGACTCGCAGGAACTCCCCACTGGTGACATCCACGTCCAGCCTCCTCTGTCTGTCTCAAAGGGGGGCCTGTGCCTCGCAGGCAGCCAGCGGCACAGGCCTGTGTCATGAGAAAAGAATCCACAGGTCTGTAAACTTGCTATTTTTAGGCCACTGGAGACTTGAGCCAGTTTCCCGAATGTCGTAAGGCCCACAATGAATGGGGCCTAGAAAAATTACAAGCTTTGCCCTCGAGTCCGCTGATCGTTAGGCAGGTTTAAGATACAATGAAGCTAATTCACAAAGACAAATGCTCAGCCTCTCCCCTCGGCTTCCCCGTGCCCAGCCATCTTCTGCAATCCTGGTGCTCACCCAACACCCAGGGCTGTGCCATTAATAGCTGGCCATGAAGCGCTGGCCACAACCCGGCCTGCCCAGGACATCAGCTGCTCAGCGCCAGCCCCTGGGACAGCCCAAGGAGAACCTCCCACTGTTCTGAGGGGGCTCCCTCAGTGTCCCTTCCCCCGCAGTTCGGGACAGAAGACTTTCATCCTTTGCTCAGTCTGCCGAGCTGGGCAGGCCCTTGCTCCTCTCCCTCACTCCCACGGCAACTCTGAGCACCATCCCCATGCCCAGGGCTGCTCCAGGGCCTGACTGCCCCAGGGCACGGACGACAGTTTAGCAGATGGTCCCGATTTCACCTCCATGTTGGACTCCCTCTTCCCCTAGCCAGGGCCAGGGTGTAACAGGGCACCCATCCTGTGGCAGCTTCCCCCAGGACAGTGATTTCCATGATACAAACAGCCCGGCTTCACCCTAGGAGTGTGTTCTGGTTGCTGCCACTGCCCCAGGGGCTCAGCAGCCTGCTCCCATCTCTGGCCCATTAAATGTCACATCCAGAAGCTAATAACTCAAGGGACTGCTTAGCAAGGCCTGAAAACAGAGCTATCCCCAGCGCCCCTTCCCCAAATCCTGGCTTGAACAATAGAAAACATCCAAGGGGCTGGGCAGGAAAGAGAAGAGTCAGAGACACAGGAAAACTAATTAGTTCCTGAGAGCTGGCCAAGAGAGAGAGCTGTCCCTCCTGTTGATGGGAAACAGGAGCTGAAAGCAGGAGCAGAAAGTGACCCGTTGTCTACTTCCCACCTCTGTTAGAGGAAGAAACAAGCAGAAGCCTGGAGAAATTCAAGGTTGGGAAGACCAGCAGAGAAGTGCCCGTCCCGGTATCCCTGGAGGACAGGTAGTCTTACACCTCACAGATGGGAAGCCCCTTCATCTTTTCAGGATGCCCCATCCTGCAGGTAAGAAAAGGAGGCAGAGAAGTTGGCCGGTTTGCCCACAATGACACAGCCAGGGACATGCAGCGATTATGGTCAGGCCCACTAGGACCTCTCGCACGTCCCCCGAGAACGGGCCGTGTCCCTGTGTACACACTGAGCACAGAGGACGCGCTCTGCAAAGGTTCCCTGACAGGACACAGCACATTCATTCACCACGAGCCGTCACCCTTGTGAGTCACATCTTGCCCAGCCCTCAGCCAGGGCCACGGCGAGGGACAGGCTGTCACCCAGACGCTGACCTCAGTGGGAAGGACAGCAAGCTCTGCTGGATGGTGCTGCTGGAAGCTGCTGGGGGTGGCGGTGACCAAAGTGCCGGGTGTGCAATGTAAACAGTCGGTAATTGCTCCCTGCTGCTGGCTCAGACCAAAGCCAGACAGCTGGGACAGATAAGAGGGAGGAGCCTTAACCGAGCGAGGATGGCAGGCCAAAAAACCAGGCTTTTTCCGATTTGCTTTCAAGTTCTTTATCCTTTTGCATTGATTACATTTTCTTTCTTTACCTCCCTCCCTTCCTTCTCTCTCTCTCTCTCTCTCTGTCTCTCTCTCTGTCTCTCTCTCTGTCTCTCTCTGGGATTACAGTTGTGCACCCCTATACCTGGCAGTATCTATTTACTTTTCAAATATAAAGAAAAGGAAGCGTTTCACTCACAACAGGAGTGCAGGTCAGGCAGCATCAAGGGCTTTCATGGTGCTTCTCCAACAGCCTGAGGTGTAGTGCACGGGCAGCTTCCAGCTTCGCCTGAGAGCAGCCTACCCCAGCCTCCTGAGGAGAAACCTGGAGCTCTCTTCCCTCTCTCCCTCCTCCATGTTGAATAAATTACAGAGCCTCTATGATTTAACCTCCTAAACATTTTTTGGCAGAGTCCCACTGTGCATTATTAGCCAGACCCAGTTTCTGTTCGCCTGCTCTCTCAGCAGGACTATGTTTTCCAGCCTTCCTCAGGTCAGGTGGGGCCCATGCCTCTGGTCTGGGTGCCAAGCATGTACTGGCTGTCCCAGACCTGACCCCAAATCCCCGTTTCTTCTTCTGCTGGGCTCTGCAGAGAACTAGCAGGGGCTTCCAGGCCCTAGGGAACAGTGGAACTCCAACCTGGACCATCCCTATGTGGGAGTGTAGAGCTGAGCCCTCCTCCCCACCCCAGGGCCCTCACTCTGGCCTGGGGTAGGGTTAGGAAACAAACTCTTAATGTGTCATGCCACTCTGATTTGAGATTGTTTCTTAGAACAACTGCAGCTACCTTAATTATGTTTTGGTACCAGGGATCAAACTCAGGACCTTGCGCTTACAAGGCAGGCATGGCACCACTGAGTTAAATCCCCGGTCCTACTGAGCTTAATTTATCTTCTCATTCCTTTCCACACCTAATGTGCCTGTTACTAATTTTCTAAAGAGAGGCTGTGTCCTCCGCAACCTTTATCTGCACCTTCATTCTCACACCTTAGCTGCTCAGGCAGAGGGAGCTTCTGTATTGTCTTTCCCATTGCTGAACATAACCTACACCCAAACTTAGAGGAGAAATTTTCCTAGGCTCATGGTTTCAAGGGATTCAGTCAATGGTAGGCCAGCCCCAAGGCAGAAATATCAGAGCTGAAGGGCACGGTAGAGCAAAGTAGCTTAGTTCATGGTAGTTGGGAAGCAAAGCAGAGAGAACTAGTGCCAGAGAGGAAGGGACAGGGACTGGTTACAAACCTGAAAGCCTCATCTCCATGACCTACCTAGACAGAGCTCCACTAACCCTCTCCAGTGCTGGTGAATCTGTGGCACATGTGCCAGCAGTGGGCTGTTGGTTATCATCCAAAACTCTAAAGGTTTGCCCTCACTCCTCTAGGCAGATCCCAAAACCAATCAAGTTGGCATCCTGCCCTAGCCACCAGTTTCTAGAGACATACCCCTTGGTGTAAGCCTTTAAATGGAGCCACCAAAGTGCTGTGACATGATGACCAGTCTTCCCATGTCTGCCCAATGTCCCCCACCTCATATTTCTGCTGCCAGGCATGGGTTCTAGCCATGAGTGGACGTGGGGGCTGACACCGGGAAATCCGCACAGCTCAGCATGGATGTGCCAGAGCACTGGGCCATCGTGCAAGTCCACTGTCTCTGGATCTCTTATAACTGGACAAAGGTGGGCTCCCATTTCCACTGACACCTGTTTTTGTAGTAGGTTGAGCGCTGTCCCCCTGAATCCACATCCATCCAGAACTCTGAACAGGATCTTGTTTGGAAATGCCGCCTCTGCAGCTGTAATTAGGGACCTGGAGATGAAGACATCCTGGATTCAGGATGTGCCCTAAATCCAGTGACTGTCATCCTCCTGAGGAGAAGAGAGGACACAGTGAGATGCACAGGGAGAGTGAGATGTGAGGACAGAGGAGAGGCTGGGGCAGCACAGCCCCAGTCATCCGGCCCTGCGTCCCACAGCCCTTTCAGTGCAATCGCAGCTGCTTCTGTCAGAAGCTGGAGGCGATTTCCACAGCCCGGATTATGTCAAGGCCCCGCCTCTCACTTCGGCTCAGAGAATGGCAAAGAAGAGATGGAGCGCCAGCTCTGAGCCTGTGTGGTTACTTGCTCTTGAAACCCTGTTCAGCCACACTGATGACAAGCTGGGGCTAGCCCACAGGCCAGTGAAAGCTAATGCCCCAGCTGCCAGCCACCCCGGAGGCGGCCACCCAGGGCCGCCTGCAGCAGGACCGGCTGGGTCCCACCCTGAGCCACAGAACCACTCATTTAAGCTATGGAGCCTGGGGGTGGCTTGTGCCAGCAGTAGCTGACTAATCTATATGCACTTACACTTCGAGTTTTTCAGTTACTTATATTGCCTACTGAGCACCTGTGAACAATTAAGTTTGGGAACCCTATGTAGGGGGAGGTGTTCAAACTTCACTTTTTTAAGAATTTCTCGGGGGATTTTGTTAAACTGGAGATCCCTGGGCTTACTCCTAGAGTCTCAGTACTAGACTGGGTGAGTGCCAGGCATCCATAATGTGGCCAGCATCGCTGTCCTGGCTTGGATGCGCCACTGAGTTCACTTTGTAAACTATCTTTTTATGGGAACAGATCATGGAAACCATTGTGTAATCTCTAACATTATCCCTCCTCCGAATCGAGAGAGAGAGGCAGAGAGAGAGAGAGAGAGAGAGAGAGAGAGAGAGAGAGAGAGAGAGAACTACAAAGGGAACGTGCTAGGCTTCCCTGTGGAAAACACTAAGCAAACAGAAAGACCTTTCATTCCCACAGTCTCCAAGATCACATTTTACTGTCAGTATTGTTTCTTGATTTGCATCTTAATTCATAAATAACAAAATCCTGGTTCTAATTACAAACTGTTGTCTGGTGGCTGATGAATCAAGGGGGTTAGTGAGAGGCAATCAGCGGACAGCATGAGGCAGTAGGAAGAAGGGGCAGGTGTTGGAAGAAGCCAACAGTGATGACCTGTGTGACAGGTCCTGCATGCTGGCAAGGGTGCCGTCCCAGGCCGTGCTCCGGGGCCAGTCAGCTCTTAGTCACTCGCCACTGTTTTCCAGATGGTCCTGGAGCACCGTGGTGGAGCAAAGGGCACAGATTCCTCTCCTGGGGAACATTCTGGGTGGCAGGGGAAACACAGATGACACATAGAGGAAGGTGCAGGGGGTGGCGTTTTATCCCCCTGAAAGACGTCAGCGAGTGTGACCTTATTTGGAAACAAAGTCATTGCAGATGTTCCCTGGTTAGGACACGGTCACCAAGCTCTGTCCTCATCCAACATAACTGGTGTCAGTCACGGGAGGGCACCGTGCGATGTCAGGAACAGAGGCCGAGGGATGTGTCCGGAAACCAAGGGCTGCCATGGTTTGCTGGCAACTCCAGAGGCTAAGAAGAGTATGGAGCAGAGCAGTGGTGGCCAACCTATGGAGGGAGAATAGGGACGTGGATAGCAGAGTCTGCAGTTGATTGAGCCCCTTGGAAACCACCGACGTGTGAGAAAGAGAAGGAACGCAGCCGTGTGGGGTCTAGAGAAGGAGCACATCACACAGCTATGGCGGCATGTGCTAACGCTCTGGGGCAGCGGTGCCTGCCATGCTTGTGGGGAAGGAAGGAGAGAGGCGGCAGCACAGGGACTTGCAGGTCACAGTGAAGCTTTTACTATTTTGCCAAGCAAGCAAGTCACTGGAGGGTTCTGAGCCAAGGCTGATGTGATCTGATTTTTATAGTCATACGTTTTTCTCTTTTTAAGGATCTCGCAGGCTGCTGAGTGGTGCAGATGTAGAGGGGTAAAATACTGGCGTGTGAGAAACCCGCTGGTAGGCGCTGTTTTAAAACAGGCTAGGAGTGCAGTGTGGAGAGGGTACCATTTCGGTTTGGGGTGCTTCTGGCAGAGCAGCCAGGTATGACTTTGAGTTTTGGCTTCAACCATTGGAGCAGAGAGTTCAAGAGTAACAGCTGTTTAACTTGTTTGTGATTTTCCGTAGTTTATTGAGCATGCATATTCCAATCCTTGGTCATAATTTCCGTGCATACAGTATACAGGTGCTTAAAAACCGTCTGTGCCGAGACGTCTGATTTTTTGTTAACACCGCTTGCCAAGGCCTCGGTTGCAATGCATCCATTTTTCACGCTAATGCCGTGCCCGCGGTTGCGTCTGCTCATCTGAGATGTAGACCACGAGGACAGCTTTTAATACGCCCTGCTCTGTTTTGCTTAAAAAGAACAGGATTGTGCCCTGGGGGCCCGAGGCTGGCACAGACAGAGCTGTGGGCAGGCCAAATGCACACAGGGGTGCCGCATCGGCCCATGTGGCCAGCACCTCTGGGCCCTGTGGATCCTGCGGCTGTCTGGGTTCCTGGGCTGGTCCTCTGGGACGGACACTGCCCAACAGTCATGGGGAAGCTCAACTGGGCACTGACTCTGGAGCTCACCTCACTTTTGTACAGAAAGAGGAAACAGAGGGCCTGCATGGAGAAGACTCCACCACGCCACTGTCCTGAAGTGTCATTGGCCACCTAGATTTAGACTCTTAGCTTCATTTGCCTGTGGCTGACCAGATATTTTGGTGAAGAGAGGAAAAAAGATCTTTTGCAAAGCTAGCTCTGAGGAGACAGAGGGCCCATATGCCTCAAATCACCATCTCACCTTGTACAGGTGGGTAAGGGTCCTTTTCCTAAGGAAGAGCAGGGCAGGTGGCACGGGGACACACCGCAGATGTGCACACTTGCTCTAACATTTGCAATCATCTTGGCGGTTCATCTTTCTTGTAGGAAGGAACTCAGCCTCTGGCCTCCGGTGGCATCTTCACATTCCATCACTTCTTGGGCTGGGGAGAGGCTAGGGTGTTGCTTGTACGCTAAGTAGGAGGAATTGTGGAGCACTTCATTATCACTACAAGAAAAAGAAGTCTACCTTTCAGGTTCCATTTTGCAGCGCTAGTTTCAATTTCCCCCTTGCTTTTTCCCGCCCTCAGTCTTGAGGGCCCTGAGGTGCCGTCATCAGGCTGGCTGGCCCACCCTGGATGCCTACATAGATTCCATAAAGGTAGCTGAAGCACAAACGAAGGGAAGCTGGATGCTTGAGCCAGGAAAAGCCTCACAAAACATTGTGATGTCAAATGTGGACCAAAGCCAAAGCCAAGAGAGAGCCAACCGTTACACCCGCTAGAAGGAGGGCCTTTCTGCTTTTGGACAGTTATGCGTGAGATACCATTTTACAGACTCTGCAGCTCCACTGATTTTGGGGGGCTGACATAGGTGACTCTTTGGTGCTCACAGCTCTCCCCTCTTTCTCTTTTCTGAAGCCTTTGCACATTAGCCACCTGTGGCCTCGTCCCTGGGTGCCAGGCAGCTTCACAGGTGATGGTGTCAGAACATGGAGGGGCTTTGACAGGGGGTTGAGTCAGTGTCATAAGCCCTGGAGGCCAAATTTGAGCAATATCAAAGTTGGAACAAGTGGCTCTCAGACCATTCATCTGGCCCAATGGTGGTGAACCTGTGAGCACGCACAGCAGGCTCTGTACTGCTGAAACGTCAACAGGGTTCACCATCACAGAACTAGAGTCCCTCTGAAGTTTAGTCCCACAACATTTGAAATTTGTTTGTTTGTTTGACACAGGGTCGTGCTATGTAGCTCAGGCTGACCTTGAACTCATTGTGCAGTCCAGGCTGGCCTTGAACTTGTGGCAATCCTGCTGCCTCAGCCTCCAAGTGCTGGGCTTACAGGCATATACTACTATACCTGGCAAAACATGTGAACTTTGACAGTTACAAAGCTTACAGGCAAAACCTAAAACAAGCCAATAAGAGCAAAGTAAATCCAGTCTGTACAGTAGACTGGAACTAAAAGAGCCAATATTCTGTGAAATGAGCTCAGTTCTGCCAGAAACATGTAGTGAGCACACATCCGAGGGCCCCTATCCCCGTAGACCAGTGTGAATCAGCATTTGAAGAAAGCACACAACTTGCTAATGGCCAACACCAACGTGTGTAGTTCAGTCACACCTTTAGGATTTTTTTGACACACACAGAACTGTAAACATTTCTGAATACAGCATACAAAAAGTCATCTGTTTTATCAACTAAGAACATGCACGTCTGAGCAAGGACATCTCCTATCTTCCATGAGGAGCACGACTTTTGTCAGCTATATGACTACAAGCGACGCACAGGGTACTAATTTAGCAAAGCCATTCATTTTTACAGCATTCTAAGACAATAATCAAGACTGCATTATACCAGCATAATTACATTTTAAGTAAGGAAAATCATATAATAGTAGTTTATGTGACTAGAATTGTAAGACAAAACTTTAAACAGATATCTAAGTAATATGAACTTCCAAGAGTTAAACTTCCTAAAAATTTATCATAGCAAGTCAGTAGACAACATAAGAAATTATTTTGACAAATTTGAAATCTCCTTTTAAAAAAGTTTTGCTGTAAATTTTACTAAGAACAGATCAATCTCGTAAGTCTTATTGTTTTAAACAGAGACTAATATTATCTCTATGAATTACATTTGAGTTCTTTTAAAAATATTTTTCTTTGGGCTGGGGATTTAGCTCAGTGGTTCCACCACCTGCCTCGCAAATGCAAGGACCTGAGTTTGATCCCCGGTACCAAAAAATAAATAAAAATAAAATAATTTTTTTTCTTACAATAAACTATTTAGAATCTAATTAGAAATGTTTTACTCAAAAATTATCCTGATTAATTTACAAAAGACTTATCTTTATTTTGTTACAAAAGTATGCCACCCCATATAAGCTACCAGAACTTTTAAGACTTGTGTTAACTCATCTTTGTGTCCCAAACTGTGTCATACATAGACATAAGCACTGTATATATAGAAAAGAACATATACTTGAGGTAAGAAAAACCCAAAATATTTGTTTCTGACCCATTTAAGATTTTCTATAAAAACAGTGATTTAAAAAACCAATTTTGAGTACTTAATTTAAGCAAGGATGAGGCAGTAAAACAATAGTAGTTTATCTATTACAAAGAAGCAAGCATGCATGTTAGCGTCTTTTAAAACTTTTAACAGACCAGTCAGTCATAATAACTCTTTTTTTTTAATTGAGTTTATTGGTACATTTTAGGGATACAGTACAGTTACATTCATTGTTGGGATCTTGTACCTCTACATGATAGGTCTTGGTTCTCATTTTTGTCCTTTGTTCCTGCCCTCCCTTCACCCCGTCCTCCCCTCCCCATTTACAAACACTTTATTTCCATCTTTGCATTTTCTCACATTTTTTTCTTTTCCCTTATTACCCTTCCCCTACCCATCCCACCTTCCCTACACCTTTAGCCCTTTTCTTCCCATTTCACAATGTCAGTTATCTCATTAGGATCTTATGTAGTAACTCTTAATAGCAAAGGAATTTTTCTTAAGGCCAACTCTTACTTTAGGATATCTTAAAATGACAAACAGATACAACTGTCAATCACCAAGATTTACTATTTAAAGCTCATTTTTAACAAGACCAATAGTTTGACAAAAGTTGCTATTTTTAGACACTTGTTGTCTAGCTAGAAGTTATTTAAACTTGTTAAAGGATTAGACACCTTTTGATTTTATATCAGTGTTGTATACATATATCAAAAATCTATAAAATACATTTAATAGATCCAAAACACCATTTAAAAATTTTAAGAAGCCAAGAGTACATGAATTTATGCTTAGAAAATGTCTAATATTTTAACTTAATCATGAGTAGCTCAGATGTTTTATTTAAAAATCCATCTAATTTAATTTTTATTACCTGTATATTGTACACAAAATATAAAACATTTGAAACACACAGGTTAACACTGCCAATTTTTTGTTCAGGAAAAACAACTCTTAAAAGTTGTAGCCAGTACCTGGGAATTGTATCTACTCATGCTACAACAGAATGCTACTTTAAAAATCTTTCAGAGGCAGTTGTGATTTAGCTCAGTGGTTCCACTGCCTGCCTTGTAAGTCCAAGGGCTGAGTTCGATCCTCTGTACAAAAACAAAAACTTTCAGAGGTTTTCTGGGAATTTGGAATTTGAATATTTACACCGACCCCAATGAATTATTTTCTAACCACAGTGTCATGTCACCAAAAGCAATCTATCCCAGATAATAACGTTGTCCATGTACTAATCCACTGGGCAGACTACAGCCAAAGCTTTACTAGTTATGGTCATTTAAGACGGCAAGGCTTAGAAGACCTAGAAAGATCCACAAACCACGGGGGAAAGTGGTGTCACATCAGTGTCTCCTGGTTTGTCATTTCTGAGTTGTGGCAGTTATTACCCATGTGAACGTGGATCCAGCATTTTACAAATTTAAGAAGTATGGCAAGGCTGGACTGTGTACACTCAGACACAGGTTAATGCGCAAGACAAAGCGTCTATTTCTTCTAGACTTAGTGTGGAAGCCTTCAAGAGGAACAGCCATTTTTGCTATCAACCATTAGTCTTTTAACCAATGTCTACTAAAATTTTGCCTCCTAGGACCCTTTCTACTCCTGGAAGCAGCCTTTATAGAAACTAATACTACCTAAGATTTCCTGAGAAGCAAAACAATTTAACTTTTAAATTGAAAAAAAGTCCAGCCGTACTATATTAATATGTGTCATATTTTCTCAATGTGTAACTGACTTTTGATTCCCACGTGTCTTTAAGACCTTAACAAACTCAAAAATGTTAATTATACAGTAAATCCTCTACTTCCAAACACAGGAGCGGACCTCACATTACGAACCTTCGCAGATACGAACAAATCGCAGCAGTAGCTCGCCAGTCTGGGGGACACGGTCGCAGCTGTGCCTTCTGTCCAGCGCGACGGTGCCCAGCGGTACGGACTCAGCCAGAGCCCGGAGATCCAGAAGCAGGAGGAGGAGCGGTGGTGCCCGGAGGGCGCTGCTGGGAAGCGTGAAGCAGTCGGCGCTGTGCATTTGTCGCGCTGTGTATTTGAGCCAAAGGTGTGCGAGGCTCGCTTTGCCGGGCTTAGCAATGAACCTACTTAGGGACGGTCTTCCAGAACGGAGCTCGTTTGTAAATCAAAAACTTACTGTATTGAATTTATGCTCTTTGATCTTTTTATAACCTGTGTAAAACTGAAACTTTTCCATAAATTAAGAACCTAAAATATAATTCTGATTGACTAACACAGGCGAGGTGCATGTTAACAGTTTTGAGGACATCTTTGTTATATCTTTCAAGACATTTTGTTGTCACGTGAGCAAAAAGGCATTTGGGTTTATACTTGCTTAATTATTGAGTGTTTTTATTTTTAGGTTAATCTGGTACTACCTAAACGATATACAATATTATACGCAATACACACATGTGCCCCCTCAACACAAAAAACAAAGACATATTTATCATTTACCAGCTTTTAAAAACTTACACTATAGGCATGATTTTTTTTAATAGTCCTAAGCAATACCCAAATCCTAACTGCATGCCTGAAGGTAGGATTTCTGGTTGTAGCAAGGTGAGAAATGTACATCTTCTTGCCCATTTAATCTGAGTTTGAATTTCTTGCAGGCTTTTTCTTTTTTCTGCCTTGTTATATGTCTTAGTCAATTTAAAAGCTAATGCCATCGATTTTAAGACATTTTTCATTGTGTTAAAATTTAAACATAGCTGGTCAGAAGTTTATATATCTTATTCTGGCTTTACTGTTCAAGACTTTTGTTGTTGTTGTTGTTGTTTTTTGTTTTTTTCTTGGTACTGGGGATTGAACTCGGGTCCTTGCGCTTGCAAGGCAGGCCACCGAACCACTGAGCTAAATCCCCGGCAAGACTTTTAATATGGAAAAACAAAACAAAACAAAAGCCAGTTTCGGAACAGTATTTCCCTCTAAGAAAAACAGATAAGCCATATGTAGACAAATTTCTCCATTTTTCTAGTTAAAGAATGGAAGAGGAAGAAGACAAAAATCAACTTTCAGTAAACAAGTTATGACAAATATTTTGAAACATAACCAGTTTAAAATGAATAAAGACTGTTAGCCAAAAGGAGGGGAAATTTTAACCATTAGGAAAGTAGCTGTGTGGTTATTTGTGTTTCTTACTAATCCAGAAAAGGGCACAGAAAGCAGTTATGGATAATTTCCTGACCAAAGTTACTCCAAAGAACCTCCTCAAGGACAGCTGTATAAATCAGAGTGCACTTTCATGGATACAGAGCATATTGTATCTCAATAAAATCACTTTTATCTAAGTCACAAGTAGCTAAAACTTTCCAGGGAGCTGCAAAGTAGGACACCCTTTTTTTTTTTTTTTTTTTTTTTTTTTTTTTTTTGGTACCAGGTACCAAACTCAGGACCTTGTGCTTGTGAGGCAGGCAGCAGAACCACTGAGCTAAATACCTGAACCTGTTTTTTCATTTTTTTTGACATACACTTTTATTTCTGGACAATTTACAACAGGGCTGCTCGAACACACCACCAGTATCTCTTATCTTAAAATTTCTTAATCCAAACTTTTTTGTCAACAAATAATTCAAGAACCTTGAACTCTGTACTGATTCACAAACAAGTCTCAGAATGGCTGAAGCCCCAAATGGCTTACATAATTCTAGGAAGTACTGAAACCCTGCTGCCTGTTGTAGAATAAAGGTGGTTCTAAGAAGCGAAAGACAGAAGAAGCACAAGCAAAGGAGAGCAAACCAAAACAAATGAGTATGTCAAACCAACAAAAGAAATATGCAGATGTTTTCCTACCCAGAATCTCTTCTTACACCAGTCCATGTCCCAAAATGACCTGGAATGGGTACAGATGCCCACACATATTGAAGGAGCTTGCTTCACCCTGAATGACACTGCCAACTAGTCAGTGCCCTAAAATGACCTATGATAGGTCCAAAATGGTGGAAGGATTTATCCCACCCAGATGAATGACCTAAGAATACCCAAATGGTGGGGGCAGTAGATCCCTGGAATGCACTTTCCAGTAGGTAACCAAGCAGAGCTCTTCAGCTTTTTTCCAAATACCCTTTTTCCTTTTACAACAAAAGTGTTTCTAGGAAGGTAATGCCATGAGCAGAAAAGGAAGGGGATTCCCAGATAAAGACTCTGTAGTAGGTTCCAGTCTCCTACTCAGTGTACGACACAGGGCTGAAGAAAGACTCAAAGACAGAATTAAAGAAACAGAGAAATCGGGAGCCAGGACAGCCAGTCTTGGGCAAACAGCAAAGGTCCTGGTCAGTCCAAGCCACTTATTTTTATTGATAACCAAGTTGGGGTAAAGGGGAACTACATGTGAGGATGTGTAGTCATGCAGTTGCTATGAACACTAATGCGGGTAAGGCAAGTAAAGGAAAAGATAAAGCATTCTTGAATTAGGAACCGAACAGACAAAATATAGGACTGTAATCAGAACCTTCTAGGTAGGGGTTTAGTTGTGGGAATGGAATTTGAGGGTGAGTATCTCTGACCTTGGCTACAGTGTTGTCTCATGATGAGCCCCGCAGACTCATGGCCATGTCTCTGTCTCTGCTGTGGACATTAGCGGAAACGTCATGCTGACCTGCAAGCTCCTGTGGTGCTTTTGAGGTGCCTCTCTGAGTCACATAGCTTCAGTCAGACTTGCTTCTTAAAATGAGCCAACTGTGGGGTTGGTTAAGCCTTTACAGCCTGCACTGCTTACAGCCTGCTGAGGGCATAATCAATAGGGTGGTCCTTACACCCAGATACAAAAGTTTCCTTGGCAGCTGCTGGTATTATGACAGCTAAGTTGAGTTAAAACATGATAGGCAGTCAGATAGGGGTAGGCCCTCAGGAAGTCAGTACAGAAGATAACACATTACAGTTGTGGCTAGAGGTGTCATCTGTTGAAGGCCAGGTCTCAAGATAAAGATGAAATGACCAGGCCTATATGCCTGAGAGATAAGCAATGACTTGAAAATTATGCTATCATTGATGTCACCTGGTCCATTGAAGTCTAGCCAGACATCAGTCACCCAGTTGTGTGACCATGACCTCCTGATCCACCCCTTCCTAAACAGGTCTTTGTCTTTCCATGTACACTTGCTACATGACCTGCTTTCCCCTTAGGTCACTATCACTTAAGCAGCTAGCTATCCTTGTAATCTTATTGTTGATCGTAGCTTTGACCTACATTGTACCCACCTTGTGATTTTGCTCTATAAAACTTCCTTTAAGCAATGGGGTCCATGGCAACCCAATTTCGGGTCCCCTCCTACCTCTCAGGAGCTATCTCTCTCAATAAATTTTCCTTACTCTTAACCTCCGTTGTTCCTTACAATTCATTCTTTTATTTTGGGGAACAAGAACTCGGCATATCTGACATCTAGCAGGTTGGGAGTTGTTATTTCCCCTGCATCCCTGGGATGTCTCCGGAGTCCTGACTACAGGTTCAGCTCATTGACAGCTGTCAGTCCATTTTCCCAAGTGCCTGCTGGGATGAATGGCTCTGAAGTGGCGGGATTTACTTTCTGGCTGACTCACCAAAATTATTACCTGCCTCTTAGGTTCATTTGCTTGCTGCTGACCAAATCAGAGGTCATATATTTTGGTTAAAAAGCCAAAAAGATATATACAAAGCTAGCTCCAAGGTGCAAGAAGAGCCTGTTTGCTTCAAATCACCATCTCCCCAGGACAGACTGGGCAGGGTGTAAGAAATGGTAAGAAATGGGATGCGTGGGGGAAGCACAGAGTAACAGTGCAGAGCTCCAGGCTTGCTTTATCATTTGCAGCCACCTTAAGCTCACTGACCCTTTTCTTGAGGAAAGGAAACTGGGCTCCATCCTCCTGGGGCTGCCATCTGCATATTCTGTCACTTCTTGGGCTGAGGACAGAGGGGGAGTTGGTTATGCGAGCAGCAAAGGAGAAACTGCTTAGCTCTACAAGACAAATAAATTAACTTTGCAAGTTCTCCTTTGCAGTAGTGGTTACAGTTCCTTCCCTGGAGCCCTGTCTTCAGCACTCAGGGGACGGAACTACCACCCAGCGTCCGTGGCCTGCATCTGTATGTAGGGAAACTTCCATTGGCGACAGCAGGGGTTATGCGCAAGCGCGGTGAGGCGAAGCAGCAGCCGGCACTCCGGCCCTAGCACGCTAGTACGCACGTTCAGCCTGCGCGCGGCAGCGTCGCCCTCCGGGCAGCCCAGCCTGGGTCCGGAATGGTCGCCGCTGCCTCTTTTAGCCCCGCCCAGTCGAGCCGCTTACGGAGCAACACAGCGCGCAGGCGCGGTAACCAAGGCGGTGCTATCTAGT
>NW_022900913.1:4191598-4249400 GCF_012274545.1 Fukomys damarensis
GGCACGCCTTGGAAGAGCCGCGCCTACAGCCCGGGTATCCAGGGGTGAGCGCGGCGCGCCGGGGCCTCCTCCCCAGACGGGAAAGGGTGCCGGGCCCTCTCTGTCCCCCCCACCCCGGGAAGGTTAGGGACCCCTGCTCACAGTGGGGCGGGTGCGCGTCGTGCGGTTTCTCGCAGACTCAACTGCCGCAGGTTTTTGAGTATTGTCAGGAACGTGAGTCAGGTTGAAGGTAACATAGTAACTTTTTTCTTTCTGAGAAAGCCGCTTTAAAAGGTGAGTAGGTTTCGGGAGCGATACAATTTAACCGTGAGTGCTACTGTAGCTACAAATGACTTGTGGGTGGGGTGGGGTGGGGTTGTGCAGAGTGTTTAAGTCCTGGGCAGAAATGAAAGTAAAGCGCATCATTTTGCAATAGTTAAAAGCAGGCTATTAGCACTGAAAATTAAAACCGATTTAATGTATGTACTTAAGCTTTAAAAGATGCAACTTTGTTTAAAAACATTTACACGTCGGCCTAGATGGTCTTCGAAGGCCTGTTGGAGCTCGGAGTTCTCGGAGAACTCAAGGAGTGAAAGGAAAGGAAACGGGGAGGGGGTGGAGGCTGGAGTGGGTCCAGGTGCGGCTGCCCAGGTGCGATGCTGTTACACAGCTTCTTTGCCTTTTCTGCTTTCTTGAGTTTCTCCATACACAATAATCATTTATAGGTTGTGTTCTGTGTTTCAGGACTTAAGTCACAAGCTTGGCTTGCTCAGTTTCTTGCTGTTTTAAATGGGGTTGGAGCATTTCCCAGGGTTTTAGGGTTATCACAGCCGTTAGAGTGATGGCTAGGCACTGAGGTTCCTTCTGAAAGTAAACTTTGTATACTTACATTTTGGCATTCCCTTTGAAGTACTTAGAAACACCTAAGTTGATGCTACTTTACACCGTGTGTATTCTGCAACTGTTTCGTCTGGTTGGGGTTGAAGTGTTACTTTCTTGGTTCCCCTCTGCCCCTCTCCCCTGGTGCCCTCAGACTGAGACAGGTGGCAGGAGCTCTGGGGCACCTCTTGGGCGACCTGAGGTTTCCAGCGAGTGGACTGCAGTAGACTCAGTGTCTCTGCAGTGGGAGGACCCTGAAGATTGGGTTTGTGCTACAAGCGTGCTGTGGTCTCTTGCTGTCCAGAATCGTGTGTCTGTCTCCCGAGCAGTCTCCGGAGCGGTCTCCCAAACGGTTGGCATCCTGTTCTGAGCGCGCCTCTCCAGCTCCTGGGGTCTCATCCATAACCCGTGGGTTTCCAGTTGGCCCTCGTTGCAGTGTGGTGGTGTTTCTGTTGGTGTGTGAGCCGCTGCCCTGGGACACGGGCAGGGCCATGTGGGAGATAAGGCTGAGCTTGGGCTTAAGCGTGGGGACACTGGCTGCGCAGGGTGCACACCTAGCTCCTCTCTGCCTTCTCAAGTCGTCTGTGTGGCGTCTCCATCCCTTGTCCACTGTGCGCTCCAGCAGGCTGCTATCTCGCTTGCCCTCTGACCACGCTGGGGCCCTTGCCCAGCCCAGGCGGTGGCCTGCGGCCCCTCTGTCACTCTGCCTCCTCCTCTGCTCTCATGTCACCCTCACCCGGGCTAACGACCAGGGCTGAGCTCAGTGACCCTGGGCGTTCTGCATTTCCTGCCCTAGGTCCTGGCTCGCTGCCCTCTGCCAGCCTCTGCCCCACCTGTTGAATTCAGCTCAGAGGTAGTGTGGCATAGGGCGCAAGAGGGGGCTCTGATGCCAGCCACGAGGCCGGGTTTGATCCCCATCCTAGGAGGAAGTTGTCACCATGCTCTGACTCCTTCTCCTTTGCCTGGTGACTCTTCCTTGCCTGTCAGGTGGCAGGTGCCACCTCCGCAGTAGAGACCTCGGCGAATCCACTCCCTGCCATTTCTGCCTAGAGGAGGATCCTGCTAGTGTTGCCTGCCAGTTGCCTGGGAGGTTGGGGTCCCTCTGCTTGTTCCCTTCTCTGACTCTCAGAGGAGGCAGGGAGAAAGTAGTGAACCAGAGAAGTGTGGAGCTGGAGCCACAAGAGGAGGGGAGCTGAGCATAAGAGCGTTTCATGTGATCCACCGGTCTTCTGTGAACAGACCCTGTGGTGTGAAGTGAAGAAGGGGCCCTGTCTTGAACCTGCCTCATCCACCAGCTTACCCAGCACCATGCTCTCCTATGTTGCTCAGAAAGAAAAGACATGAAAGAGCTTGCTGCGGACCGTTTGTCGCCTGTGGTCCCAGGACGTGCATTTCTGAAGACATCGTTACAGTCCTCGGGAAAGGATCAGCCACATCTCCTGAATCCCGGGATCTCTGCCTGGTAGCCCGTGTAGCAGCCTGCACCATTCATCCTTTTCTGGGGCGTCTTCTGCCCTTGCAAGTTTGGGAGTTGCTGCTGGCTCTTGTCTTGTTGCAGTTTTAGCCGAATGCTCTGTGAACTTGGGAGCCAGGGTGTGGTGTAAGGCGTGCTTTGCCTGGGCTACTGACAGAGATGAGCTCTCTGGCCGCTTCCGCTTTCTTGTGCTGCTTCTCTGACCCCTGACCTCGTCTGTGGTGCTGTTACTTTTTCCTGGGTAGTCCCAGGGTTTGGGAACCTCTCACTGAGGCTGAAGGCGAGTCAGAGTCCTACACGAATGTGGACACGTGGCCTCACCTGTCCTGGTGCACTGGGTGAAGGGAGGCCCAGTCCCAGCAGGCACCACATCTCGGCTTGCACCATGCAGACACTCGCTCAGGTGTGTCTATGATGTGGCAGTGTGTGCAGCTCCCTCTCTACAGGTGCCATGATGTCCTGTGCTCTCCTCGGAGATTCTGCTCTGCCAGAGTCTGAGACGCAGCCCATGGTGCCACAGCGCCCTGATGCGCTGTGCTGCTGCTGTGAGGGAGGGTGAGCAGTGAGGGCCCTCCTGGGACCCGCAGTGAGGCAGTGGGACCTCCTCCAAAAGTCCTCCCGAGGGCCACTGCCATGGGTGGGAGGTGCGGCTGCTGTGCGATGTCACCGGTCTGGTCACCTCTCTCTCCCCCCCCCCTCAAGTGAATGCCAAGGTGTCTGGGAAAGCCATGAACACCTCCTTGAAGGGTGCAGGCGGCACAAGTGGGTCTTGCTCTCGGCTTCACCCTGACACTGAAGGTCGCGGTGGCCGGGAAACAAGAATGATTGTACTGCCCAGATATTTCCTGCTGCAGTGCCGTGGAGGAAGTGTGCTCGTGCCCAGACACTCCACCCATTTAATCAGCACCCTGTCGCTGCTCTGCCGTTGTACGCCGCCGGTCTGCATGGAATTTAAGCGTGGTCCTGGCCGGCTATGCTGGCTGAGGGATGTGCTGGAGAGCCGCTCAGGCCACATCGTGCCCGGTGAGGAAGCTGGCACCGGAGCAGTGGCTGCCCGGGAGGACTTGCCAGTGCTCCAGAAGCGGGCTGGAGCGAATGTTAAATAGGCTGGCGTGGTGCTGTGGAAAAATGCGAGGCTGCAAAGGCTTTTGTGAAAAATATCTTAGTGCTGGAGCTGTGGAAGTCAGAGCAGATCCTGTTCTCACTGTTGTGAATGTTCGCTGGGAATGCACTGCTGCTAGACGAGACAATTGTCTGTGGCTTAATTTTTTAAAAAAGTAATTTTAAAGAAAAAAATTTCATAGTTTAGATTTATATTTCAAGGGAAAGTCTCAGACGCCCTTTTTGGTCTCTAATGTGATTGTGGTCTTCATAGTGAATGGATTCATGCAAATGGCCTCGGGGAGGGGCCTAACCCTAACCTTGGTGGCAAATAAGTACTTTTTGTTTCTTGGCTTGGTGGAACAGTTCAGGATCAGATTTTCTCACTGTGGAGTGGATAACAGAGCTGTGATGACAAAAGTAAGCTGAGATGTTCCAATCCATAAACTTGATGGTACATCCAGGACTCAGGTTGCAGGAGGAGGGGGTGACAGAACCAGGAGCCCCACCCCCCTGCTGGAGCCACTGTGTCACTGAGCTCAACACAGCTGGTGTTGGATGGTGGGGCCCTGTGCCGAGACTCTGCCAGCTTTCTTTGGTTTCTTTCCTGAAGCAGAGTTTGCTGGGAAGCCAGCCCTCTCACCAGGCGCTGTGACCAGAAGGAGGTTCCCAAGCAAGGGCAGGCAGGTGGTCTGGGTGAGGAGCAGCAGTGCCCAGGCGCCTGCTCCATGTGAGCCTGCTTCCGTGTGGGACAGCCAGGTGCCTCCCCCAGCCTTGGCATTGCCATCTTAGGGTTCCTGGTTTGCAGCCCTTGTATGGGTGTGGTTGCTTATTGGCAGGGTTCATTTCCTTGGATTTAGCGGTCCCCAGTTCCTTCTTGCTCTCAGCTTCCTCAGGCCGCCTGCATTCCTTGGCTCATAGTCCCCTCCATCTTCAAGCTGGCATGGTGCCTCGAATCCTGATGGTGTCTCCTGTCTGCAGAGAAAGCCTCCTGTTTCTGCGGCACATGTGTCTGCCCAGGCTTGCCACGCAGTGGTGAGGCACCCAGACCTGGAGACCGTGTCCTCAGAGCCACACACAGCTCCGTGGCAGGGGGGCTGGCCCTGCTGTGGACGAGACAGTGGCATGGAGCTCTTGCATTGTGCCAGCCGTGCTCTAGCTTGATCATCTCCACAGACAGTGTCGGGCCAGGCTGACCGTGAGGGCAGTGAGAGCTCTTCTCTTCCTCTTGTGGTGGGCTTTTCTTTTTAATTTTTATTTATTTATTTAAAAATGTTTATTAATGCATGTTTGTAAGATGTAATGATTGCTTCCGCTGTGGGGAGTGGTACCTATACATAACCATCTTAATTCTTGCCAGCCCTCCCATATCTAGATACCCTTCCCATTTGTAAAAGATCTGTCTTCCTGTTTCCTATTATCTGTCTTTTATTTTGATTTTTATTTATTTATACTTTGGGTTTCTCATAGAGAAAACATGTGGTATTTAAACTTGTGTGTCTGGTTTATGTCACTTAACATATGGTCTCCAGGTGCACCCCTTTTTCCCACAGATGACAAGTTTATCTTTCATGACAGAGCAGTACTCCGTTGTATATAAATACCACATTTTCTTTATCTATTCACCTGCTAATCCACATAGAGGCTGCTTCCAGGATTGAGCTTTGTGAATTGTGCTTCTATAGAAATGGGAGTGTACCATGCTGTCTTTAACTCCTTTGGGAAGATGCCTAGAAGCAGGAGAGCTAGGTTAGTTGGAATTTTTAGTTTTAGTTTTTTGAGGACTGTCTATATTGATTTCCATGGTGGTTGAACTAGTTAACATTTGTGGATGAACTGCTCTTTAAAATATTTTTTTTTTTTTTTTTTTTTGGTACCAGGGATCTAACTCAGGCTCATCCCCAACCCTGAAATATGTCTTTTAAGTAAAGTTTACAAGTGAGATGTGTGACTGCATGAAAGCACAGAGATCGGATTGAAGGGTCCTGTTCACGAGGACCCTTCCATGGCTGGCCAGCTGCTCAGTAAAACCATCCTTCTGGCTCTGTGTTGCTGGCGACACAGTGTGGCCTCTGGAATCCAGCCTGAGTACCTGGCATGGAGAAACGGGCCGCGCTCGACCTGGGAACCCACTTTTGGGAACCCACGTTTGTGGGAGTGGTGCCCTCTCAAGACCTCAGCCTCGCCCCTGCAGTGCCCCTTCCCGGGTTCTGCTCCTGGTATGGTGGTGCTGGGACCACCCGCTTCCCCTCAGGCAGGAGAGCTATCTCAAAGCCTGCATTCCCCTGCCGCCCTGGGTGAGCACCTGAGGCATAGCAGGTCCACGAGGGTATGAGCCACCGCTGAGGGGAACCCGGTGGTCTGTCTGGGGCATTTTGGAGGTTTGGTTGTTGCTTTGGAAGTGCCCGTCTGTGGCATTTTATTTGCTTGCCTTCCCGGAGAGTGGTTGGTCCAGTTCTGTGCCCTGTAATATAGAAGGCAAAACTAGAAAGCATTCAGAAAAATCCTGCCCTATGTTTGAAAGGCATCCCATGTAGTTTCAACTGTGTTTTCTTTATAAAATTAATACCAACAGGAAAACGAGGAAATTTCGGAACGGATGGTGACTAACTGCCTGTCACTGAGCCAGCTTCTGAGGGTCCCAGGTCACCTGTGCTATGGCGTGGTGTTGTGCAGCCCTTTGCTGGCAGCCAGCAGTCTTTGTGCACTCGGGGCTTTGGTGTTGAGCTACATCCCCAGCACTTTTAACATTTTTTAGAAATTTTGAGTTTGCTCAGGCTGGGTAGAATTTGTGACCCTCCTGCCTCAGCCTCCCAGAGTGCTGGGTTGCTGCAACACACCTCTTTATTTGTCAGCTTGTGTCCTTTTCTTTCTCAGATTGGCTGCTTTGCCCACGTTTGTACAGCCTGCTGTCCTGTGGGGGTTGGTGTGGGTTTCCTAGGCGATAATATGAGTGTGGCAGTTTCTGTCTTTCCAAGTTCAGAGGATCTCAGTTCATTTCTGGACTCTCGCTGAGCTGAAGAATGTCTGGGGTGCAGTAGTTTAAGAAAAATGAAGTCAAGTTGTTTTGGTATTTTTGCCTCAGACTCATTTCCCGACTTTGGGAAGCACCCAGAGGCCAGAAGTGCACTTGGTTGATGACACCACACACTTGTGCGTCTGGTTTGAGCCTGTCCTGCCTTAATTCTGCCCCTTGAACCTCAGCTTCCCCAGCTGGGATTCTGCCTCACAGAGCAGCTTACAGAGTAGACTTGGAAGTACTTGGGATTCACTGTGAGGCGCTCAAAAGCCTGCTTTCTCTTTTCTCTCTTTTAAGGAAACTGAAACCAAAAATTAGGCTCTTTGTGTTGCCAACAGGAAAAGCCTTTCTCTTGGCTTTTGAAAACAGAGAGGCTTCTTGCTCAGGCCAAAGCTTCTCACTTGGAGACACTGAAGGCCAAAGTTCTGTGTCGGGAGAGGGCAGAGGAGGGACCCACGCTGCTGTGGAGACTCTGGAAGCACTTCCTGCTGGCACCGAGAGACGCCCGTGTTTCGTGCCGCAGGCTGGCCTGCAGTCTCCAGGGCTCAGCGCTGTCCGCCGGGTGCGCTGCTGTGCAGGCGTCTGAGCACCACGGTGTATGTCACTTCCCTGGCTTTTGAAGCTCTTGACAGTGATTTGTAGGCAGTGTAGGAAAACAAGCAGGGATGGGGAACAGCGGCAGCCAAGGGGCACAGTTCTCCCGAGGAGCTTCCAGAGGTGGCGGTGAGGGCTGCATCTGTGCTGTCTAGAGTGGCGGCCTCCAAAGGACTAAATCTTCATTTGATTTAATTTCAGTTAAAATTTAAATGGCCATATATTCGGACAGTGCTGAACTGGTATAACTTTATACTCTGTGTGAAACACTGTCTGATTGAATAACAGTTGCAGAAATCGGAACTCTGACAGCAGTAAAAACTGTTGCTCAGCAAGCTACCACTTGGAAAGTTCTAGAAATTGTGTTTCTAATGCAAATTCTTTTCAGAGACTGTTACTTCAGTAACGTATGCAGCGTAAAAGGGGTTTACAGGCTGAGTGCACTGTGGAACAACTCGGAAGGCGTGGGGTGTCTCTGGAGCAGATCCCGGGTACGTCCTGGTACTCTCCCTGTGTGCAGGCTGCTGACAGTGCCCGGGCGGCTTCCTGTCGCTCACCCTGCCATTGCAGGGCTTTCCTCCTTGGTTCCCCAGCATGGCTGTGAAGCAAATGGTGTTTCTTCTGCTTCCCAGACAGGCTAATGCGACCTGGCCATGAGTGTCCTCTGGTGCTGAGTTCAGGAGACGGCCAGGGCAGGGCGTTGAGTGCATCACTGGCGGAGCCGTCAGGATGTGTCCAACAGGGGCCTTCGCTTTCCTGCTGCTCCCCCTGCCTGCAGAGGGCTGTGGGTGTGGGCCTGCTGAGGACGCCCTACCCCTGTGCTGAGGAAGACACTGGAGCCAGGGATTGGGCAGGAGGAGCCTGTGCAGTCCTGTGCTGGCTGTGTCCTGGGGGGTGGCGGGGAGCAGTGGAGCCTTTGCTGAAGCCATGACTTGCAGGCTGTTTCATCTGAGGACCCCTCAGTGCAAAGTGGGAACAGTGGGCCTGTGGCTGTGTTCTCAGTCCCACCAGATAAGATCTCGTTTGAAAGGGAAGCATCAGTGCTCTGGAGATGCAAGCACCTAGCCCAGGGGCCCGTAGAAAATAAAATAACTGGGCCTCACAGCCAGGGGCGTCCCAGCTGGGGAGGTCCAGGCACCTCACCTGGCCTCTAGAGGGCGAGCTGCAGCTTCTGCCCTTCCTTCCAGCGGCAGGAAAGCAGGGCCCCCGCACAGGTGGGCGCTGGGGTGCAACACTGTAAAAGACTTGTTAGCAAGGGGCGGTTCCTCTAGCTTTAAGCAATGTGACTTTTTAAAAATGTAAAGATAACTGTGAAATGATGCAAATAATATAAAAGAAGACATAGCCTGGAAAAGGCAATGAAACACGCAGGTTACCCACGGAACCCCCACCTGGCTCTGTTGAAGGCTGACTCAGAACGACTGATAGGTGTCAGGGGCACAGATAGGTGCATAGCAGAGGGTCAGGTCAGCTCAGCCCACACTGAGGACGGGATGGGAGGCTGTGGGGAGGGGAAGCCAGGAAGTAGCTAGGCCAGTGGACCAAACAGCTTCCTGGGATGAGTTCCAGTGTAAGATCATGGGATTTGAACGGAGTGTGATTGGGGAAGACGCTCACCACTCGGGGAGCCAGTGCTGTCCTTGTGTGGCCTCCATTGCTGCCCGCTCCCCGTGCCTGCTCCCAGCTAGCCCTGCTGTCACACCGCAGCACAGAAGCTCCTGCAGCCCTCTGGCGCCCCTGCCACTGAGCAGAAGAGAGAGAGGGCTTGGCACACAGTGGGCAGCTCCGTAGGTCGCACAGCCATGGCCACATCGGAGCCGGGCAGCGTGAGGGCAGGCCTGTCTTCGGCCCACTGGAAATGCAGGGCAGGCAGGCAGGGTGAGATGCACTAGCTGTCAGCGTCTGGGCCCCGGTGTGCTGCCTGGCCCTTGGGAGAGTGCACATGGCCAGGTGCTCTCCCTGGGGAGTATGCAGCCAGTGCCCTGACCTCCCTGCCGCTTCTCAGACAAACTGGAAGTCCGGTACCGAGAGCTCGGCTTCTGTGGGAGCTGCAGCTGCACTGCTGTGAGACGCTGTGCTCCTTGCACTAATAGCTTTGCAGTTTCAGGTGGTTTCTAAGAGGGAAGCTGGAGATGATCTCTAAGAATGCTTTACATTAAATTTAAAATAAAAACTGATGTGTTTTGCTGTTGTTGCTGTTGTGTGAGGCAGGGTTTCATGATGTGGTTCAGGCTGGCCTTGAACTCTCTGGGTAGCCCAAGCTGGCCTCAGACTCGCAGCAATCCTCCTGCCTCAGCCTCCTGGGTTTTGGGATTACAGCTGTGTGCCATCCCACCTGGCTTTTGTGTTTGTTTTTAAGTGCAGGCTTTAAAATCCTCTATCCCACCTCCCAAAAATAAGCAAGGCACAGTTAGGGGACTGCTGTCAGAGGCTCTGCTGCCTCGTGCAGATGGGCATGAGGACTGAAGAGAAACATACCATTACCATCATGTTACCTGCCTTTAAATTTTGTTAAATTAATGATTTTGCTGAAAACAGAGTTGTGCTTTTTCAGAGATAGAGCTGAGGCTAAGAGTTTGAAGTATGATGAAAACCTTAAGTGGCTAAGTGCAAAAACTTGTCTTGTAGCGAAATGGATTTGCTTGCTGCTGTGGGTTGAAGACCCTGACCTGACTGCTGCTGCTCTTCACCTTGAGTGTGCAGCGCTTGGGTTTGTGGCAGTTACAGCTGCTGACACTTCTTGAGCCCCTCTGAGTGCATCCCCTGCTCTGGGTCTCCCATCTGCATGGTGCCAGGAAGCTCGTGAGCAGCGCTGGGCAGGGCACCATGGCCCGGGTTCCACACAGGTGGATGCAGCACAGGCCCTGCCAGGTTCGGGTGGGAAGTGATGGAGAGTGCTCTGGCCAGGCAGCCCGCTCCCACCTCTCGGAAACCTTGTGTGCTTGGTGGGTCTTGGTGCTGTGTCAGACTTCACAGCCACCAGCAGGATTTCCACAGGATCCGCCTGTGTGGCCCTTCTGTGATGGCCACGGCTGTTTCCTCTGTGTTGTGTGTGTGTGTGTGAGTGAGTGTGTGAACAGGGCTCAGGCACTGAAGGAAGAGAGCACAGGGCTGTGTTCTCAGGTGTCCATGGGCCACTTTCTGCACAGCCATGGGTGCTGCAGGACGGAGTGCCCTGGGAGGTCCTGCTCTTGTCCTGAGCGTCCCTCCACCCATATGTGGCCCTGTCTGCCACAGGGTGCCCCTCGCTACCCTGGCCTGGGCACTGGTGCCCTCAGGTTGGCCCTGGTTTGGGGAGCAGGTCCTACAGGAGTCCTCTTGGTTGCTGGCTTTGTCCGCCTTTGGGCGGTGGCTTGAATTCCCAGGTTCTGAGCTCCATTGCAGCGCCTGGGCCTGGCCTTTCTTCTGACCAGGCCCTGCTTGTCCTTGTCGAGCCTCCCTGTCATCCCAACCTTAGCGACTTTGTTCTTAGTGTGCCCGGGCCCCCTCCACTGTCCCCACACCCTGCCCTATGTCTCTGCAGCTGCCTGGAAGGACGTCCTCACGGGCCTCCTTTCCCCCGGGTGCCTCCTGGGCCGCAGGGCTGAGGTCTGGCCATGGCTCTGCTTGGCCCCTTGCAGGTGGGGTGCAGAGGTGGCAGTAACTGGGCCATGCTGCAGGGTCTGCACTGCCTGAGCGTGCTGTTCTTCTGGCCCCATCTTTCATGCCTTGCGCTCCCTCACCAGCCCCAGGGGCAGAGACCAGCATCCTGGCTCCTGTGGGTTGTGCTGCTGCTTCTTGGTCACTTGCAGTTCAGGGACTATGTCCTGCCCTTGCTGTCTGGCTGCTGCTCCTCCGAGCCCAGCCCATCCCCAGCTCTCTGCTGGCTGGGGTCACCCTGAGGTCCCCTGGACAAGTGGGCCGTGTTCTGCATTTCCCCACTGCAGGCGCTTCCTGTGTGGCTGCCAGCCTGGAGTCAGGGTGCGTGTTGAAGAGCTGCCCTGCTGTGGACTTGCGTCCTGGCCGTGTGGCCCTCTGTCTCACACATGCTCAGTGGGAGAACTTAGTGTGCAGTGTCCCAGACAGCGACGTCTTCATCCTCCTGCCTCTCGGTGATCACTGCTGCCCAGAGGAATGGCTTCTGGAAGGGTAACAGAAAAGACTGCTGCCGTGCACACTTACAGAGACCTGGCTACTTGAGCGAGTGAACTAGGCCTGGGGCCCCTAGCCTTCAGAAATGCCCTGCGGGTCCGTGGTGGGTGGGTCCCTTGGGGCATCCAGAGGTGCTGCAGCCAGTGGTCAGCACCTGTGCAGTGGTCATCGTTATGGTTAGGTTCTGAAAGCCCTCGGACAGCACCTTCTCCAGGGTCCACAGAACTGAGCCCAGGAGGAGCCTGGGAGGAGAGGGAGCAAGCTGCCCTCAGTGGGGTTGCACTCTGGGCTAGAGTCCCCATGTTCATTTACTCTCTTGTGGCTGCCCCAGGGAGTCGTCCGGCCCAGCCCTGCCACCGCTCCTGGTTTGTGGCTCTGGTCTCCTAGCTTGGCTGTCAGCCCTCTCTGCCTGCAGGGCACTCTGCTGGCACCTCTGGGCTCTCCGTTCACTTGTGAAAACCTCCCTTACAGCTTCATTCAGAGCTCCACCTGGGTGGAGCCCGGGAAGCCAGGGTGTGAGAGGCCCCTGCCCTAGGAGGAGCGGGCTGAGGCTGCTCCCAGAGCTGGGACACTGAAGTAGTTCAGCGCCAGGGTGCTTGCTTACAGGTCTAGGTTGTTTCCTTCCCCTTATGTTGTGCCTAGGTTAAAAAAAACTCACATTTGAAGGTGTGATTTAAGGGTGTCTAATTTGTGCAGATATATAATTAAAAATATGCAAAAAATGATCTGTAATTAGCTCAGCCCCAAAATTAAGGGGTGCTTTAAAGTGGTAGAGTGGGTGCCGCAGCCGTAGTTTGCCTGAGCAGCCTGCTGTCCTGGTCTGAATCAGCATTTCCTCCTTACCGCGTACACCATGGAGCAGGCTGATCGTCGCTTTGCCGTAAGTGCATCCAAGTGTGGTATGAAGTCTGAAGCTGAGGAGTGTTCTTACTGCAGCAGTGCTTTCTGGCAAAAACGCAAACAGTGGACATAGAGCGGCAGCGAGGGGCTCACTTCTCAGACACCGTGAAACTGGAAGGGAGGAGTTGGGGTCGGGGTAAATGAACAGTGGACAGCAGTTTCCATTACTTTCTGCCTGTTTTACTGTGTAATGGAAAAGGCTGGGGACCAGAGTGACACACGGTTTCTAAAATTACTTCTCTGCCATCATTTGGAATTCATGAGATTCATGGGCAGAGTATTAAAGGTAAACTGAGGCAAGTGGACGTCAAGGGCAGTGGGCCCAGGTGCTGAGGTTGCGATGTGTGGTGAGATGGGAGGGGCTGACGCTTTGTAGCACAACTGGTGCTCAGCGGGTTCAGGTGCCGAGCATCTGTGGCCTGATTGTAGAGCGAGCAGGGTGTGCTCCTTCTTTCTGGTGTTTCTTTTGCTGTGTGGTTGTTGAATGAAATCTGACCTTGCACCGGAAGGTAGCTCTGGACCGGAAACCTCGGGAAGGAGCTCCTCAAGGGCTACGCCGGCTCCCCTGCTGTGGGCCTCAGCCATGTGCGGCCCACCTGCCTGGCTGTTCTCACAGGGAGAGGCCATGCTGCAGGCTGAGCCTCCTGGATCCTTGCCTCCTCCCGAGAGCTCTGAGGTGGCCTCTAAGGGCCCATGACAGTGGCGTTTGATGCTGTGCCACCTGCACACTGTGCCTTTGGTCGGAGGTGAGCTGAAGCTGAGTGCCGAAGTCGTGGCTGAGTTGTCTGTGGACTCGGGCGTGGTTTCCCTCCGGCATCCTGTCTGGTGGGGAGTCCCCGGAGGTTGCCCTAACATGAGACAGACTGATTTGTACTGTTCGTTGTTGAGTAGAAGTCATTAGGAGTTCCTGACGCAGTTCTGGTGTCCCAGAGCTGAGCCTGCTCAGGGAAGGGTGCAGGCCACATGGGGCTGGTGGCCAGTCCTGGCTGGTGATGGTGCTTTCTTGAACCAGTGGTCCCGGTATCCATGGGGTCAGCCGAGTGTAGGTAGAAATGCTCAGAAGAGGTGTGTCTGTCTGGAACACGCACAGGCCTGCTCTCTGAGTGAGGTGAACTCTGTCATGGGTGCTGCAGAGGTGACCTGCAGTGTGGGAGGGTTCAGGAAGGCCGTCTGCCAGTCCTGGAACGTCCCCTAGCCGCCTTGGTGTCAGCAGGGCCCAGACCATTGCACAGAGGCCCAGGGGCAGTTGCACATTGCTGTGACATCGTGTGCAGCTTTCTAAGGTGGCAGAGACTGTTGGTGACTGGCAAGGTAATTCTAAGTGTTCTGCACTGTTTGCCTGTTTTGTAAAAAGGCATTTGTCTCTGCTGACTTGGGACTAAGGGTGGGGTGAAGTAGTCACTTCAGGACTGTAGCTCAGTGTGAGGGTGGGGAGTGAGCTCACCCAGAGCCTGGGGTTCTTTCCATCTATGCAGGCTGATCCCTGGCTTGGAGTAGGCACTGTCCAGGGTGCTGTCCTCCTGCAGGGCTGCAGGGTGCTGGAGGCCAGGAACAGAGGATTTACTGTTTCTTGGATTACTCCTGTGCCTCAGTTCCCTTCTTGGCCTGTGGTCAGCCTCGCTGCCTGGCCTTCGAGGGTCCAAAGAGTTGGAGCAAGGGGCAGCTACAGGCCCTTCGGGTCTGCCTGGCTCGACAGTCATGGCCCTGCTGTGTCCACAGGGATCATCATTCGGGGTCCTCGGTGGCTTCTGGAGTTGTGTGGTGCCTGGGTGGCCCTGCTGGCCCATGGTGGGCCCAGGGAGTCTGGCCAGAGCCCTCTTACCCAGCACCTCACCCAAGCAGCACCGCTGGGCAGTCCAGGCCCCGGCCCCGTTCTGCTGTGAGCATGAACTCCTGCCTGTGACAGTGTTTTGTTATGGCAGTTGCTAACATGCAGGTCCTGTTCATCATCAGCTTCAGACAGGAGTGGCGGGGGCTGTATTGCACTGCTAGGGTGCAGTGCTGAAGCCAGAGGGTCTGGTGTCCTGGACACGTGGGAGGGCTGTAGTTTTGTCATTACAGGAGTCCATTGGCCTTGTACAAGCGAGCGGGCATCAGATCAGACACGGGGCCAGCAGGACATGGCACTCAGCAGGCTCCCCGGAGTCCTAATGCAGGGTGTGCACTGCAGGGGCCTGGGCAGGTGCAGGTGGGACTGCTTCCCTCGTTACCACCTGTAGACAGTCCTAAGTGGAGGATGACAGCGTACCGTGCTTTGCAGGGGAGACCTGGAGACTGCAATGCAGTGCTCACACTGCAGAGCTCTGCCTGTAGACATCTTAATGCGCTGAATATGTGGGGTGTCGATACCAGCCTCAGTGTCCTCCCATGACTTGGGGCAGTCATGTCTCTGTTAGCCTCTAGATCCCTATATCCTGCTGTCCTTAGTGCAGCTCTGGATGCTGGTGCAGGGGGCCACATGCTGTGTAGGGGCCGACGCTCAGGTGCGGTTTCACCGAGAGCTCTGCAGTGACAGCGGCTTGGGGACGTGCGGGACACCCTGGGCAGCCTCATGGGGGAGAAGGCTGCCAGTCGAGGCTCAGGAAGTGGTGGCAGTGCAGCCCGGCCAGCAGGCTGGTGGAAGGACTGATGAGCAGCTGCTGAGTGCGGGCTCGGGGATTGGATTGTTGGAGAGATGGAAGCCCTGCCTCAGAAGTCTGCAGTGTGTTGCACCATGGAAATGCTTCGCTTTAACATTGCCAGAGTCGTTACCTTCTCGGGTCCGCTGAGAATGACTTGTGGCTGTCTGCATTGGCCATATGTTGGGTGAGCTTTTTTATTTTTAAAAATGAAGTTTCGGAAGATTAGCTGCCAGTGATGGTGACGCTGTGGGTATACGGTGAGCGAGCCTGTTGGGCTCCCGGCTTCCGCTGGCAGAGGCTGCTGTACGCTCCAGACAATGCCGTGCTCACGGCGCTCACTCCACATGGTGTCTTGGGGTGTGGGTGAGGCTTCAGGTGCGAGATCGCTGACGTTAGCCTTAGGAGCCAGCTGTGAAATAGTGCAGGGTTGTAGCCTCTTACCTTCTGGACTTAACTTTGTAGTCCCTCCTTTAAACAGACTGCTCTTCTAGTGGTACTGCAGACCACATCTTACTTTTGTCTTTGCTGTTTGCCTTGTGGATGTACCTTAGCAAGGAAGTGGTGGATGTGTTTGCCATCATTTCTGGCATTGGACGCTTTGCTCCCCGTCTCTCTAGTCACTTGCAGGAAGGAAGATGACCTGCTGCTTCCTCTGCACCTGTAGGACAGGGTCCAGGCCAGTACCCCTGGCCACAGGCCGGCCCTGTGCAGCCCAGGAGCTGGAGGGCGATGCTTAGGCCAGCACTGCTGCTTTGAGGAATCACGTGGCCATGCGTCTTGCTGTTCTCCATGCTGAGCCTCGGAAGGAGGAAGGAGCCGGGTGTGAGCCTGGGGCTCCAGCTGTGAGGGGACTGAGCTGGACGAGGAGTCCACGCTTACCCGAAGCAGTCTTGGCACACCGTGTTGCCCAGATGGGTCTTGGGCAGCCCGCGGATACATGTGTCTGAGACTGGACACTAGTGCTGCCTGGCATGGGGACCAGGAGGACCCAGGGCTGCGGCACCGGGCTGGTCCTTGTGCACACGGCCCTTGTGGGAAAGTGTTTTCTCACTCTCATTTTCTTAACATAAACCACAGAAATGATTCTTTCAAATATGTCATTAAAAACCAGTTGTAAATTTATTACTCTTTGCTGTAGACAGAGTTCACTGCTCACAGTGCTGTCATGCTGTGTAATTCCAGCCACCACCATGTATTTCAGTGGGGGAACAAAGTGTTTCCAGTCACACGGACCTGGCCGACTGGAAAGCATGGTTCGGCGAATAGTAACGCTGGCTTGTCTTCTCTTCCATCCCTAGACTTCACGAGGAGATCATTGACTTTTATAACTTCATGTCCCCTTGTCCTGAGGAAGCAGCCATGAGAAGGGAGGTGGTGAAGCGGATCGAGACTGTGGTGAAGGATCTGTGGCCCACGGCGGACGTGAGTCTCTGCTGCGTCGTCCCATCCCCGGGCTTGGGCCGCTCTCAACCCACACAGCTCAGCCCCCGCAGTCCCTGCCAAGGCCCCGGCCTTGCAGTGAACACCGCTGCAGGCCACTGCCCAGCTCTGGCCCCAGCCCGAGGTGTGGTTAATCTTGTTTAAACCCAGCGTCTCACGTCCTCGCACCCCCTGCCCTGAGCGTTGATCCTGGTGCATTCAGGGCACTTGGCATGGAGGCTTCAGGCTGCCCGAGCCCTGCTCTCTGCCCAGGGGCAGCCTCCCCCTGCCCTTCTGAGGAGCCACCTGAGCATGCTGGGTGCTGTGGGCTCCTCCAGCTGCTCCTGCTGAGCTGCAGTGTGCTCCCTCTCGGGGAAGGCAGCACCTAGTGTCCCCTGCTCCCTACATTCAGTACCCAGGACAGAGTCCTGCGCTGTCTGTGGCTGTGCTGAGGATGAATGGAAGGTTTGAAACTGGCTCTGAGGAGCACACAGTGCTGAGCCAGTGTGGGATGAAGGCAGTAGGTGTCCGTCCCCTCTTGGGTTCCAAACGCTTCTCTGAGGCCTGGTTTCCAGAGGTGCTTTCCACCTGTCCTCACTGCCCCCACTCGCCTCCTAACTGCCAGGTGGTCTTCCTGTTACCCAGGATGCAGCGAGGCCTCGGTGGGGAGGGTCATGGGACTGTGTGCAGGACAGTGGCCGTGTTCCAAGAGCTGTGCTTTCTTCCAGGTACAGATATTTGGCAGCTTTAGCACAGGCCTCTATCTTCCAACGAGGTGAGTGCCCCACTGTCCAGGGCGGAACCCGGGTGCGCTCACCCAGGATGGGAGCAGGTGCTCTGACCAGGTCTGAGGTTGCCGAGGCTGGCCTAGGAAAAGGTGGGGGCCCAGGGGAACTTGGCAAGGAGGAAGTTTAATTTAGTACTGTGGAAGTAGTCTGGTTGTCCTACATTTTTCCTCTTGTTCTCACTCTGTTGAGGCACAGAAATGCTGGACACTCAAAAGATGACAAATGAAAAGTTGATCTTAGTCCATGTAGCCTGGGCACATGGTGAGCAACAGAAGCTTGCTGAAGCTGTGACATTTGAGACAGAGGGACCCCGCCAAGGGCCCAGTGCGGCCAGCCTTCCTGCTGTGTCCTACTGTGGAGGAAAGGCCAGGGAGGGCAGGCCGTGCCCTCAGAGTGAGCTGCGGAGGGGCCTCACCAGCCCAGGGATGGGGCAGAGCAGCTACAGTGGAGAACATTCTGGTGGTATTGAGGGTATTTTTGAAAATTTGATTTTACAAAGTTTTAACAGATTTAAGGAACTTCTGTTTAAATACTGTATTCTTGAGAGTTCTTGTATAATAGAGAAATACCCAGTTTGTAGTCTAAGGTTATCACCTAGTGTTTCTCACGAAGGGCTCTGGACATCCACATGCATTTCCCAAGAATCCCATGCCACGCTTCCGCTGCCTGTAACCTTCGGGGGCTGAGGTTCCTGGGAGCCGGGTGTGGGGCGTGGTGGGGCGGCAGGGACAGCAGGGCCCTGGGCAGACCAGTGTGAGCTGGTGCAGGCAGTGTGGCCTGAAGAGAAAGAGCTGAGGCCTGGGTGCAGGGTGCACTCTTGCCTGAGACCGCCTCCCGGGCTCTTGGGAAAGCTCTCGCGGGTTCTGTCCCACTCTGTGGCAGTCTGCGAGCTGCACTCACCTCCCTCAGGGCGCGGCCTGGCTGCTGATCCCGCCTGGCGCTGGCTGCTCCCCGTGGGACACCACTGACAGAGAAGCAGTGGCTCACCTGCTCCCTTTCCCGTCCAGTGACATAGATCTGGTGGTGTTTGGAAAATGGGAGCGTCCTCCTCTGCAGCTGTTGGAGCAAGCCCTGCGGAAGCACCATGTGGCAGAGCCGGGCTCCATCAAAGTCCTCGACAAAGCTACAGTGAGTGTCGTTTGCCCCTGCCGGTGCAGCCAGCTCTGCTTCACTTCAGTGACCGGCTGGCTCTGTTCCATGGCAGTCTCAGGCACGCTTCCCTGTGCTCATCACATGTCACGATCCCCAGCACTCTGGTGACAGGCAGGGGCTGGCCTTTGTGAGGTTTTCAGACTGTTCTGGACACTGCACTCTAAGGTGTCTACCTGTGCAGGTGAATGAGCAGAGGAGGGGGGCACTGATGGGACCTGCACTTCAGTGCTGCCCGCTCGAGTGCACGGCCCAGTGACCAGAGGGCATTGTGTCGTGACAGCAGGAGACTCCCATTTGCCAGTCTGTGCTTTCACCTGGTCCTGTTGCTGTGCGTCGCTGAGTCCACCCAGCCGCCCTTGCTGGCACACGTGGCACACAGGGCCGCTGGTGTCTCTGGCCCTCTGTCTTCTTTTGCCCATTCCTGTTGGATGCAAGTCAGTGAAAATGAGACTCTGGACAGCAGAGAAGTGGCTAGGGGCTCCTGCAGGTGCCTTTGTTTAGATGTGGAACTCAGGAGAGACCTGATAGCCTGAGTTGCAGAGCCTTCTGCTCTGCAGCACTCCGAATGGCTGCTGTGGCAGCCGCCTGGTTCCATGGGACTCCCTGCTGTGGTGTTGAGTCTTCTCTGTCTGAGCGCCTCCACGGCTGCACCACCACGTCTGCTCCGGGTGCCTCCTATGCAGTGACAGCGCGCAGTTGGGTGGGGTGAGGGCCCAGGTGAAGGTGCTGCCTGAGAACAACCACCGGAGCCAAGCCCACGTCCACAGTCTGAGTATGTGCCCTCATTTTGAAAAAGTTTCACCGAGCAGAGGGTGGGGGACCCTTGCCAGGCACAAGCGGGGGGCTTCTCCAAGGCTGAGCCTGTGGGGCAGGCCCGCTCACTTGCTGCTGCTGGGGATTCCCGCCGTGGTGTGCTGGCCGGCAGGGCCTACACACTGAGGAGTGGGACCGGTGCTGCAGACCCCCTCACGTTGCTCCTCAGAAATCCCTCTTCCCTGAGGATCTGGGCTCTGTGCCTTCTGAATCTCTGCTGTGACTAGGACAGGACCCTAAAGTCTCTGTACAACCAACTCTGGAAACGTGATGCCTGACTAGGAAGGTTTTTGTGAATTGAAGCAGTTTTTAAAATTCAATCTTCATAGGTACCGATAATAAAGCTCACAGACCAGGAGACTGAAGTTAAAGTCGACATCAGCTTTAACATGGAGACTGGCGTCCGGGCAGCGGAGTTCATCAAGAACTACATGAAGGTACTGTGGTCGACACGCTGGCCCCACACGACAGGGCGTGAGCTCTGGACCAGGGGTCCTTTTAAAGGAGCAACGAAAACCTCTGCCGAGTGTGGGGGTCATCAGTGACACAGAGCACACACTTTTCTCCTCCAGTGCGGTTTCTGAGACACTGGAAAGTATTTCACTGCTGTTCACACTTGCCTCGCTTTGTTCGAGTAGCCTTTGCCTGCGGTGGATCCTTACTGCGAGGCTCTGTGAAATGCCCTTGGCTATTTCAGGGGTCCGCCCCCCAGTTTCACAGGCTCACACCCAGCCTGCAGGAGCCCCAGGGAAGGGCGTCACCATGATGTGGCTCAGATGGCCTTGGGGCCTGTGGGTACCTCGGCAGACTTGCTGCTCAAGCTGCTGTGTTTGGGCTCTGGCCAAGGGCATGGGCTGCCCAGGCAGGTGGTCATCCCCCCAGGCTACCAGGGGCCTGGCCCTGTCTGTGTCTCCCACTCATGCAGGGCCTGCCCCTGCCCCTCTTCTGCATCCTCACCCGGCTGGGTGAGCATTTCCACCCCGGGGGGAGCCTGGGGCTGTGAGGACCCTGCCGCAGGAGCCTCACACACCCTGGCTTCCCTTCATGCACAGCCCCCTTCCCGCCCCACCAAGTCACTGCTTTGGCCTCTTAGCAGCCCACACTGATGACCCTTAGCCCCAAAGTGGGCAGGAGGACAGGTGAAACTTTCCTCTGTTCCAGGTTGCTGTCTGAAATTTGTTTGAGTGTATTAACTAATCAGTGTATCTCTCTCTTGGGATTTACAGAAATATTCATTGCTGCCTTACTTGATTTTAGTATTGAAACAGTTCCTTCTGCAGAGGGACCTGAATGAGGTTTTTACAGGTGGAATTAGCTCATACAGCCTCATTTTAATGGCCATCAGCTTTCTGCAGGTATGATTACCATCTCTTGGGAGTGTCTGAGGGAGGTGGGTAGAAGGGTGGCCTCTCTCGGGTTTCTGGCCAGCTGCTTCTGGGGTGCGGCAAGCCTTGCTGTCCTTCCTGGGGCCGCTGTGATGAGGCCCTGGAAGTCAAGTGATGACCCTTTGAACTCAAGGAGTATTTACATTGAGAGTGTTCCTTTCTTTAGGGACAAGAAGTGGGTTTTTTGTTTTGTTTTGTTTTTGTTTTTGAGGAGGGTGGGCTGTTGTCTGTGATTTATACTGAAGAAACTGTAGGACCTTGTGTTATACTTCTTTATGGGGTCTGCATAGCCATCCAGGCCCCACAGAGGCCATGCCAGGCCCTTTGCCTGTCCTGTACCCACTGAGCCCAAGAATGCTTGCTGTGGCTACTGGGGCTGGGGGGACCCAGACCCTGTGCTGGGCTGGCTCTCAGTGTCTGAAGGAAGAGGGTAGAGGTGAGCAAAAACACACAGCCTCCGTGATCACTATGGACGACACAGGCAGACCCTCAATGGCCCAAACTCCTCATGCCCGTGCCTGACAGGTGGCTGTCAGTGGCATCTCCAGCTGTCCTCCTTGAGGTGCTGTCAGGACGCCCCTGCTCGTGGGCCCAGCAGCGGCCTCTGGCCTGCGACTGACAGGGTTCTCTGGCAGCCCTGAAGGAGGCCACAGGCTGCACAGGTCCCTGGTGCCAGGTGCCAGACGTGCGGTGTTTGTGGCCAGCAGCTGTGCTCTGACTGGCCAGCGTGCAGAGCTGCATGAGGCAGCGCCGGTCTGCGGAGAGTGCAGCATTGCGTCATCGCACTGTGGGCAGGCACTGCCCGGGGTCAGAGCGGGGCTCATGCTCCTGTGTGACCAGCAGGGTGTGGGTTTGCTAGTATAGCACCCAGCACCCAGCACCCAGCACCCAGCTTCGGCACTGTGTGGAACCAGTCAGTCTAGTGCTGCCACCTATGGGTTATGTTTGAGAATGACTGGACTCTTCTACTGTGTGGGGACTGGAGTATGCAGCGTGCGGTCAGCTCACTTGGCTCTCTGTGGCTGGTGTTGGTAGGAAGTCACTGTAGGTCGCCACTTTCACACTCTAAGGGTGCATCCAGACGCTGCTTCTGTGGAGTGCTCATTACCCACAGTGGCAGTCAAGGCCGCTGGTGCCTGCATGCTGCTGGCCACGCTCCCCCGGGCCTGTGGCATTCAGCGCCGTCCTTTGCATCTCTGTAGATAGGGCTTGGAGCTGTACCAAACGTGCTTGCGTTGCTTTTACAGTTGCATCCAAGAATTGATGCCCGGAGAGCCGATGAAAACCTTGGAATGCTTCTCGTAGAATTTTTTGAACTGTATGGAAGAAATTTTAATTACTTGAAAACTGGTATTAGAATAAAAGAAGGAGGTGCCTACATTGCCAAAGAAGAGATCATGAAAGCCATGACCAGCGGGTACAGGCCATCCATGCTATGCATCGAGGACCCACTGCTGCCTGGTAAGGGTGCTGCCCTTGCTGGGGCACTGTCCGAGCTCCTGGAGGTGTCATGTCCTGTACGGCTGTAAGCCACACACCTCTGGGGTGGATGTGCATTGTGCTCTCCCTTGGCCTTGGGGTGTTGGTGTCACCACTGCCACCCTCCACATGGCTCGGCCTCCTGCAACACAGGCTGCAGCGCCTCCGTGTCTGTCCCGTGAGGCCCCGGTGTACCTCCGTTGAGTGAGGGTGCCCTCCCTTGCAGGAAATGACGTTGGCCGGAGCTCCTACGGGGCCATGCAGGTGAAACAGGTGTTTGACTACGCCTACATTGTTCTCAGCCATGCCGTGTCACCCCTCGCCAGGTCCTACCCCAACAGAGACTCAGAAAGGTAACCGAGGGCCATCCTCGCTCTGGGCCCCAGCTCCCATTGGGCAGCAGCCACGCCTTCCTGGTCCATGGCTTCTGTGAAAGTCCTGGCCAATAGGTTCACTGTTGTGTTTCGGGAAACTTGCAGGGGTGGATAAGGAAGTCATTTCCTCAGGGCCTCTTGTCTGGCTCTGAATGCCTTGGGATACCTGTCCCCCTGGGCCGTCTCCGTCTCCGCATATCCTTGGCACCTTCTGGGGCCAGGGCTGACCTGCTCTCAGCAGGTGGTGCCTTCCTGCAGTGCACTCCTCGGGCTGCAGGAGATCCTCATTCTGGCCCCAGGGTGCTGCTGCAGCCCTGGGGAAGGGGTCAGGAGGAGGTGGGAGTGGCCTGGAAGGAGAAGGTGGCCGTGCAGACTGGGAGTGGACAGTGCCCTGAGGCAGTTGTTTCTGTCCCTGGCCTGCACGATTTCAGGCTCATGGTGGTGGAGATACGTTTGCAGTGGAGCCCTGGGCCCATGCAGGGCAGTGGGTGTCGCACCCCGTGCTCGGCTGTGCTGTGGTAGATGGAAGTGTCTGGCTGCGGTGCCTGTGGGTGGGAGGTTGGGCCATGGGCCGGCTGTGCGGGGTCTGTGGAGGCAAACTGTAAAGGAGAACCCACTTTATACTGTGGTCTCAGACTGTGCTTGAGCTCAGAGTCGGAAGGCGCAAAGGCTTTGTGAAGCTGTACCCATGCGTCTCCTCCTCTTGCTGGGCAGGAGGACGTACAGCTACAGGGTGCTGCGGCTTCTCCAAGGGAGTCTTGGCTCCCCCAGAGCTGTTGCCCTGCTGACACTGGCGTTACCTTGCAGTACTTTAGGAAGAATCATCAAGGTGACTCAGGAAGTGATTGACTACCGGAGGTGGATCAAGGAGAAGTGGGGCAGCAGAGTCCACCTGCTGCCGGACCTGGGTGAGAGCCCCTCTCTGCTGTCCTGCTCACCCACGAAGGCCCAGGTGCCACTGTACCTTCCTGGGAGAGTGCAGGCTTCTCCTGTGAGCACGGGGTTAAAGACTGTAAACCCGAGGGAGGCCAGCTCTGCCCAGCGGAAGTATGGCTTTGCGTGCAATTTTAAGGAGTATGAGAAGCCCCAGGTGAAATTCGCTTTTGGAATGTGTTTTTTTTTAATTGAGTTTATTGGTACATTTTAGGTATACCGTACAGTTACACTCATTGGAATGTATTTTGTCTGACTTGGTCTAGAGCGTTAGCATCTGACAGGGAGCACTGCCGAGGAGTCCGAGGCACTGTTTCTGGGCTAAGTCTGGAGGTGCACTGTGTGCTTGTGCTCCCTGCACTCCCTGATTGGGGCACTTGATGCTCCTGGCCTGGATCTGGGCTTCCTGAAAGCTGTGTGGGAGGTGATTTATTTATAGACCCGCGATGCAGCAGGTGTATTTGAATTGAACATAGCTTTTCAAGTTGGGTAAATTAAAGTGTAGACCTGAGCCTGGGCTGTGCCCACTTCAGGGCTCAGCTGGGCCCAGGAGAGGGTGGCTCTGGAAGACTGGGACCCGTGCGCTCGGCGACCTGCGCTTGTTTTCCACACAGACAACAGGATTAAGATAAAAGAGCGAATCTCCATGTGCAATGGGGAGCAGACACAGAGCCGGGAAGCCGGGTCACCCCACAGCCAGCGCCTGACCTTGTCCCTGTCCAGTCCCCAGCTTCTCTCTTCCGGCTCCTCTGCTTCGTCTGTGTCTTCCCTCTCCGGAAGTGACATTGTGAGTGGCCCTGGTTCTCTGCATCCTGTCCTCCTATAGGGGTTGTGTTTGGTGACAGCCACGCAGTGTTGAGTGCACTCACTGTGTTTGTGCACACGCACCCCACCGTCTGCCCCGTGGCACCCCTGGAAGCCGGTGGAGTGCAGTTGTGCCACTCGCAGTTGTGCCAGTGGACTGTGCGTGTGCATGCCGTGTGTGGCTCTCCTGCCATGGGCACAGTGCCTGGTGTCGAGCCGCTGTCTCTCTGCTGGATTCCAGGACTCAGATACCCCGCCCTCTACCACGCCCAGCGTCTACCAGTTCAGCCTGCAGGCGCCCACGGCACTCATGGGCAGCTTGCCCACTGCCCTGCCCTTGCCCAGCGCCAAGCCTCAGGCCACTCCCTCCCGGACACTGATCATGACAACCAACAATCAGGTACGTCCGGCAGTGGGCTGCTGGAGATTGGCCTGATTCTGATTTAGGAAAAGGACTTTTTGAACCTGTGATAGGTTTACATTTCTATTTTATTATAGAAATTGTCTCTCTCTCTTGTTGTGGATACGCTATAATTCCCACTATTCTGAAAGCTCGGTCTGTGACACTGCTGACAGCGAGCTCACGGTGTCCGGTCAGAGCAGCGAGGCGACTCGTGCTTCTGGAGGAGTGAAGTGACCTCACAGGAGGGGCCCCACCCGAGCCCGCAGGCCTGCTCCTCTTGTGGGGGAAGAGGGTCCTGTCCCAGCCTTTCCACAACATCGGTTACGTGTTGTCCAGGGACTGTGTTAGAATATGCTGTGTTTTTAAACTTGGACAATCACAAGTCCAATAGAGGGCTTTGAAGTGTTAAATCTTCCATTATATACTGGCTGGATGTGTACCAACCCAGCACCGTCATTTACTTAAAGGAAAGTGAAATCAGTTTTGGAGATGTGGGCTCTGTTTTGCATTTGACGTAAATGCAGCAGAGGAGTTCCTTGGGGTGCGTGGGCTGTGGCTGTGACATCTGGCCCAGGGGTGGTGGTGTTTATTTAACCCCGAAAGGCTCTCTCTCATCTCTGAGCCCAGGGCAGCCCAGGCCTTCGTCTAGGCCGCTGCCGTATAGTTGAGGGTCCTAGGTGGCAGGGCTGATGGCGCTGAAGGAGAAGCTAAGTATGGCCCAGGTTGTCACTGTCGCTTACGAGTTCCTCTGGGCAGGGCTACCATGCCAAGGCTGGGAGCTGCTGAGACAGGGCCAGTGGAGAGAGTGGTGATAACTCCCATGTTCTGCCAGGCCCCAGGAGGCCTTATCTCCACCTTCCGGGGGCAGAGCCCAAGGTGGGGAGTGGTGGACAGAGCCAGCCAGGTTCGGGGGTGTTGCTGTCCTGGCCCCCTGTCTCTGGGAGGGCAGCCCTGGACTGGGATCAGCTGTGGGAGGGGCGGGTGCTGACCAGCGGTGAGAGCGGGGCCCAGGAGTCTGTGTGCTCAGCCCCCGCAGCTGCTCATCTCCCCTTCTGGGAAGACAGTGAGATCAGGATGGAGGTGTGGGGAGAGCAGATGCGGGACCCCAGTGCTGAGCCCTGTGCCAGGGGGGCGGGGGGCGGGCTCCACTGGGTCCCTCCTGGCACTGGGTGGCAGCTCTCTGTGACTGATTGCTTGGAATCAGGATTTCCCCCGAGTTGGTGGCAAACCCGTATGCCTAGGCTTATGAATGTTTTTAGAACATCAGGCATTTCCAGCTCAGGAAACAGTGTCAGCTCGGCACGAAACGGCTCTGCTTTCCTAGGCCTGAGCGGATAGGGTGCTCAGAGCAGCCCCACTGCCCTGCCCCACCCAGGCCCTGGCTCTCATGTGCTGTGCCATGCCCTTCTCTGTTTGATCCTAGACCAGGTTCACCATCCCTCCTCCGACCCTCGGGGTCGCACCTGTCCCGTGCAGGCAAGCTGGTGTGGAAGGAACTGCGTCCTTGAAAGCTGGGCACCATGTGTCCTCCCCGGCCATCCCCTCAGCGTCCCCCAACCCACTGTCCAGCCCTCACCTGTATCATAAGGTACGTTCCGCCCTCCCCGCCACACCTCCTCCTCCATGGGTGCCCGGAGATAACACTTTCAATGTGACAGTATCTAAGGACGTAGTTTCCTTCTCACGGAAAGCTGCTCATAATTCTCTTGTTGAACTGGTTAGCGTAACAGTGAAATTTGAAATAGGCGCAGGTCAGAATGAAGACTATTTTGTTTCTTTGTTTGTTAAGTTCATTTAGTTGGTTTCCTGCCAAGTAATGTGGTTTTCAAGAAGCAAAAGCTACACCATGAATCAGTCAGTCTTGCTGCCCCTCTGTGGGAAGCACTGTCTGCCAGCCGCTGCTCCCTGTGCTGGGCCAGGGTGCAGTGGTGGGTGGTGGCCCGGCCTCAGGGGCTCCCCTGCAAGTCTTAGGGGGAACCGGAGTCCTCCGGGCCCTGGCTTGTCTCTGCCTTGCCTGGTGCAGGAGAAATGTGCTTGTGCAAGCAGCTTGCTGCTGAGTCCCGTGCTTGAGGCACTCGCAGGGCACGACCGCCGGCGCCAGAGTGTCCACATGTCTGTGCCCCTATAGCAGGGCTCCATGCAGGCCCCTTTCCCAGGCTCGATGGTGCTGGGCACATCCGTCAGAGGAACGTTGCTTCCCCCGAGTGGAATCCTGCTTGGCATTGTGTTTGTCTTGGAGATTGGCTCTTGGGCCCTTTGGAGGTGGCAGAGCTTCCTGGGCTCCCCTCGCTCAGCTTCCCGACTCGAGCCGTGCTCCCCTTGTTCTGCCTGAGCGCAGCGGTGGGAGGCAGGGGAGCAAGGCTGCGCCAGCCCTCATGTGTCCGGGTCACTGCGGGGTGGGGTGACGAGGGCTTCTCACCTGAGGACCAGCAGGATGAGCTGGAGGTAAGCCGGGGGTCTGGGGCCAGAGGGATCCTGGAAGGCGCGATGACGTCGGTCCTGGGAGAGCCTTGTGTGCCGCTGTGCGCGGCTTGATCCCTGGGGCTTCTGCCCTTTTCCACTGGAGAGGAGCGCAGCTCGCAGCCAGTGGTGCCGCTCCCGCGGGCAGGGAGAGACTGGTCTGGGAGCGGAACCCCAATGCCGCTCTCTTCTGTCTCTGCAGCAGCACAGTGGCATGAAGCTGTCCATGAAAGGCTCCCACGGCCACACCCAGGGAGGCGGCTACAGCTCGGTGGGTAGCGGAGGCGTGCGGCCCCCCGTGGGCAACCGGGGCCATCACCAGTACAACCGCACCGGCTGGCGGAGGAAAAAGCACACGCACACGAGGGACAGTCTGCCTGTGAGTCTCAGCAGATAATGGCTCTGCCGCACCCCAGACTGCCACGGCCTGGGCACTGCAGCCCGGCACCAGCGCCCTCAAGCACCTGAGCCGCGGCCATGGCGGACACCTGCTGCTGTCCGCATGTCCCCATGCCGTCTGCAGCCTTACGCCGCGGACGGGAGCTCGCCAAGCGGTGTGTGGCAGACCCACCTCCCGGGCTGACTGGTGCAGCTTCCGTTCCTACCCTCAGCGACAGGGGCTCCAGGCTGTCCCCACACCTCACGGCGTAGTGCTGGAGGCCGGCGTGTTACTGCCCTTGCATTTGGTTTGAGACTTCAGAACTGTTTTTCTATGTAAATATCGAAAACTTACGACTTGTGCAATAATCAGATATTTTTTATTTAATTTCATATTTTCACATAAGTTATATTTAAGGGAGGAGGGAATTTTTTTTTAAACAAGCTTAGATCCTTTCCCCAGTTGCATTTTCTAGGTTGGGTTCACTGTGTTGGCTGGTTGTCTGACAAGCATCATCATGAACACCGTGATGGGAGGGTTTGGGGTTCATTTGCTGTCTTTCTTTTGGTCAGAGGCTGTGCAGTTCGTCAGGTTTGGGGCCTCCGACCCCGCACCCCACCCCTGCCCTGGGCTGCAGGCCTCTGGCTGCTCTGACCATGAGTTCTAACGTTTTGGTTTTCGTTCTTTTAAACTAGACAACAAATCCAGCGTTGAAAGTGCCAGAAGTGTAACTTTCTGGGGGGAGAGGTGGTCACGTTAGAAAATCCTCAGGCTGGTGATGTGGCTGTGATGATGGCCTGGGGACACCGTTAAGGACAATGGCACCCAGTTTAGGAATGTGGAGAAAGGAAATCGTTGATTCCATGGAGGAATCTGCATAGCAGTATGCATCCGTTCTGTTAAGAGCAAATACCCTAGAAGTACCTCCGCCACTGGGCGTGTCTCGTGTGTCCCACAGGGCACGACCACCGGCGCCAGAGCATACAGGTGTGTGCACGAGTGTGCTCTGCCGCTGTGTCCACGGTCTCTACCTTCCTTTGAACAAGGATTTGTCTACCTGCCAGCCTGAGCTTTCGAGCACTACAGCTGCCTGGGGAGTCAGCTGCTCCGTGCGGACCCCGGCTCCCCGCCTCTCCAAGGCTTCTGGCCCTGCTCCGCTCAGCGGAAGCCACTCGTGGGGATGTCCGGACGGGAAGCTGGTCGGCGCCACCTCTGACCCCTGCGTAGCAGTGGTGAGGCCCAGGCCGATGTAGCTGGCACTGGACACGGCAAGTGTGAGTTGGCGTCCCTGGTCTCCCTCGCAGAGCAGGATGGCCCTGCAGCCAGCGCTGTGGACTGTGCGCGGGCGTGGGGAGTCCAGAGAATGGTGGCACAGGTGTCTGCAGTTGTGGCGATTGGAATCACCCCAAATATTTAAAAATATTTAAATTATGAACCTGTTGATAAAGAGTATTTATAAACACCGCTCCGTAGGCTTGTACTAATCTCTAACCTTAGCAATACTGACTGTCAACCTGCATGAAGGGAACCACGGGGGCGGCGGCACCACAGGCGCTTGGCCCAGGGCAGGTGCTTGTCGTCTATCACGTGGACGATGAATTGGCCTGGCTGCCACGGGGCCGTGCACTACAGGCTTAACAGAGATCATGTTTAGATTTTTTGGTGTACAGACAACGATGTGGAAGCTAAAATTGACATATTTTTATGTAAAGTTTTTCTATTCTTTGATTTTTAATAAACTTTGGAAAGCAGTTTTGTGTGTGAGTCGAAGCTGTCCTTTCATGGGAGGGTGGCTTCTGCCCTGGCCAGTTGCTGGGATACAGAGGAGTCGCAGAAGGCCAGGCACTGTCCCTCGGGAGCGGGTTTGACAAGTGGCAGTGGGTTGTCCCTGGCCGGTCACATGGGTGGTGTCCAGCACTGTGAAGGCAGGAGTGGGGACAAGGCCCGAAGCACACTCTGTCCCTGACCTGGTGCTCCGTGGACTCCTGTGTCCTCAGATGCAGACGTGCCAGGGAGACCCGGGTTCAGGTAATGTCACACCATACTCCCGACCACCAAACAGTCACGGAGCTTAAGACGCAGCCATGGCTTGCATTTTACACAAATCCTTAGCGGGCCTTTCCAAACTGGTGACAGGACTCTGCACGTCGTCCTAGCCTGTCTTCTCAAGCATCAGCCTTCGACCCTCGCGTGTGCAGGGATGAATGTCCTGGGTATCACTGTCATCCTGCCTCCCGCAGTGGTATACTGTGTGGTGACAGTCGGGATACAGGGGACGCGGCACCCCACACCCACAACCTAAAGAGGGAGTGGTTTATTTTGGCCCCCGGGTTTCAGAGGGTTCAGCCCATGGTCAGTGGCTCCAAGGCCGAAACAGCACGGTGGAAGGGCCTGGTGAAGGAGAGCTGCTCGCCTCCTGGCGGCCATTAGCAGAGCAGGGAGAGGACCTGGGGACGAGAATACTCTTCCAGGTCATGCCCCGGGGACTCCCTCCAGCCAGGCCCGCCTCCTAAGTGCCATCAGCCCTGAAGTCGTGTGCGAGTCACTGGTAAGTGCAGCACTGTGACCCAGCCGTCTTCCCCACACAGGAGGTGGTGGGGAGATCTGAACCGTGACTGGAGAGCAAGTGCTGGAGACTGTGGCAGAGTAAGGGGGTGGAGCCCTGCAGATCTGGGAGGAAGAGGAGGGAGGGAGGCAGGGCTGCTTAGAATCCAAGACCGCAGGGCCGGCTGGGCTGCAGCAGGCTGGCCACACCAGCCGGAGACACCTGCTGGAGCTGGCAGTAGCACTTGCTGAGAGATGGAGGACTGTAGCTCCCTGCGGCATTGGGGTGCTAGGAGTGTGGCTGTGCCGTGGCCCTGCTGGCAAAAGCAAGGTGAGGAGCCGTGTCTCCCTGTCCTGGCAGGGTCTGTGCCACCTGTGTTCCCCTTCAGCTGCCAGGCCTCACAGTGTCCACTTGGCCCTGTGGAAAGATCGCCACCTCCCCTCAGGACCCCGCAGCTCCAAGCAAAGCCCTGCTCCGGGTGTCCCACCTCATCCCCAGGGAGGTGCACAGTGGTGGCCAGAGGTGGGCACGCCTGTGGTCCTGATGTGCTGACCAGATGCCGGGCCTGGGCTCAGCAAGGAGCCCGCGTGCTCCCGCTTGCCAGGCTCTCCCTGTCCCTCGGGCCCAACTGACCTGCTCTGGTTTAGAATGGGCGGTGGTTGCTGTGAGAGACACCACCCCAATACTGTCATTGCCCAAGAGCAGCTCTTGAGTGTGTGACTTCCTGTGTCTGTGGACTTTGGGGGACACGGGGGACCAGAGAACCCCCGGTCTGACAGCAAGACCGATTGTTGATGTGAGAGCGTCCGGTTGCTGGGTGGCAGGAGCAAGATAGCCAAGGTAAGGGAAGGGCGTGAGCTATATCATCAGCAGGCTGTGCTGCAGGGTTCCCTGGGCTGTGGGCAGGACACTCAAGGCTCCCTCCAAGGCTGCTCCTCCAGTGGGCGTGGGGCCTGTGTCCTTCCCGGTGTCTCAGTGTTGCTGGGGACGGGTGGCCTGCAGGTCCAGGAGAGCCTTCCCGGGAAGGGGGCATTCCATCTCAGCAGATATGAACCCCAGCCTGTTGCCTGGATGGCGCTGGGCTGGGAGAACCCTCAGGTCGGCGAGATGAGGGACCAGCCCCGTTGCTGGCCTCCCTCGAGGTCAGTGGCTGATGACAGCGGAGTGCCCAGTGCCCTCCAGCTGGCAGTGGCTGGAGGAGTTGCTGTCACCTCTTGTGACTGTTGATGGCGGGCCAGGCCATGCTGTCAGTGAAAGTCCTGCCTGCGCTCCCTCCTATGGGCCACTGTGCAGGCGCCACCTAGTCCTGACTCCAGCTCCCACAGCGGGCAGCCGAGACAGTTTGGCCTGTGCCCAGAGTGCCCGACCTTCCGGCACGTGCAGGCACATGCACCCGAGCCGCCTGCTGTCCAGGCACACGTCCCTTTGCTGGGGCCAGCCCATCATGTCCGCTGCCCCACCAACCCTGAAGCCTCCTCCGGCCTCCCCGTGGGACCCTCCACTCACTCCTCCCCCTCCCCTCCCCTCTCCCAGCAGCCCCTGCATCTGCCCCCCCGATCAGCCTGTCCATCCCCCAAGTCCCCTCCCTCCCAGCTCCTCTGCTCCCTGGTCTGGCCTCTCCATGCTCTCTCAGCTGCACTGCAGGTCCGGCGTTGTCTTCTGGCTCCTGAGCCTGCACCCTGGCTGGGCCTGGCGGGGTCTCCTGCAAACCCACTCTCACCCCTCTGTCTGGACACACACCTGACCAGCCTCGAGTGATTGCCTTGAGTGGTCGCTGATCAACTCGGGTGACTAGAACCCCGGTTAGTTGGCTGAGCACCCAAGCCTCCTCCTGTGACCCCCGTCTGCTCACATCACACCTTCAGTGCTTGAAAACATCTGCTCCTCCAGGCACGACAGCCTGTGGCTTGCCCTGCTGTCCACACCTGCAGCCCCTCTCTGAGCTGATCTCCACAGAGCAAGCAGGGCGCCCCTGCTCAGCCTCGGTGTTCAGCGTCCCACCGCAGAGGTTTTGTCCCAGGCTCTGGTTGGTCTCACCTCTCCGGAGCTGGGCATCCATCTGCTCCTGCATGGGGAGGGGAACGCTGCACAGTGGCCCCAGCTCTGGGGTGGGTCATGCTGTCCCCTGCCCCCGGCCTAGCCCCTCTGCAAGTCATGACTGCACAGCTGTCTCTGCACAGGAAGAGGGTACTCCTGCCTCACCCTCACAGATGCTGTCCTGCAAAACCTCTGTGAGCTTCTCAGCTTCCTCCCCTGGCTGTTTGGGGGGCTTTCCCCACACCCCCAGGCAGGGCCTCCCTAAGCAGCTAGGGTTAAGTCAGTACTCCAAAAGAAAGAAACCAGGTAAATTCTCCACTTCCAAATGCTGGGAAATGAAGCTGGAACATTTATCTCTTTTGAAAAGAAGTACGGTATCTGTAAATGTGACAGTGCCTATGGGACGAGGCTGGGGGCACAGCCCCATGGGGACCTGGGCTGTTTCTGTCCCTGGTGTGTCTGGGCTCCCACTCGGGGTGGGCACCCAGACCTGTGGTGCATGTCTCCTTGTCCTGGTGTGGCCTGTGGTCTTGAGGTCCGCTCATACGTGGTGGGCGGTCCCCATGCTGCCCCGCCTCGCCCTGCTAGGAGAGTGGTTCCCGTGCCTGTGTGGGCCACGCTGGGAGAACTGTGCCTGAGTGAGTGCCCCATCCACAGACGCCAAACCTCGCCCGGTGGTGAGAAGATGTTTTCATTTTATCAGGAGGCAAACCCCCATGTCTCTCCTCTCTCCCTCTCCTGCTGACTTCTGCTGTCCTCTCAGTGCTGGGGCGTGAGGGTCTTGGCAATCTGAGCTTCATGGGCTAAGTTGGGGCACCCTGGGGACCCTTTCTCCTGCCAGCCATCCCAGCCACTGTCCCCCGGCTGCCCATGCTTGTCCTTCCCTGTGTGGCCAACCCCCCTGGACTCTGTGAAGGGAGGCTCCTTCCATGGACGCGCACAGCTCGGTGCCCTCAGTTCGGTACCTCGTGTCTCTGATGCTGTGACCGCGGCAGCAGAAGCTGTCTGACCTCCCGTGTCCAGCTCTCGGTGACTGTGAGGCCTGGCGTCCTGCAGGGTTCCAGCCAGCCTTGCTTTCTTCCTGCCCACTGCGCTGAGCCTCAGGGTGGGACCGGGCTGCAGCACTGGGACCCAGGCCTGCCGTACAGCAGCTCTCTGTGCTGCGGGCCGGCTCCGTGGTGCGCAGGCTGCTAGCCGCATCTCTAGGGTCTGCCCACTAGATGTCAGTGTCTCCCCCCAGTTGTAACTTCACGCGGTGCCAGGCCTGGCCAGAGACTGTGGAGAGCAAAGTCACTTCTCACCTGTTGAGAACCACGGGTCAGCTGAAAGGAGCGACATAAGTTTCAGGACTGTAGTCACAGCAGAGCAGCTTCTGGGGTGGGAGCGCTCCCACCCCTGGAAGTAATATGAGAAGAGCTATTTCCATGACTCTGTCTGCTTACCAGCCAGACTGACAGTGGAAACTGTGTTTCATTATTATTTTTTTGCAGTAATGGGGATTGAGCCCAGGGCTTTTACATTGAACTGCACGCCATCTCTTTTTAAAAATTGTAGATTTTGACAAAGGAACTCTCTAAGTCCTAGGTTGTCCAAGCTGGGCTGGTGTTTACAATCTTCCTGCCTCAGCCTCCTAGAGTGCTGGGATTGTAGGTGCACGCCATACTCAGGTGGGGCTGCTTAGTAAGACCCTGTCTCAAAGCATTTGTGAAAAGGTCTGGGAATGTAACAACCTGAAGGCTCTGGCTTCAAGTAAGATTTGTGTAAACTTCTTACCTGAAAACAATCAGGGATTAATTTGTTAAAAATGAAGGCAAAAAAAGGAAACCCAGCGCTGTTCACAACTAACTGCTCTTCCCTCTCAAGCACAGGTGCAGAGGATGCAGAGGAAGGGAAGCTTGGCCCCGTGGGCAGAGGCGCGGGGTTTCCCTCAGTGCTCTGCACCCTGTGCCACGGCGCAGAGCGGAAGAGCATTTTCCTCTGCTCCAGTTTTCTGCTACACTGAGGAAATAAAAATAGGTTTTTCTTTTTATTTATGCACTGCTGAGATGAGTGAGTCATTTGAGGAAATGACCTGGAGAACAGAATTTGCCCACTCCAACAAGGATGTGCGTGTGTGTGTGTGTGTGTGTGTGTGCGTGCGTGTGCATGCGTGCTTATGACAGAAATGTGGGGCTGACAGACATTCTAGGTCTTTCTGGGGGACTCTGGCAAAGAGCATTGTGATTCTCCGGGGACCTGGGCCTGGTTTTGGCCCTGCTCCGAGAGGGTGAGAACTGGCCGATTGTGCTCGGCGCAAGCTGGGGACCAGATGGCAGCAGGATGAGGCTGATGGAGGAAGCAGTGGAAAGCGGGACCAGAGATGGTTCTGTGGAACATGGGGTGGCAAGGAGGAAGCAGCTGGAAGTTGCAGAGAGCATCTCGGAGACAGGAGGCACGGAGTCCGCCAGGTGTGACGACTGACGCGGGGTAGGGACCGGCGCAATCACACGGGACTCGGTCATAGGACACCCACACGGGGCGGGCAAGGCAGGGAGGAGCACGCCTTTCGGAAAGCTGTGGGTGACCTGTGGAACTGGAGGTGGGCAAGCAATTCCATGTGTGAAAGCCCACCTTGAAACAGCTCTTCAACTCTGCTGAATTCAGCTCTACGATTTTAAAGGTGCTTGATTTGGTAACACTGATTATCAGGACGTTTTTATTTCCACCTTTTTAAGAATAGACGTGAGTCTGGTCTCATCAATGATTCATTGATCTTTTTTGAATAAGGGTGCTGCTTCCTAATACAAGGAATTTTAATAAGGTTTTATTCATCAATTTATGTATAGGATATGTTGCCTCAATGCACTATAAATAAAATCCATATTTTGTTGTACAGAGTCATAAAGCCTAGGCAAAGAAATCTTAATATGATCATTGTAGAATGGCAGCAATTGTGACCCAGTTTTGGAGGAATTTGTATTTTTGCATGTAGACTGGCTTAAGTAAATTAAGGGTCTTAAATTTCAAGTGGCAAGTGCTTGCTTTCAAAAGGCATGGGAAATGACCTAGTTCAGAATTTAATAAAAATGAAAACTTTCCCTGTTTCCGATAGACTGGAACCAATGCCAGTGTTTCGAGCATCATGCCAGTGGGGGCCACCTACTCAGGTAGCTGTGTGTTCTCAGTGATTTTTCATTTTCCTTGGCCTAAGCGGAGCTTTTCCTTCTCACTTCCACCTTCACTCTGGCCAAAGAGCCTTGCTGCAGGGTGTCTTTAGTGGAAAGGAAGAAAGCATGTGAGACTCCGATGTCTTCCGGAGAAAGCGGGCTGTGGAGAGTGGGAGATGGGGAAGGGTTTGGTGAAGACCCGAGGTGGAAGACGCCTTTGATGTCACATACAAGAGCCCTGCTTGACATTCATCGTGCAGCCGTAGGACTTGGTTTGTGTGATGGGCTCCCACACGATGGGGTTTGCTGGGGCGCAGTGAGAAGAGCCAACCTGTCCTTGTCCCCAAGGGCCTCAGGGAGGTGGTGGGCAGGCAAAGGCACATCCTCCATGTCCTGCAGGGAGCAGTGGGAGGCAGGGCAGGGTGCTGGGCCTGGCAGCTTTTCCAGGTCCTGGTCTTTGTCCTCCATGGTTTATGAAGACAGCACTGCTGGGCTCCTGCAGGGCTGGGGTCACATGGGGGCAGGACATGGCGATGCTGGGGTTCAGGGCTGCGGTGGCCCATACGGCAGAAGCTAGGAGGACTCCGAGATGTTCCAGTGCCTCCTCACGTCTGCACCGCATGGCTCTTTGCTTCCATCCTCTGGTCTAGTTCAAGACCAGATGGGTTTCTCTCCAGTTTCCTTGTTCTTGGATAAACAGGTGCCTTTCTGCTGCATCTCAGGCTCCTCACGTGTGAGGGGGAGATTGTTGTCCTGGATGCTACTGAGCAATCAGCCCATCTGTCCCCCAAATCAGACCATAGGCAAAGAAGCGAACGACAGCCATCAGGAGGGAAAGACCGCTCCCCCCAAGACCGCCCACCATCACCGCCAACTTGTCAGGGGTGAGTTGACTTCCTCTGCTGTCCAGCGACTGCTGCGGGATGAGGGAGCCAAACCAGGGCTTAGCTGAGAGCGTGTGGTTTCAAGATGTCCTCTCCTTGGTTTGTGCATGACACGGAAGTACCAGGGTGACAGTGTTAAAGGTGACTTTCGGGGGGACCAAACCCTGAGGGCGAGTGATCCCTCACCACTTAGGTTAGTGTCCCTCTGCCTGGGAAGTGGGCTCTGAGCTCCCGTTTTCCACGGGAGGAGGCACAGCATTGTGTCTGTTCTGCCCCCTGCCTTCCTCGTGGTGATGAAGCCGCAGGGAGAAGCGCCAAGGCATTTCTCAGCCTTAGAGCCGCAGGATGCCTTTCTGTGGTTTACAGACCGCCTGGGCTGGGTGCTCAGCAAATAGCTGAAGGATGATTTTGACGTAGGCAATCACATTTAACCCCGGCACTGTCTAAAGCGCTGGTCTCCTTTCCAGCAAAGAGTGGAAAAGGACTTTTCCTGGAGGACAGCACTCCACCCTGTCCCATGTGTGACTTCATCCTGCATGTTTTAATTCTCCCTGGCTTAGGGAGAAGGGAGTACCGCTAGCTCATTACCCATCTCCACTTCTCTCCATCACCACAGAGGCAGCTGGCGTCTACCACCGTGACAAGGGACACTGCTCCCCTAGGTCATCGTGCAGCGCCTTGCCACAGAGATTATGAGCAGTGTGCTCCACGAAGACGTGGTGTAGGCGAGAGGCCAGGCACCAGGCTTACACTGATTCTGGCCGAAAAGGCGGGGCAGCGTTTCTTAGTCCACCCCACAGTTCATGGTGGACACCACAGGTCAGTTCATGGTGGATCCTGCAGCTCGTAGTAGATCCATCCTGGAATTCCGCCTCGACAGAACCCTGCAATGCCTTCAAATAGGCAATTTTACTCTCAGTGACATAGAGGCACCATAAATTAGCTAAGTTGTCATAGTCACATGTGCAGGGAGTAGAAAATTAAGATTTGAAGCAGGCAGGGTGTTTGCACTTCTGACCCAGCTTGCTTATTTGGTTGCTTATTACATAACAAGGGAGCCTGTGGGACAGAAAGTGTGGCAGGAAGAGGGCAGGATGGCCCTGGGTGTTGCTGTCCGACCGGCGGCTCCTCGAGTTCCTCTGATATTTCTCTGATGCCCGGGCTGGAAGCAGTTCTGTTTTTCTCCTTAAAGTTCTCGTGTCCTCTCCGACCTGTTGTGCATGGGACTGCATCCCCCAAAGACAGGCCAGGCGGTCCTGACTCTGCCTGCTGTGAGCGAGACTCCGTTTGGAAGTGAGGGGGGTCTACGCAGGCGCCTCCCATCAGGAGGAAATCAGACGCAGGGAAGCGTACTCCGTGATGCCAGGGCCAGAGATGGGGTGCGTGTCCCCCAGCGCAGGGATGCAAGGGCTGCGGCAGCCACCCAGAGCTGGGAGCGCGGCCCTGGGAAGGAGCCAGCCCTGGGGATTCCTTATCTCCGAGCTGGCCTCCGGGGCAGTGGGAGGACACACTCTTGCTTCTTCTCGCTGTCTGTGTCACTGTTACCATGGCTCCCGAGAACTAATGGCCTCCGGAGCTGGACAGCTGTCACTTTACTGGGCTCGCTGCTCTGTCCCTGGCACTGTTCCCCAGGCCCTGCTGGGCTGCTGGGAAGAGCAGTGGTGACAGAGGACTTTTCTTGAGATTATTATTCTTTTAAGGGTCACACTATGTAGACCAGGCTGGCGGCGAACTTGCTCTATCCTTCTGCCTCAGCCTCCCGAGTGCTGGGATTATAGGTGTGCCCACCACACACCGGTGAGAAATTTTTTTATTATGGGAACATGCATATAAAATTTACTATTTTAATGACAAATTCAGGTGCATTAAACACACTCACAATATTGTGTAATCAGCCATCACATGAGTCCCTTCATCGTCCCAAGCTGATGCGCTATTCATTAGGCAGTGACTTCCTGTTTCCCCTCCCGGCCCGAACTTTCACATTTGCTCTTCTGCAAGGTCCAGGCAGGTGCTTCCCAAAGGGCTGGGTCAGTTCAGTTCCAAGCAGGGCCTTTGCTTTCTCCTCGGCACTGTCAGTCTTACCGTTGGTATTTTTCATCCTTGCCAGCCTGATGCCGACAACTCTTTCCTGATTAGCCCCAGATTGGCCAGGTAAGCGAGGTTGTTCTTGGCACTCACAGCTCCCGACTGTCTAGCATGCACTCACGGTGGGTTCTCATGGGAAGCTGGCTGGAGAGTCAGCAGTCAAATAAAACAATCTCTGATTCGCTGTTCAATCCTCAGTTTCCAATGAGAACGCACACAAGGTGATGAAAATGCAGTCTCGGGAACCCCAAGGAGACCCAACCCAGGAACCACCCTCAACTTCCTGTGTAATTTCCCCCTGGGGCCAAGCCCTGGGTGTCTAGGTGGTAGAATAGTGGCAGGTGGCTTGCAAGTTCGACAGGCAAGGATTAAAGGTGACTTGCAGGAAGTGCTGGCTGCCCGGGCATTGGCGGGCCTGACTTGTTTCGCCTGCCCACCTCCAAGGAGACTCGTTGATGGCAGTCTCCTCTCATCTGCAGGCTGCATTCCATGGGGGGAACTTTAAGGGTGACAGTGGCAGTGCTGTCCAGCTCTTTGTACTGGGAGAGGATACCACAGGTGGTGCATGATGCCAGCAACCCCTTCTCAGCAGGGTGGCCTCCAGGTGCTGCCTACTGTGTTTCCTGCTGGAGTGGGGTAGCTGGGGGGCATCGTGGCCTGGAAATGAATGTTGGTGCACAGTGAAACTGGGCCGAGGTGTGCTCTGCCCACAGAGCTGAGATCTGGCTAAATTTATCCTGCTTCCTGCTGTGCCAGATCCAATTTGACTTTGAACTTTAAGAAAATGGTTCCCTGGGTTATGTAACTGGCACCACAGTGAATGTGAGCTGGGAGGAAGTGACAGGAAATCTTGCAAAAAGAACGGAAAAGCGTTTTTTCCTGCTCCAAGGCAGGTGGTGCTGGCGACTGGTAGGCAGGGTCGGGGAGAGGGTGGCGGTGCCCTCACCCTGGAGGAGGAGCACCCGTTCCTCCAGGCCGGGCCCTGCGCGGGCTTCCCTTCTGCCCACCCCTCCTCCCGGCCCTTGCTGCAGGGCACCGCAGGGGCTGCCGGCTTCATCTGCAACACATTTAACGTGGGGGCGCTAGAGGGAGTTGCCGCAGTCATTTCTCAGGCTGGCTGCTCATTAGATTCATTTGGGAGGCTGTGGAAATGTTGATGCGGGGCCTCCTTCCAGAGATTAGGGTTTAATGAGGCTGGGGGTGGAGCCTGGGTAGCAAGCTCTCCCTGCAGTTCTGAATCCAGCCTGCGCGGAGTACTGCCCAAAAGTGCTGTGTTCCCGGCTGCTGTGACGAACAGAGACCTGCAGTCTCATTGCAGAATCTGCAAACCTAGGGGCTTGGCTTGGATGATCGCCAAGATTCACGTCAGGGACCCGCTGTTCTACTCTGAGCCAACTTTGTTTTCAAATTGTGGAATTCCTTACAATGCTCCAGGCCATAGAAGCTTCCAGAATGGCATTGTGATTTTGGCTGTTATATTTGCATCCATGCAACACTCCTGCAGGGCAAGTTCCAAATTCCTGTTGAGCTCATTTATTTACTCTTTCTTATTGACCTATTTATTGAGTGTGCACCACTGTGCATTTTTTAATACTACATACCTTCCAGACACAGCTCGGCACCAGCTTCCTGCCTTCCTCCTGGCCCCTGGGGGAATATCTGTTCTCATTTCTGTCACCATGGGGCTTTGCTTGGCCTTAAACTCGGCAAAACAGAACCTTGCACAGTCTGTTCTTTTGGTGTGGTGTCTCTCACTCAGTTATGTCTTTGAAATTCACTCCTCACCGCTGTCAGCAGCGCGTTCTTTTCACTGTTGTGTGCTTGTGTCCTCTTCAGATTTAGATGTTGAAGGCCAACTCCTCCATGCATGCTTTTGGAGGTGGGACATCTGGGAGGTCATGAGAAGGTCAGAAGGGTGGCACCCTTCTGAATGGGATTAGTGCCATTATCCAAGGGGATCCCCAAAGAACTTGCTCTGCTTTCCACACTGTGAGGACACATGGAGAAGAGGCCACCTGCAAACCAGGAAGTCTGCACTCACCAGACATCAGCTCTTCTTGGGCCTCCCTATGTGCAGAACCACCAGAGGCTAATGTTGGTTGTTTCAGCCATGCAGTCCTGGAAATTCTGCTGTAGCAGCCTAGACTGATGCCGGCTCTTATTCCCTTGCATGAATAAGCCAGAGTCAATTGAGCTGTCCTCTATGTTGTGAATTTGGGTCATTTCTAGTTTGGGACTGTAGGAAAGCTGCTGGAAACATTCTTTTGTTCATCTCCAGTTTATGCAAACATCAGGAATATTGCAGAGAAGTGGCCCCTTGGGCAGCCTATTGGGTTTTGATGCAAGGTGCAGAACAAAACATGATCAGTGCACTCATATTTAATGGAGCTGTTTGATCTTGAAAGTATGCTTGGCCGCTGTTGAATTTTCTGAACATTGACTCAGGGAGTTTGTTCAGGGTGGAAGTAGCTGTGGCATTGATGGGTCTTGTTTCTTTCCCTCATGTCCTGGGAGGCAAGAGAGGGGCTGAGCCAGTGGTGGTGTGGGAATGGGATGGAAGTGGAAAGTATGCTCCTCAGCCAGAAGTCTCATCGATTAAGGATGTGTCCCCTAATAACGAAAACAAAGACTCTCGACTGTGCTTCTGGCTCAGAGCAGTTCTTCTCCCTTGAAATAATATGAGTATGTATAGGTGATTTTTGATTTTTGAAAACTGCTTAGTTAAAGCTCATGAGTGTGTGTGAGTGTGTGTGTGTATATGTGTGTGTGTGTGTGTGTGTGTATATATATATACATATTTGTACCGGGGATTGAACTCTGGAACTTGTGCTTTTGAGGCAGAAAGTGGAACCACTGAGCTAAATCCCCAGCCCTCATGATTATATTTTCTAAATTTCTGTAGGATTGTGGCCACATCAAGAAAACTGGAAATGTCTTAACTGGATAATGCAAGTTCAGTCACATACTTGATGCAGGTATGTGTGGAAATATTGTATAATATCCAGGGTGTATTCAAGTTTCCATATCATAATAAAGTTTTCTTTGATGGCATTCCATTTGGAACCAAGACCCGGCTGGCTTCCTGCACTATGTTTGATGATGTTTTCGGTCTCTGCTGACACAGAGCTGGTGTTCCACTTTTTAATGACAGTTCTTTCTTGAGAGACGTACAGTTGTCTTGTAGAACGTCATATTCTGAATTTTTTTTATTGTTTCTTCATTGGTTTCCTTAACTTGTTCTTCTATCCTGTTTATTTCCTTAAATCTGGAATTACTGAGAGGTTTTGTGTTTTTTTCCCCCGTGTTTTCCTGAACAGTATTCAGGGATGTCTCGGTGATATTGGTTTCCTCCCATCCATTACTCTTAGGCTATGACCTGCACTATCATGGGACATTGCTCACTGCACAGGTACCTAAATCCCAAGCCAGAGGGCCGGGAGCCTCTCGGGTGTCACTTCTTCCCACTTCCCACTTCCCGCTCCCCTCATGGGATGTTGACTCTATAGGGTTTGACTCCCTTGTTCATCAAGGCTTAGGCTTCTCTGTTGCCAAAATTCTGCTTATCAGCCTGCCTTGGCCAGCTGGGAAACATCTGGAACAGGTTTAGGACATTGAGGCAGCTCTGGCAGCACAACAAAAGACAGTCACAAGAAAGGACTTCCAGAACGGACTCACAAAGTGGCAGAAAGGATGTGAAGTGGTTAAAGCAAGGGGGGAGTGTTCTGAGGGACGTTCATGGCTGTGTCTTTCACTGTAATAGGTGTAAGATAAAGACTCACCATGTTTTGACCACGCCTCTTATCTGCTGGTTGTGGCTGATGCAGCCGGGTGCACAGACATGGTTTCAATTTTGGGAGGGAGAGGCACGCTGTCCCCGTGGGAGAGACGAGAAAGGAACCAGGGAGGATGCCATGGGCTGCAGTAGGTGGGTTGAGGGCAGAGCGGGAGGGCACAGCGGGAGGCCATCACCATCCATCTGGGGTCCAGTTTCGGGAAGGCACTAAGTAAGTGACAAGTGTGGGCTCTGGACTCGGATTCCTTCGGCCCAACCCCTGCATCTGCCTTCACTAGCAGAATCCAGGGAGAAGTCTGCTTTTCCCATCTGTGAAACAGACGCGACTTTGGAAATAGCTTCAATGAGTTTCCAGGGGATGGAACAAGTTGTTAGATTTGATTACGGCGTACAAAGCACTTCCAGTACACCGGGTACTCATTAACGCAAGCTGCTTTTTTTCTTATTAGCTTAATTAATTTATCCAACACGCACAGGCTCTTCGAATATATTACACGTTGAGGGAACGGCGCTGCTCTTGATAGATTGTCAGCTGTGGTGGTGGGAATGGGGTCTTCTTTACAGCCAAGGATGCCATGGTGGCTAAAGTTGCAGCTCATCCTCTGGGCCTGTGGTTAGGGGAAGGGACAGCATTAAGGAGGGCTTCGTAAGGGATGGCAGGATGCTAGTGTCAGCGGGGATGGCTCCAGGACTTGGGGTCGTGGTGGGGGCTCCCTTAGAGCCTGGGTGCTTCAGGCTGGGTGTCCTGCAGGAGCCCGGGCTATGGCTCCTGTGTGGGAGCCCAGGGACTTTCTTGGGATGAGTCAGGCGAGCTGTTGTTTCAGGCTCTTAGGAATCACTCTGACTGGGCCCCTGCTGGTGCAAAGCAAGGCTCAGGTGTCACTGTCTCCCAACTTCCTGCTCCCCTGATTGGATGTAGACTTTGTAGGAGTTAAGTTCCTTGTCCATCAGGCCTTAGACCTCCCTGTTGCCACCTTCCATGGAAAGCGGTGTCCAGTAGAGCACAGGGCAGGTGGCAGCCCCAGGCCAGAGGGCCGAGCCTGGGGAGGCATCAGAGGCAAGGTCTGTGCGGAGCAGCCAGCTCTGGCCAAGGTTCTGTAGCGGCTTGAGGACTTGGACTTAATAGGGAGGGAACTACTTACAGAACTGCAGGACTGGCGAAGAAAACGCCTTCTTACCTTGTAGTTACAGACATGGTATATTCACCGTCTACAACTTTTTAAAACAAATAAGTAATTTAAAAATTTGCTAGAAAAACAAATAAACTGGCAAACATTCATAAAATATGTATACGATGCAGGGCTCTTTCATAGACAGGAATTTATTAACTAATTTTTTTTTGTCCTATGAAAGACTATTTTTGGAGCTAGTGAAATTGTTCTGGAAAAATACACAAACTGGTGAGGATTAAAAACATGCAAGAAAGGCCAGACTATAATTATGATGATTTAATTATTTTTCAGGGAAAATTATGCACAGATGCTTGAACTTTTAATCTTTTGTCAGCGTTTGCCCCATATTCAGAACTTACCCAATTTGTCAAATAAAGAAAGCAAAGGTCCAATACATAGGGATGAAATCAGGCTCAACTAAAATTGCTTGGGATCTACAGTAATGACGGGAGCCTTTGATAGTTCAGAGCCCTCCTCCGAGTGCATGGCTAACTTCTGCTTTGTGGGACATTTAAAAAGCATGGGAGTTTCCCCCGTGTCTGCCTTGGTGGTGGAGTTGTTGCAATTTGCAGGCAGTGTTCTCTCTAGGATGCGGCCCTCCTTGTCCAAGCCTTAGACTTCTGTTATCTATTCCACCGAGAGCTGTCTCCAGCGGAGCCCAGGATGGGTGGCATGGGGTTAGTTGCAAAGAATCATAGGTCAGGTCCCCAATATCTGTCAGGTCCAGGGTCTCCCTTCTCTTGAACTGGAAAATGATTTCTGAGCAAAAAAAAAAAAAAAAAAAAAGGTTTTCCTGTGGCTAGCTACAAGCCTCTTTCATTGTCTTTTGTTCTTAGTAAGCATCTGTATCCAGTGTACTTTTCTATCCAGCCATGGAAACTAATTGTAGCTTCCTCGACCAATAAACTGATGTTAAATGCCTTGCTTCAGTATCCCCACCTCTCTTCCCTTGACCCCTATAAATCCCTGCCAGCCCTGGGCTGATCGCTTTGTGGAGAGATCCCTGATCATTCCGCCAGTATAATAAAGTGTAATAAAGCTGTGCACTCGCCTCCAACCTCCAGTTGCCTTCTCAATTCTTCTGGGCCTGATCCTGCTACACCACTGAGCACTGCCACACTGTGGCCACTGCATTCTAGCAAGGTCCCAGGGTGGGGGACCTTGGCCAGCTAGGTGGGAGCGGTGCGAGGCCATGTGCATGACATGTGCAGCCATGTGCATGGCAGGATGTGCCTGTGTGCAGTATAGCATGGAGCCCAGGAGTGCGTGTGGTGGTTAATTAATGAATTGGCAACTTGAGCGAGGACGCCCAGCTGAGTTGAGTCAGCATGGTTCTTTATGGGCATGGAAGATCCATTTTAAGGAGGATAGTTGCTGGAATGGTATAAAAGGAGAAAGGTAGGGAAAGCTTTCAGCTGATTTTCCTTGGAAAAGCTTTGTCGCAGCTGATTTTCCCCAAAAGAGCTTTGGCTATTCTCTTGGGAGTATCTCCAGTATGCACTTTCACCTCAAGGATCCTCTCTCCGCTTTTGGTACCGATTCTTTAGCTTTCAGTTCTTATCTTTTGGCCTGCCGACACAGACTCTTTAGCTTCTAGCACCAACCCTTTGACCTCCTGGTGCAACTCCTCAGTCTTTCTGCAGATCCTTTGGCCCTGATTCATACTCATACAGGATGTTGGCATGGGCCCAGGCCCTCATCTGGATCCTTTGCATCTCTAGCCTGTGGACAGGTCTTCTGTACTCTTCCACAGTGGGTGGCCACTGTAAGCCAGTCTATAAATTTCTGTGTCCTGCATTAAATCTGATTCAGAGCAGGTATGGTCTTTTGAGGGGCCTTGCACCAGCCCTGCAAGCTTGTGTAAGCACTGACTAATACAGTGCACATGCATCATGCAAAGACAGGATCCTGAGCCATGCCCATGCTCTGTTCTGAGGAACCTGGAGAGGTCACACCTCATCCAGGTTTTCAGTACCTTGGACATCTGTCTTTGGGTTGGATGTTCACTTCCCAAGCCAGCTCTTATGGCGAGCCACTATGGTGAGCCTTGACACAGGCCTAGCCATGATTGAACTTTGAGTCACCTCACTGGCACGGACGTGCTCTTGCCATAGCCACGGGCGAGTTCAGCTGGTAGCAGATGTAACCCATAATGGTTGTTATTGTTTCCCTCTGGAATGTGTGGGCGGTGCTCTTGCTCCCGTGCAGCCCTCACTCCCATGCAGCTGAAGAGTATAAAAGGAAGAGGTTCAGTAATAAAGCAAGCAAGGAACTTGAGAAGAAAGGTGCCTCCCGTCTCTCTGTCCTTGTCCTTTCAGGTTTAGGACCTGCTGGCAGGATCCTGACGTCGTGGCTCGCGACAAGCTCTGTTGCAGATGTCCACAGAGGGCCCTCATACCATGGTGAGCTTGGGAGCCTTTGCAACCCAGGATGTTAAGCTCCCACCGGGAGGCCCATGAGCCTTTCTGCAAGCACTCTGACAATTGCTCTGCAAGGTCTCTCTGACCATTTGTGCATTTCTCCTGCAGATACCACACACGAGTGGTGGGGCCTGACGCTGTCTCAAGGTTGTTTCTGGGCTGTTGATAGTGAGTTGGACAAGAGTGGTTAGTGCCACTCTTCAGGATAAAGGTGCCTTGTCAACCTGTGCTGAGTTCTGGGGTTTCAGCCAATGTTTTTTAAAAATAGGATAATTCTAGACTCTGGACACACAGCCCCAGGCTTTCATGGGTCCAGAGACTGTGCATTTACTTGGAGACTGCACAGAATGAGAGCTGTAGGGCCTGGGGAGGAAGATCTTGGCATCCAGCGAGCTCTGGTCCTCCTGGCATCTCTGGGCAGGGCAGTGATCCAGTCTGAGGATTTATAGAAAGAGTTTGTATGAGACTCACCTCCTGGGTGGAGGTTGGCTTTATCGATCTCAAGAGATTTTATTTTGAGCTTATAGGACTCCACCTAAGCAAATAAAAAGCTGATGGTGTTCTTGAACGCATGCTTTGGTTTTCTCTCAGTTAATATTCAACATTGGCTGCTGTAAATGTGTGCTGGGGAAAAGTGTGTGATTTTTACTTTTCTGATCTTGAACTCCCTATCTATCTGTCCTTTAAGGAAAGCTTGTCCATTATATTGCTTGACTACTGTTGCCCAATTTTTTGTCTGATTGACATATCAATAAAAATGTCATCAGTACAGTATGATGGTGAATCGATCAACTTCTCTTAATACTTTTGCCACTTTTTTGGTGACATTCTGAAGGTGTTTCCTTAGGCACATAAGTTTGACAACATTTTAGACTGTTTCCAGTGGAATCTGTTTCTTTCCTTAGTAAGCCTTTCTGTTCCTGACTCTCCACCTGGTCTCAGTGCTTCATTCATGTTTGTATTGATACAGATGCCGTAGTCTCCTTTAGGTGGGTAGTGGTGTTAGCCTCGTATCACTGTGACAAAATATCTGACGTGCACACTTTAAGGAGGAAAGATTTATTTTGGCTGTGGTTTCAGAGGCTTCAGTCCATGGTTGGCTGGTCCCTGCTGCGGGTCTGAGCTAAAGCAGGACTTCCTGGCACATGGGCATGGGCGGAGCAAGGTAGCTCACCTCACGTTGTCCACGAAGCAGAGAGAAGAGAGGCAAGAAGGGAAGGAACTGGAGACAGATATAGTCCTCAGGGTCACACTACTGTTTCAACTAGTGCCTACCTGCTGTTTCCATCCCCTCTCAATAAGTCATCCAATGATGATCTCATTGACAGATTGATCATCCATTGGTGAAGTGAGAGCCAATCATCTCCCTCTGGACATCTGAGTTGCCGCGGTTACTTTAGATTTAAACCACAGCAGTAGCCATTTATTATTTTTCAGCCTTTTCAAAACATATTGAGGCTGTGAAATTGGAAATTGTCATCCTCTTTTTGGCCTAGAGTGTTGGCCCCAAAATTTCATATGGTCGAACATCTTATGATATATGAAACTCCACATCCCTCTATTTAGGTGGGTGTCTCACTAAAGTATCTTCGTGAACTGATTTTTAACATTCCTTTCCAATCTGCACTGTGAGCTCAGCTCATTTACATTTATTGTAATGAGTAGTACAACTGGATTCACGTTGACCATCCCAATTTACTCTTCGTGAGCGTCTCGCCTTTGTTATTAAACTGATCTTTTTCTTTCTTCAGTAAGGAGATCAGAACTTCTTGATGCTTGCATATTCATCGGCTTCCCTCTCGTGTCATTGGCAGTAGTTGCCCAGGGTGACTCGATGCAGGAAGTGCGGCTGGTGTGATGGAGGAATAGGTCTTGGAACTTTATCTGATTTTAAGCCATTCAAATTTACATAGCTACATGAAGCTAATGTTGGATAGTGAGTATCTGCTATTCATTTTGTATTACTTGGGGTCCGTTTTGTCTTTTCCTTTGTTCTCATTGACTCAATAACTATAACAAGAAATATCACCAAGACAACTGACTGCATTGTGTATTTCACCATTGGTCCCTTACAATATCACTTGGGTTTGCTTCTTTCCTTTAGTGCTTCCTCTAACCCTCTGTCAGCATGGGACTCTGGATGGCAGATCCTAAGGCCTTGTGAACCTGGTATTATTCTTGTTTAATAGTGGCTTAGCTAGACATAACAATCTAGGTTGTTCAGTAGTTTGAAAAGGCAAGTACTTTATTTTTTCTCACAACCATTGTTGCTGTTGAAAAATCTGCTGTTGGCCCAGTTTTTCACCTTTGTATATGGTATGCTATTTATCTCTGGCAGCTTAAAATTTATTACTAGTGATATTTTGAAATTTCGTTAGAATGTGTTTGACTTCTCATTCCTCTTTGGTACTTGTGTTTTTTCAAAATATGAACTATTGCATTTTAAATGATATTCTGAGGAATTTATAGTTTATTTGTTTAAATATTTATGAGTCCCATTTTAATTTTTCTCTTCTTTCCCTGTGGGACTCCTCTTTTTTTTGTATTTAGTGCATACATTTTTCTCCATATCACTGTAATTTTTTTGTACTAATTCTTTGTCATTTCTTTCTTCTTTCTGAGATTGATATTCCTCCAACATTCTGGTCTTCTGTTCTGCTACTTTCTTTCTCAGCTCCTTCTATTTGATTGTCTCTCTTACTCATTTCGCTCTCCATGATTGCATTTTCATGCACAATGTTTCTGTTTGATTGCCAGCCACACAGAGAGAGGGAAGTCCCATCCCATTACCTCAGCCCCACTGAGGTCTAGATACGGGGTGGGTGAATGCCAGAAAACACAGCTACAGCTACCCTGTGTGTGAGTCAGCTCTCTGCTGCCATGACAAAAATTTAAGAAAATAAGTTACAAGGAGGGATGTTTTATTTAGGTTCATAGTTGTAAAGGTCTCAGTTCGTGGTCAGCGGGCCCTGTGGCCGCTGGGCCTTCGTAGAGACGGAACATCACAGAGTGCATGGTGGATCCATGCTGCTCACCTCATGGTGGAAGAGACTGTGGTCCTGATATTCCTTCAAAGACATGGTCCAATGAGCCAATTTCCAGTCCTAGGCCCCACCCTCTAAAGCCTGTGTGTCTTTGTCTTACCTGGGCTGAACTGGCAGAGGATGCATTATCTTGGGGCTGCATATGATATAGTTAAGGTATATAACAAACTACTTTAGCATATTATTTTATGAACCAACACAAGCTCAGGTTCAATAATTAAGTGAGAAATCATACATGCCTTCTTAATAATGATAAATCCTATCTTTATAGCTACCCATGCATGTGTTAGTCCACGTTGCATGAGTCCACGTAATATATGATACAGAAGGTCTGGGTTGTGCTGGCTATGTGTGGCAGGGACAGGAGCTGGAGCTGGAGCTGCACCGCACTCCCCTCCATGTGGCACCTGCCATCACCTGTGAAGCCTGCACTTACCACATGGCAGAGTGAATACTCTAATACTCCGTGAATACTCACGGAGAATACTGCTAAGGTCATGCAGTACTGTTGAGAGTGTACAACCTGTGGAGTCACGTGGCAAGATGTCTGGGGCCACACACAGCCAGGGCCACGGTTTGGACACATGAGACCTAAAGGTTTCACTGCTTCTTAATAATGTCACATCTTGGGGACCAAACCTTTGACAAACGAGCCCTCCGGGGAGACTCCTACCCTACAAAGCCACGCCCAGCTGGGGCTTCACCCACTTCCCTCCTGCAAGAGGCACTAGCAGGGAGCACTGTTAGTTTAGAATTCTCTCCCCTTATGGAAGATGTATAAGTGATTGGCTGAAGTTCATCGATTTCCACCTATTTGTCCAGTTTCTTAGAAGCGCAGGACATCTGCTGCTTCCCCTGTGGCTGTGTGGCCCTAGGTTGAATCCCCACATCTCTGCGCCAATGGGTCTCGGGACAGTGACTGGGGGTTGGGAGCTGGACTCCCACAGTGCCATGTGCTGTGGTCCAGGATGTTTCTGCCTGGCTCAGCACACTTCCCTGAGTTCAGAACCCTTCTGTGCCACCTTCACTCTTTGGTATTTTACTTGCAGAGCCACCTCCAAGGGAGCCTGGTTGGAGGAGTTGGTCACTGGGTTCATGGCCTGCAAGGGTCCATCTCCTCGCTCCTCCCTTGTGCCTCCTGCTGCCCTGCTGTGAGTGGCTTCTGCCCTTTCACACCCTTCTTCCAGGCTGTCCAGCCTTGGAGCCAGCCAACTGTGGACTGAAACCTCTACAGACTGTGAGCCAAAGTAATCCGCTCCTCCTTTACTTTGCAGGTGTCAGGCATTCTGACCCAGAGACAAGAAAACTAATTAAGTCACATTCCTTGTCGTTGAGACAAAATATCTGATAACCACATCTTAAAGGCAGGATGGCACGGTGGAGGGCATGACAAGAAAACCCTGCTTAGATCCTGGTGGCCAGGAAGCAGAGAAAGAAGGGAGGAGGGGAGGGAGATAAATCCTCCCAGGCCACACCCACGGTGACCACCTCTTCTGACCAGACCCACTTCCAACAGCAATGAGCCCCCAAGTTCTAAATACCTTACAAAGCCCCATTTATGAGCATATGAGGCTTTGGGACATTCTTCATCTGAACCATAACAGTTATTTTAAGTAAGAACAAAATGGCATAATGGCTGTGGTTATTCCCAAGGTGATTTAGGTAGAATAGTATGAAATACATCTTCTTTCAGAAAGAATTAATGGACAGTGTGCCTCCCTAGGACTCACAGGAGGTTAAGGCAGTGATTCAGAAATGCGGTTATGTAGTCTGGGCGTGGCTTTATCTCCTGGTCACCATCAGCAGGAACTTAATTTTGGTCCTAAGAAAATCATACCTGTGTCTACGAGATAGTTACCAAATGTGAACTTTGTGAGGCAAGAAGCAAGATCATATTTCATTCCTAAACTGAAGCCTGAAGACAGTTAACTCAAGGAAATGGTGAGGCAAGTATAAATGATGACTTCAGAGGCTCCTGTGAGATCACCATGAAAAGAAATCCATCACTAACTGGCAATCATAACTGTTACCTTCTGTGAGGTTTGCAAATAGAGAGGAGAGTGCTGGAAACCTCCATACCGGGAGTTGGACAGTGTTAACATCTGGGTTCTTTTGCTTCATGTCACTGTTTCTATTGTGTTTTGGACCTTTCTTCATTCAATGCACTTAAAAAAATTAACACACAGCTAACTACACAAGCAGCCATAACAGTGCTTTTGATGAATTCTTTGGCACTACTAAGAGACAGAATAATGTAAATGCCAAGGGACGAGGAGTCTGTCCTTCGGGTGTCATGGCTGTGTGTCCATCCACTGCCCCTGGACTGGCCTGGCCTCTATGGTCACTAAGCACAGAAATGCCTAATTTGAAAAGATGCTAACATGGAGTCATGAGAGCCTGTGTCCAGGAGGACGTGATGCTGACGGGGTTATACTGTTCCAGTGACCCAGATTTGTTTCCCAAAAGCCATCTACTTTGTTCAATGGAAAATTATGGCCGTGGGTCAGGAAGAAGTTCTGAGAAATGAGGGCTGCCCATGGATTTGTGTTACAATGGGAGAGTTGACATAATTTGTGTACTTGAATAACACCCTGAGGTTGCTCTACGGTAGTCTTGCAGTGCATCAGCCAATATTATTCTTGGCTGGTGCAGGTCAGCCCTGTCTCCATGGACCCCCTGTGGAATTAGGGATGAAGGTTATCATTTGGTGACAACTTCACTCCAGTGGAAAGCGCCTGACTGGGGTAGTGGCTTCAGACAGCAGACACTTGATGACAGAAAGTGAAAGTTTAAACTGTTCTTCAGATTCATTAATTCACCCAGGTCCATGGTATCCCCTACTCACTTAGGCCAGGTTATCTCAGAATATGTCATAGGACCAGGACTGCAGAACCTGGCTGGGAAGTACCATTCTAAAGGAAAGAAACTGTCAGGAGTGGACAGAGCAGTCTGTCCGTGACAATCCAAATCCTTGCCATGGGACAATCATTCTTTGAGGTGTGTTACATGCAGCCAAGGACTGAATCTTCCCAACAAGGTTATAAGGCACATTCCATTAACATCTCAGGGTATGGAGTGTGGGGGAAGTGAGCTGGGTTCCAGGGCCCCAGCTAGTAGGCCTTGCCCTCTGAGGGCTGCCTAAGTCCCCAGCCCTGCCTTTCTCCTTTCCTCTTTTTGGAGGACCCTTTATCTCCCTATACCTTCACTCTCTAAGTTCTGAAGTCTGGGCCTCATTTTAATCTCTCCAGTAAATTATGAAACTGTGCCTTGGGGGCCTTTGAACATGCTGTTCCCTCTTTCCTTCTCTACCAGGTGACACCTATGTACCCTCAAGACTTCAGCTCCATGACACTATCTCAGGTTACCTTTCCTGACTCATCACGCAATACTCTTGTCCCCTGTTGTCCACTCCCAGGTGACCTACAATATGCAAATGGAGCAGCTGGTGGATGACCATTCCCACGCACACACAGGCAGGGGGCTGCCTGGTGTGTAGTTCGTGGCTCTGTATGGTACCTAGAAAAACATAGGGGCTTGATTACTACAGCAAAGAGGAGGCCCCTTCCTGCTGTCCAGGGTTTGAAATTCACAACAGGGAACTATGTGCTTGCCCTAGATCTTAAAGGAGGAAAAGTATGTGGATTGTTCCTTATGGTTTATGGGCTCAATGCCTGTCTCTCCAGAATGAGAAATACACATATGTAAATTTTTGACATCGCTGCTTTTGAATGACAAAAGTTGAGTCCTAAAGCACTAGTTAAAGCATTACCTCTCTCTGATCCTTACGGTGGCTAATATTTTATATGCACTTTTGATGATCTGGCTCTGATATATTAAGAAGAAAAGGAAAAACATCATTGTGCTCCTATTAACACAGCGGATACCTGTTTTTAACCCTCTACTAGCAACTTTGGAAAGGAACATTTTAAAAAGAAGGCAAAAGTTGTCACTCAGCTCGAGCTCCATGAGCTATGATGCCCTTTTATTCTCAGGATCAATATATTACCATCCAGACTTCTCCGAGAAGATAGGAATCATTATTGCTGATCTCCTGCCTGCAGGACTGTGAGTAGCACTGAGGAAAGTTGATTGGAAAGCACTTTGGCAATGTCAGATGCTACAAAAATGCTCTGACTGTTGAGCTTGCTTGTCTACTGGATTGGCTGGGAGTTGCCTTGGGGCTTGGTGGGGGCACAGTGCTGGACGGGCCCGGGTGGGACATAGAGATGTGACTTTGGAGTCGATATCTGGTCTTTCACACCTTCCTCTCTGCCACTATTCCCCTACTCTGCTTCCTGGCTGCCATGAACTGAGTATCTTTGCTCCACCATGCTCTTCTGCCATGATGTTCCTTCCCTGGAGACTGCTGACCATGGACTGAATCCCCTGAAACAATGAGCAAACTAAACCCCTCCTCCTTTAAGTTGTGGGTGTTGGGTATCATGTTTCAGTAATAAGATAAGGAACTAGTACAGAAAATTGGTTCCAGGAGTGGGGTCATTTCTGTACTGGACCATGGGGATTAGAAGCCTTTGGAACTTGTTTGCAGGAGTTCAGACAGATTTGAAAATGTAGGCTCTCAGAGCCTAGAATTCTGTAAATAGGCAGTTCTGGTCATAACTCAGAAGACTAGAATGCTGACAGAAATGTGAAGAGTAAAGGCCAAAGTCAGGGGTTTCATTTGGCGAGATGAACTTCATTTTCATCGGCAGTTGGACTAGAGAACAGGTGTGTCATGCAAAGGCAGAAAGAGTTGTGTACATTTTGCACAATTACAGAGACTTTGTGGAAGACTGAGATTAAGGGCAGTGGACTAATGACTCTAGCAGAGGAAATTTTAAGGTACCCCAATGTTCAGACTGTGGCATGGGTACTGCTGGATGCTTTTAGCCAGATTTCTAGTGAGAATCAGAAGAAAAAGACAGAGCAGAAAAATGTGAAAAATTTAAATTTTGGTCCAAAAGGAACCAAGCATGTGTAGAGTTGGGGCCATAGATGGTGTGGTTGCTGAAGAGATTAAAAGACATCAAAAAGAAATCAAGTACTTTGAACAGGGACAAGAAGAAAGATTCCTTGAGGGCATCTCAGAAATCAGAAAGACTTCACCCACTGTAGTCTCAAAGGTACAAAAGTATCAATCTTTCATTTGAGAAAAAAGGCCATGAACCCTCTGCTTGAGAAAGGTCTCCTAGGAATTGGTTCCCTGGACTTGATCTCACCATGTTCAGACATCCAGATGCTCAGAAGCTGCTGCTTCTATGGCAACTGCTCAAGCTGGAGGCAAGTTTCACTGTCATCTGTGTGATGCTGGCTGTTAGGTATGCAGAATGCAAGAGTTGTGGGGTCATGTAGTTTCTTTCAAAGGAAGGACAGGGAAACCAGGTGAGGAGCCCCTGAGAGGTCAGCATGTCAGACTGTAGGAATGCAGCCCAAGATGCAGTGGATGGAGACTTCAGGATGCTGGAGATGCCAAAAGTGTGGAATATCTGCTGAGGAGAGCTGTGGGCTGTGAGCACAGCCAGCCCAAGAGCGAGGGAGAGAGAAAGAGAGAGAAACTGTATGGGCTGCAATCAGCAAGGCCATAGCTGTAGGGCAACCCTAGCCCTCTGGAAATCACATCTCACTACCATGTACCCCAATACTGGATATGGAGCCACAGGACTTAGGTTGCCCCTGATTTGGTCCAATTCTTTTCTATCCTCCCTTTCTTTTAGTCTCTGTTGGAATGGCAATGTTTACCTTGTTCCATTGTGCCTTGGGATTATGTAACTTGCTTTTGAGTTCTACTGGGGTTCATGGCTAAGAGTGCCTGGATCTCCAAGGAGACTTTGATAAGGACTTTTGAGACTTTGGGGGAAGAGACTGTTGCTGTATTTTGGTTGTATGTGAGATAGCTGTATCATCTTAGACAGAATTTTAATTGTATGTTCACTTGGAAATTAAGTGTGGTTTGAGAAAATGTGTTTGGATATCGAGTTGATAAGAGGTGGATTTATAGTTCAGGTGGATTATCAATTTGATTGCTTGGGATCTGCCCAAGGGATTAGTAAAGTTCACCATATGGCTTTTGAGACATTTCTTTGTAATTTCTAAGTGGGTTAAAAACACGTTACTGTTGGTTACATGCCTGCCCCCTGGCCCTTTCTTCTGTGGGGCCATTCCCTGTACCATTTCTTGGCCATGTGCTAAGCAGTTTTGCCCCACCATGCCCTTCTGCCTTGATGCTTCTTCCTTGTGGCCAGCCACTCATGGACTGAATCCTCTGAAACCGTGAACCAAGTCCACCCTGTCTTCTTTAAAGTGTGAGTGTTGAGTGTTACATACTAGCAATGGTAAAGCTGATAAAAAAGAAAACTGTAAATTGCTATCGTTTACCTCCTTCTATCTTTCTCACCTTCATGATCTTCCTTTGGCCATAATGACTTCAAGGTGGGGATTTTTCTTAATTTGCTAGATGGAAAGTTCAACATCACAATTGAAGTTACAGGTGTCTTTCATGGCTAGAGAGTGTCACTGTAGGCTAGGCTAGGCTTTTTGCTCTGATATCTTATCAGAACACAAAGTTAGTTATCAAGTTTCTACATTCTCTGGGAGCTCTGGAGTTTTGTAAGTTGCTTTCTCATTGCTGGTCGCAGGCCAATCCTAAGCCTCCTGGAAAGCACCATGCTGATTTGTGTGGCCTGATGCTCTCACCCACCACTGCTTCTGTGTGAAGACCAGGACTCCAGACTGGGGCTCGAGAGAGATGACAGCATCCTGAGCCAGAAGCCTGTGTGGCCATCTATAAAGCTGTACCCTGGGTAAGATGCCTCCTCTTCCTTCCAACCCGTGCATGTCCTCCAACATCACAGCGAATGAAATCTCACCTCCCCGATGCCCAGGCCTGAATCTGGGAACTGCTGACTCTGAGGATCAGCAACAGCTACAGTTTTTCTGTCAACGAACAGACATTATAACTTCTGTATCCTCATGTGATGACTGCATGTATTTATAAACTGAAGAGTGGTGTCTCAATAGCTGGACACAGTCTGTAGCTATCAGATCAGAGAAGCTGGTGTAGGCACGACTTCACACATTCATCATTTCCAGGGGATGAAGATTAAAAGTCCACTCTACTAGTTATTTTGAAACAGTCGATTAATGATGATCATCCATAGTGGTCGGGCTCTGCTACTGAACCTTGGAAGTTAGTCCTCCTGTCACCTGCTGCACAGTGCCCATTAACCATCCTTTTTCTGCCTACCCCCTACTCTTTCCAGCCTCTGGTTACCTTTATTTTACTTGCTACTTTTATGAGAACAACTTTTAAAAATTTATTTAATTTTCTTTGAAATGGGTAAAGTAAAATTGCTCTCTGGAGGTTGACCTGGAACTCACTATGTAGCCCAGGCTGGTCTTGAACTCATAGCGATCCTCCTGCATCAGCATCCTGAGTGCTGGGATTACAGGTGTGCACCACCATGCCTGGCTGAATTTGATCAACTTCACAAGGTTCTACCATTGATTAAGATCATGTGTGGCTTGTCTCTCTGTGCCTGACTTACTTCTTGTAGGACATGTTACACACATGCTGTTCCATGCATGTTGCTGCACATGACAGGATTTCATTCTTTTTTATGGCTGAATACTTTTCCATCTTGTATTGGCACCACATTTTCTTCACCATTCAGCCACCCATGGACACCTCACTTGATCCCCTGTCCTCACTACTGTGAGCAGGGGCAGGAGCATTTTCTCCTCATCCTGTTTGCCCTTTCCTACTCTTCAGTCTTCTTGAGCCACATACAGGGTGCCCCTGAGGACCTGGACATCACATCACTCACCATTGGGAAATTGGTAGCTCCCAACAGACCGGCTAGGTGGCTCAAGCTGGAGGCAGCCTCTGGGGATAGGGACTCTCAGCTCACTTTGTGGTCTCAAAATGAGGACACCTGTCTCATCTTTCCAGTTCTCCCTGTGCCTGCCCAAGCTCTCTTCCTCTTCTTCTCCTCTAGCCTGTTTCTGTATCTGATTGTCTGGAAGGAAGGAAGGGGTGGCGAGGGACAGGATCTGTCTGCAGCAGGCTGGGCACCCGCTCCAGGAGCACAGCTGTGGGTTTGCACATCGGCCTTGAATGTCGGGGAGAAACAGATACAGGGCGACTCTGAGAGGGCAGGGTGAGCTCAGGAGAGGATCTGAACTTTGGCTGGGTGCTTTGGGCCAGGTGTGAGAAGCAGGTGTTGGCTCTGGATCGGAAGCTCGTCTTGGTGGGTCTCGGTGGGGTCTCAGCACTGTGGGGGAGGCAAGGCTGGGCAGGTGAGGGGGCCTGGCTTTGACTCACCGAGATGAGACGAGACGTCAGGGCCCCTGGTTTGAGCCCTGCTCTCTCTGAGAATGTCCATGTCCCAGAGAGGAACAGCCCGGCTCAGCGCGAGGGCCCAGCCACCACCAGGCATCGGGGAGCCCTGGGCTGTCGCGAGCCGCGACGTCAGGATCCTGCCAGCAGGTCCTAAACCTGAAAGGATGAGGACAGAGAGATGGGAGGCACTTTTCTTCTCATATTGCTTGCTTGCTTGATTACAGAACCTCTTCCTTTTATACTCTCCAGTTGCATGGGAGCGAGGGCTGCACGGGAGCGAGGGAGCGAGGGTACTGCCCACACATTCCCGAGGGAAACAATAACAACCATTATGGGTTACATCTGCTACCAGCTGAACTCGCCCGTGGCTATGGGTGAGAGCACATCCGTGCCAGCGAGGTGACTCAAAGTTCAATCATGGCTAGGCCTGTGTCAAGGCTCACCATGATGGCTCGCCATAATTCCCCCATCTCTCTTTGATAGCATGAAGAATGCTATCAACTCATCACGCATCAGCCAAGGAACCTCTGTCTTAGGCGGCAGAAGTCTTCCATCTCCTTACCCGTCATCAGTCACAGGGCTTATGTCCCAATACGACCTGTCTTAGGTTGGTAGACAGAAGCTTCTGTCCTTACCCGTCACTGAGTATCCCAAGGTGGGGGATCTAAGCACGCCGAGCCTGAGCCAAGTAAATGGCTACCCACATTGTATCATCATCCAAAGAAGCCTGTACAGCCATAGCTAAACGCTCCTATTTAAACTGGGAACACTTCCAGCATTGATATGAGCAGTAACCCAAAATACACAAACCAATCATAACAGCAATAACAATAAGCCATATAACAATCCAAAAAGGTGAAAACATCTTTTTCAAATTTTCCCAAACTTCTGTAGCAAAATCAATCAAGCCAGATAGAATTGGCATGAACACCAGACAAGACCTCAATATCCAATGACAACTGATTAGTTGCATTTAGAAATGTCTGATTCCAAGACCCTCGCAACAATGAAGAAAGTCATCTAACTTCCTCAGAATGGTTTTTGACAGGAGAGGGAGTAAGGCAGAGTTGTTGAAATCTGGGGTCACAGTCCAATAGAGTATGCAACCACAATCCTTCAACTTCTTTGTTTAATAAGTCCATTTGTTGCTGAAATATAGCCAAACCAGTTCCAATGAATCCTTGTTCTGGACAATAAAGTCTCCGCTTGTGCACCAAGACACACCCTGGAGTTCTCTCTGCTGCTTCA
>NW_022900913.1:4255414-4275684 GCF_012274545.1 Fukomys damarensis
TAGCTCTTAGCTCTTAGGGGGAGCCTTCACAACCTTTATCTTTAAGGGATTAACAGAGTCTGTAAAGCCATCCCATGACGTAACACTGGAAGATTGTCTTTGGTCCTTAACCCTTTATGCACCTCATCTCCAAGATTTCTAAGAATTAGCTCTTAGGGGGAGCCTTCACAATCTTTATCTTTAAGGGATTAACAGAGTCTGTAATGCCATCCCATGAAGTAACACTGGAAGATTGTCTTTGGTCCTTAACCCTTTATGCACCTCATCTAAGGCTTCCAAGATTTCCTTTTTTGTTGGAGTCCTGAGAGCTGCGTTTAACAAAACCCAATAAAAAGGAGCACCTTCTGGAAAACGATTAGGCTCGGCCAGAAGGGCTTCATTCAACTGGTTTCCGACTGTCTCCCATACTTCAGTCTTTATTTCTGCCTTATCACATAGCCATGGACAAATTGTGTCCAGAATCTTAACAAAGGCCTCTAATCTTGCCCTCTCAACTGTTACTCCTTGTGCCTTCAGTAGGCTCTGAATTGAATTTGCTAGATAACTTTTGGATTCTGATTGTCCCATGTTTTTTCTTTCTTTTTTCTTTTTTTTTCTTTTTTTTTTCTTCCCTAATGGACTTGACACTCTCTACCTTCTATCACTTTTTTCTTTTTACCTTTTTATTTTTTCTTTTTACCTTCCTCCGGAGCACCGTCGCTACCTTCGACCTGGGTCCGGGGCTCTCCTCCGGAGCACCGTCGCTACCTTCGACCTGGGTCCGATGAAGTGAACGGTAGACTTACTTCGAGGATCAGGCACAGCGGTCAGTCCTCCGGAGCACTGTTGCTGCCTTCGACCTGGGTCCGGGATTACATATCCTCATCTACTTTCAGGTCCCTGTTCAGGCGCCACTTGTCGCGAGCTGCGACGTCAGGATCCTGCCAGCAGGTCCTAAACCTGAAGGGATGAGGACAGAGAGACGGGAGGCACTTTTCTTCTCATGTTGCTTGCTTGCTTTATTACAGAACCTCTTCCTTTTATACTCTCCAGCTGCATGGGAGCGAGGGCTGCATGGGAGTGAGAGAGCGAGGGTACCGCCCACACATTCCAGAGGGAAACAATAACAATCATTATGGGTTACATCTGCTACCAGCTGAACTCGCCTGTGGCTATGGGTGAGAGCACATCCGTGCCAGCGAGGTGACTCAAAGTTCAATCATGGCTAGGCCTGTGTCAAGGCTCACCATAATGGCTCGCCATACTGGGCTTCTCCTCTCCCGCCTGGTCACCGTCGTGGAACCCAACAGTTGGTCACAGCGGAGGTGTCCGGGACTGTCCATTCCGGTCTGCAGCTGGCGAGGGGGACGGACAGCGGACGGGGCTTCACCTCTGAGCCATTACAGGAGCCCAGGACACGGGCCACCCCCCACGTGCATCTGATCACTGTCAAGCAGGCGGCTCCTCACGCAGCCCGCTCCTCCCAGGCTGCACTCACCAATCGCGTTTTCCTGTTTTTTCCTCGCCTGCCTTCCCTCCTGCTGGCCTCCCGTGGTGGACTAGCTGGAAAGTGGGCGCGCTTGTGACGTGTGCCCTGTCTTTTCTAGTGCCACTCCTAAGCACCGAATTTCCTTGAAAAGTCACCTGTGATGGGCAGCTATAGAAGATTGCAGCTCGTCTGTCTCCATAAGCAATTCAAAATGCCCAGAATTTGTTAGAGCTCAAGGCTGCAATAAAGCCACCCGCCGAACTCCGGGCTGCACAGCGGTGCGGGATTAACTGACACACCAGGGAGAGACGATGCCAAAAGCCGTCGCTAGGGGACGCTGTTTCTCCACTGAGCCGCTAGGGCCCCAGCACCAGGACTGAGCTTTCCAAACTTTTCTCCTCCTTGCTTAGTAATTGTGCTAGGATTCTGAAGTCCTGCCTGCGACTGTTCCTCTCTCTTCTTTTCCCCTTAGTCACACTTGGCTGTCAGTGATTCATCTCAGGAATGACACCTGACTAACCGTTATGCTCCCCCGCATCCTTTGTGGGAAGACGCATTTCCCTCCTCGGTCTTGTTTATTAAGGCACTGTAACGCTTTACTGCTGACTCAGTCGTGCTAGAAGTGGGGCTGACATCTTGCCTTAGATCCACCCTCCCCTAACAATATCAAACGTAAAATATTTCTTCGGGTCAGAGCCTTTGGCTGCATAGTGAATAATATCCACCTCCCCTTCCCAGCCCCTTGGGGCTACATGACCGTGCAGTGAGCTCCCGACAGGGCCCAATAGCTTGAGCCTCACTTAGGGCCACTAAGCAGGAAGGAGAGAGTGCAGGGCCTGCTGGTTCTCGCCCTGATGTGTGCTCCGGAGGTGGGGCTGTAAGAAGCCCCACCCGGGGGTGGTGAGAGCCCCAGAGAGAGGCTGGGGGAGGGTCTGCTGGAGCTTTTTGCACAGAGCTTCTTGCACAGAGCTGCTGAGGTCTCAGGTCAGCTGATTTGCAGCATAATTTATTTTCTTCTAATGAACACATGAAGCTTTGAAACGCCAGAAAACACTGTGTCCAAAAATAACTGAGAAACAAATGCATCAGCCAATGAGGCCACCAACAGCTTAGCAGCCTTTTGGAAAGTTGGATCCCTGGTGCTTTGGAGATGGAGTTTGTGGCTTTTCTGGAAGGGACTTCTGGAGGGACTTGGGGGTTGGCAGTGAGCAACTCTGCTTGATTTCAGAGGTCTTTCTTTCTGATAAGGCTCTAAGCTTAGAGTCACTTTTACATTTTCACCCATAAGTAGGAATGAAAGGAAAATCACTCCTCTTTGGCAAGCACAGTAGAAAGGAAAAGGGAGGTATTTTTCATAAAAGTGAGAAAAAGGTTGTCTTATTGCGTGAAAGTCCCTTGAGTGTAAGGCACAGGGGACAGAAAAGATGAGAGAGACTCTGGCTCATGGCCGTTCAGATCAGACAGTCCCCAATACCGGCCTCCAAGGGTTGCCACCATCCCATGGCAGCTTGGTGGTTGAGTTAAAGCAGAAGGCTGAAAATATTGCTGGTTTGATAATAAAGAATAGGAGAAATTCAAGTTGTTGTTTTTACATTCTGGGAATAATTTTCATGTTCAGTGGTCTTAAAAATTAATGTTACACAGTGCAGTTGAAATTCTCCCCTAAATTTAGAGCTTCCTTTCTTAGTTCAGAGTACTTGCAACAGTACATATTAACAAAACAGATCAGAGAGTGATTCTGTGATTGGCAAAATAACTCATATTGGGTTTTCTTTCAGTAGGAACCTTTCTACTCCATCTGATTCTGTTTTAGAAGTTATGCTAACATTTCAGAGGGAGATTCAATGAATCAAAGTGTCAAGACCTCTGTTGTCGCGAACCGGCGACGCAGAGCACTGTCCTGCAGTGCCTCAAACCTGAAAGAGCAGCGGGGTGGAGATGGGGCAGAGAGAAAGGAAGGACGCCAAGACAAGAGTCTGATCAAGGCGACGTTTATTGCCGGCAAGCACCGGCCTTTTAAAGGGAAAGGCCGAACTATTATGGGCTAGGATCACCATAGTAACCTCAACACCCGCTCCACGGGAACGAGGGTTCACACGGGCCTCAACACCCGCTCCACGGGAACGAGGGTTCACACGGGCAAGAGAAAGCAGGCTCAAGAAAAACAAATTAACAACACCTGCAACTAATAATCATGATTCCCACAATAGGTGGAGGAACCCAACAAAATGGAGGTACAACACCTGACTCCTATAGATAACATCAGATCTTTGGCTGTCCGAGTTTCTCCCGTGCAGGGTCAAAACAAGTTTAACACCTGCAGTCCTTATAAAGGAACAAATGTTGTCTTTCAAAAAGCCAGTGGGCCATGGCTGGCTTCCCACACTCTGTAGACCACTGGTAGCCAGGAAGTCCTGAGTGCTGCTCCTAGCATGGATTTCAGAGGCAGGGTTTTTTCAAAGGCATTTGGGTACTACGTTTACTCATCACAAAATGAAAGTAGGTGCCAATGGCCAGGGATTTAGCTCAGTGGTTTCACCGCCTGCCTTGAAAGCACAAGGACTTGAGTTCGATCCCTGGTACCCCCCAAAACCAAACAAAAAACAAACAAACAAAACCCAGGAAATTTAGGAGGTAGGTGCCAAATACTTTTAAATGATTGAACACTATGTGCGGTAGAAAACTCGGTGAAAGGGATTGGGACTTTCCCAGAGCCCAGCCTTCAACCCTGTCATCAACACAGGGAAAGTGACTGCCCCGAACACAGCTATGTCTGTTTTGAGGTGTGACCTGGGGCTAGCCCTGCAAGGTGACCATGCCAGCCTGAAGCTCTGGAGGGGGGTCCTGGGCAGGCCCCGTGTGAGGCTCATCTTATTAAGTGGGAGAAGAGCCAGGTATCCCAAACTGGCCTCCTTCCTGCCACGTGCAAACTGCAGCTTGCACATGTGAGGGGCAAGGTCCCGGCTCCTTGCAGTTGTCTCTGTTGGAGACATAGCACGAGAGGGCCCAGTGAACATCGTGGCTGTGCAGATGCAGCTCCATGTCTCCAGGTGCGGCCCTTAAAGGGCTCTTGTATTTGAGAGGCTGTGTGAAGAGAAAAAGGCTGACTATATTGGGGTTGGACAATGCACCCAGATCACAGGAAGCATGATCCTAGTTTGATGTCAAGGACATAACCAGCTGATCACACTTACAAAGGTGGGAGGCAGACACAGGTAAATAACTGAGCCACTTTTTCATTTGTGACTGCATAATGAAAGCATTGAATGCATTTCAGACCATGTATTCCCTACTGAGGACAAGTTGCAAAGGACTTTCTTCCTCACCTGTCTGGCATGGACCACAGCTGTGTTCCCCAGGAAGCCAACAACCAGATGTGTTGGATCTCTGTGAGGCTCCATGGTCAGAGGCCCTGGTGAGCACATGTATCCTGCTCGGCTGTGACTCCCATCCACACTCTGACCCCTGCTCAGGGGTTTAGGAGCACATGGCTTCTGGTTGGTCACAGAGGGGAGACAGGAGACAGAAGCCTGGGATCCTGGTCCCCATTGCTTGGGCAGGGTCCTTGAGGGCCATGGTGCCTGCAGAGAGCAAAGAGCCACCCAACCAACCTCTGTGCTTCCAGTCCTTTTGGAGGGGAAGGGGTTTATTTGGCTCACACTTTATAGAGGCTTCAGTCCATAATCGGCTGGTGCCACGGCAGGGAGGACAGCAGGCAGTCACCCCTGAGGAGAAACAACAGGGTGTGTGCAAGGCAGCAAAGGCAACAAGGGAGCTCCACTGAGTCTTCCTGCCATTTTTATCCTATCCAGACTGTCTGGATTAGGAGGTGCTAAACCAGTCACTCACATGTACTAGTTTAGTAATCACACGCCCTTAATTCCAGCAAGACACACCCCAGATTCAGCTATCTCTGACCACATGAAGCTCTGGGGGGACATCCAGACCCAAACTATACCGTTCTGCCCCAGGCCCCCAAAGACTCAAGCATACTTCTTTATATAAAAAGCATTTAGTCCATCTCTAAGCATTGCCAAAATCCTAACAGTTTCAGCACTGCTGAAAAGTCCAAATCCAAAGTCTCCTCTGAGATTTAAGGCAAACTCTTAACCATAAGCCTCCGTACAAATGAAAGTTAAACACTTCTAACATTCCATGGCACCAGACAGATATTTCCATTCTAAAAGTTACAAACACAGAGGAGATACAGAGGAATAGGACTAAAGCAAGTCCAAAATCCAGCAGAGTAAACATTAAATCCTGCAGTTCACTTCTAGCTTGCAAGGCAGTCTGTGGCAAGTTGTGACTCCAAAGGGCTTGGGTGGCTCTGTCCCCATGGCATTCTGGGTGGTCGTAGCTCCTGTTGCTGTAGAACTGCTCTCTCCTTGCAGTTTTCCTCAGATCATCCACACTCTTAGCTTCTGTAGACCTCTGGGCTCTCCACTGCACCTTCAGCTTCACACTCAGAGCTTCACACACTGCTCTCTCATGGGCACTGCCCGGCCTCCCAGGCCTTCTTCTGATATCAGGGTGGAAGCCTTCCTGGCCCCACAATGCTTGCATTCTGTATGGCCTAAAACCAGTGCTGCATGGGTGATGTCAAGGTCTTCTGCCAGCTGGATCAGTAGAAGTGAGCTTGCCCTCTCTTTTGGCTGTAGGGGTCCAGTGCCTATGAACAAATCCTGAGGAACTACTTCCTTGAGCTGCCATTTTGGAACACCTTCCCTAAACTGTTGCCATTTTGGAACATGATGCCCTGGGGCTTTCTTCTCAAAGCAAAGTCCTTCACCCTTACCACTCTGAGACTGTATAGGGTGGAGTCCTGCTGCTTCCTGGGATGCCCTCAGGCCATCTTTCGAATTCTCCTCTTCCTTCGCAGCAGTCAAGATCTCCTCCACTCTATCTTTGCAGTCCTCAACTTTATTGGAGCTTCCCTTCTGGCCAAATTCAAAACATTTTAAATCACTCTGCTAAGCTCTTTGCTCTGGATTCTCAACCTAAATCTGGCTAAAAGCCCTCAACAGCAGCCATGCCATGGCCTCAACGTTAGTATGCCTTGAAATTTCTTCTGCAAGATTAATTAGTCCATTGCCCCTAATCTCAGTCTCAGGCAGTCTCTGGTGATGAACAAAATGCAGACGAAATTTCACAAAGTCATAACACACACCAGCTGGAGTCCAGCAGCCCATGCAGTCCTTCTTCCCAGCAGGAACCCCCTGAGCCTGGTCTGTACCGGCTTTCTGGTCTGAGCTCTGACCAGAATCTCCCATGCAGAACAGCCTAAGGCGTTCCAGCCCTGCTTCTGTAACTGACATCTCTGAATCTTCCTAACTCTTCCCCTTCCCGTAAGAGAGTTCCACAGTATCCGGGCCACCTGGCCAGGTGATGTCACAGCATTCTCCATACCAAACTTCAGTGTTAGCTACCTTTCTGTCATCGCTGAGACAAAGTACGGGACACCTGAAGTAGAAGGGAAGGGGTTTATTTGCCTCACTCTTTATAGAGGTTTCAGTCCATAATTGGCTGGCGCCAAGTCAGGGAGGACAGCAGACAGTCACCCCTGAGGAGAAACAACAGGGTGTGTGCGAGGCAGCAAAGGCAGCAAGGGAGCTTCCGGTTTTCTACCCCATGGGCCTCTCACATCCATCTCTGCCAGGGGGGGTGTTGCTCTCCGCTGTTGCTTGTGTCTGGGCAGCTTCTCTCCCTCCATCTGGTGCGCGGAGCTTCTGGGTAAGGTCCCTGCTGTTCGTCCTCACGCGGTCCGACTTCCGGTTGAGAGCCACAGGGATGCACATGGCCGCCCCCTTGAGGTTGTTCTGCCCCCTCCTCCCCCTGGCCCACGGGTTTGCCCCTGTCTCCCGGAGTTGCTCCACCCCTCCTGTACACTTGCTCAGCTCATCCCTCAGGGAGAGGCACCCGGAGGGCGTCCTGTGCTGGCTGCTGATCCAAGCTGCTGGGTTTCAGAGAACCGTTCCCCCAGCTTGCTCTGAATGACTTGACAGCTCCATGCACGCAGACACAAGCACTCCCCAGGTCTTCGGGGGTTACTTAGGGTTTCAAAAATGAATACGGTTTCACACTTGGGTTTTATGATCTGGAGGAAACCCAGGTGAATGATTTGTTTAGAAGCCTCCTTTCCTAGTAAATAAAAAATGAATTTTATCAAGGTTTAATAAATTAACCTCTCTAATTGCTAGTTGGTGTCCATCAAGCATAATTTCTATGCATAAATTCTGGGTATTTTTTCCAGGCATGCCAACATGCCCTGTTATTTATACCCTTGGTTTATTTTTTGTTTCTCTCATAACGATTTTCCATCTTACAGGAAATGTCTCCTGTGTCCTGGGTGTGTTCTGCAGTGTGTCCTGCCGGTGCGATTCTCTTTCTGCCCGCTCTGATTCCTGCACTGTGCTTAGGCTGTATCGGCGCCTGTGTCCCGCTCGGGTGCTGGGACATCTCAGTATGGACAGGTTCTTCCTTCCCGGGGTCTGCGCACTCACCTTTGCTATTCACCTGCACTACTCCAGCCTAGACAGCTTCCCTGCTTTCAGTTGCCTATGTTTGAGTTCACAGACAAATCCAAACATACCAGGTGTGATGGAAACATGGTGTGCATTTAAATAAGACATTATCACAGTAAAATAATGAGTTAATATAAATAGGATCACCCCCCCATACTTCCCTCACTCCAAACACACTTAGCCCATCATTACCATGCTTTGATTCAAAACGTTTCCCTTTCATGGTTACTTTGGCTTTGGGGAAGATCCAGGGTTGCAGGTCCAGTGAATAAGTGGACGAGGACAGGGTTATGCATTTATGAGCTGCCTTTCCAGTAGATGGCACTCAGCAGCAGCCTTCACCATGGTTTTGATCATACCTCATAAAGACTCGTGATTTTGCTGTGAACCTAAAACTGCTTTAAAAGTCTATTAAATACACACACACACACACACACACACACACACACATAGGGAGCAACTATCTATATAATTAAGAATTTGTGCACTTACACCAAAACAGGTAGCTATTTCTCCTTCAAATGACCTCTTCCCAAGAAGGAACCTTAATAAATAATCTTATCTTCCAGATCCTTTTGTATTTCTTCACGTGCACACACACACACACATGCTCTCACACTCATACTTAAAATACCACACACATATTCACACTCATAATGCACAATAACATTCATTCAACACACACTCACTCTTAACACATACTCTTACTCACATGGATGACACGCATATACACATAATTATGAAATATAAATAATAGGATCATCTTTCACACATTACTCTGCGGCATTTTATTTTTGAGACAGAGCCTCGTTAGGTGGTTAGGCTGGCCTTGAATTCACTCTGCAGCCAAGGCTGGGCTTGGACTTGTGGTGGTCCTCTTGCCTCAGCCTCTCCCGTGCAGGGCTTACAGGGGTGCCCTGCCACACCTGCCTCTTTTCTGTGTGTTTTCTAGTAACACTGTCTCCTCAGAGCTTCCCTAGGTAACAGCACCCCGCTGGTTTGTAAGACGGCTCATTTCCCTCTGAGTTTGTTTTCCTCCTCTTGAGTGGGAAGTGATTTTTCAACACCAATCCTGGCTGTTGATCATTAGCATGCTGTGTTTTTACAGATATTTTCTCTTATTTTTCCCAATATCCCCTTTGTTTATGGTGTTTTATTGCCATACACATTTAAAATTTTTCACCTCAGAAACCTGTCAGGGTCCCCTTTTGACTCCTGGGTTCTGTGACTGGTGCGGAAAGCTCTGCCCCACACAACATTCTAAAATTATTGTGTACTCTTTTTTCCCTTTCTTTCTTTCTTTCTTTCTTTCCTTCCTTCCTTCCTTCCTTCCTTCCTTCCTTCCTTCCTTTCTTTCTTTCTTTCTTTCTTTTTCTTTTTTATTTTTGGCACAGGGATCAATCTCAGGTCCTTGTGCTTGACAAGGGAGGCCCCGGAACCACTGAGCTAAATCCTCAGCCCTTATTTTTTGTGTTCTTCTTCTTCTTCTTCTTCTATTTTTTTTTCTGTCTTCTCTTTCTTTTGAAATGGTTTAGAATTTATTTTTGGTGATGCCCCGGCATCTGGTTTTTTCCCCCACCCACCAAATGGGGGCCCATTGCTTGAGCACCTGTCATGGAGGGAAGCCGGTCCTACGGATCTGAAATGCCCCTCGGAGGGACGGACCACGTCCTGCTTGGCTCTGCTGATTGGTTCCCTTTCTTCCGCAAACCGTCCTTTCAGTTCCTACCAGGAGACAGCTCACTTCCTCTCCGGCCTCACCCTCGGGGCTTGTGTTTTAAGCCAGAATCGCATTGATTGCTCTGCTGTTTTCATTCTGGATCAGCTGGCAACTTTCCCAGGTGCATGCACGCAGTTACTGCCTACTGCCCGTCAGGCTCACAGCCAGGCTTTGCTCTTGTGTGTTCCTCTCTTTTCTTGCCTGTGATGGGATCCCTTCTAACCACCGGGCCCCCTGGGCTCAGCCGTAACCCCAGGACATTGCTTTTCTCACTGATGAACATTGGTGCGAGCTGGGCCCTTCCTCTAAGGGATGACTTGTTGAGTTCTTCTCATCCCAGTCACAGGAGGCTGGGACCCTGCCTGCTGTGGCTGCTGCCTGTGGCCAGCCACTTCTGTCTAGAGCTGCATTGTGTTGTCTGCTTTGGTGGCCGCTGTAACTAGGGCTCCTGCTGACTCCCCTCTTGTTCTCTGGAAATTCGAGGACCTCTGGCACATGGCCTGCCTTCCGAGAATGAAGGAGCGAGTTTTACCAAATACCTTGCACCAAATTAATGTCGCGAATCCACTTTTCCCACATTGAATATCATTTTTAAAACCCTTTTCTATGCAACCACAACAAAAATGCTATATCTTTTTTTTGTTTTTGTTTTTTTGTTACTGGGGATCAAACTCTGGACCTTGCCCTTGTGAGGTGGGCATCGGTACCACTGAGCTAAATCCCCAGCCCTAGATTGTATTGATTTTTTAAGACTATCAAGTATAGGCTGAGCATCTGACATCTGGAAATCTGAAATCTAAAATGCTCTCAGGTCTAGGGCTTTTGAGCCCTTCAAGTAAGAAAGTCCACCCTGACCTCAGGTGATGAGGTGCAATCAAAACACAGAGCACTAAAAATGCCGCGTAAAATTACCTTCGGGCATCTGAAGATACTTCATTATTTATATGGACTGTTCCAAAACCTGGGAATATTCAAAACCTGGACCTCATGAAGCCGAGTGTTTTGAGTAAGTGATGTTCAGCTTGTACCCTCTTTCAAGTGACTAGTTTTTGTATTAGGGTGATTGACAGGAGCTGATGTCCCCAGCAGTCAAAAACTCTCAGTGGCTTCAGCGTGGAAGATTTCTTTATTCCACGTCACTGGGTGAATGGATTTTCCTTGGTTTTAAAGGTGAGTTCCTTCATCATCTCTGGGAATTAGGGGCAAGAATGAGAGGACAGAGTTGATCACAATTCACTCCATCAGCCAGCTTTCCCATTGCTGGGACCAAATAAGTACCCGCTACCCGCAACGTAAATGAGGAGAGGTCAAATTAGGCTCACGGATTCAGATGGTTCAGCTTACAGTTGCCATGGCAGGAGGGCTTGGAGGAGGAGAGCTGCTCCACTCAGCATCTGGTAAGGAGACAGCAGGGAAGAGTCCGTGAGGAAGGGGCCGGGGGCCATGCTGTCCCCGGTGTCACAGCTCCACGTCTCACGCAGACTCAAACAGACGTGTGCTTACTGATCTCCTCGGCATCTCTCACTAAGTCAACAGTTCGGGTATCTCACGCTCCTCTTCCTCCTGGTGCCCTGGCGTCAGCCTCTCCAGACTGAGTGGGAAGCCCAGCCACACTTGAAGTCACAGCTCCTGGTGTTGCTCCTTCACTAGCCGCGCTGCCCAGGGGCTGTGCCCACCATCCTTGCTTCCCTGTCAGGTTTGATGGCACAACCCGTTCCACTGGCGGCTTGGCTGTGTCCTGCAGAGCAGTCCCAGCCCTGGTGCCCTGTGTGCTTCCCTGGCCCTGCCACACACTGCTGGGCCGGGAGCCAGCGCTACGGCCTGAGCTGCACCTGCCCAGAGCACCGGGTTGGCGTCTCTGAACACGTTTCTCGCGGGGATTCTGCCTTTGCTCAAAGGATGGCAACACCCCAGAGAAGCCGCGGTGTTCTTGCTCTCCCCATCCCAGGGCTGCTCTCTGCCATGGCCAGGGGCTTGGCTGTGGGGCCATGACTGCACCCTCTCTGGGCCTCCTTACATGGGGAATGCTCATGGGAAAGGAAGACGGAGGGGACACACTGCTGCCTCTCTCAGCGTGACCAAAACGCAGTGAATGCTGCTGCCGAGTGCCACCCGACAGAAAAGCAGGCTTGTAAATATATGGTAGTCTGTCCTCAACCACCTTATTCACCAGATCTGGCACCGTGTGACTCCTGGCTCTTCCCCAAAGTCAGACTGACCGGGAAAGGGAAGTGTTTTGAGTCCATTCAGGGCCCGGGACATTGAGGCAGCCACAAACGCACAACTGACAGAGCTCATGAGAGGGGACGTCCAGAACTGCTCCAGAAAGTGGCAAGAATGATGGGAGGAAGGTAATGGCAGTGACGGGGAATATTCTGAGGGGCATTCAGGGCAATGTGTCTTGTACTGTGATCCATCCTCATTATCATACTTGATCAGCCTTTGTGTACTTGGAGGTTAGTCCTTCAAGTGACACAGCGGGAGGGGTTCTGGCAGAAAGTGTTCAGAATCCACGGAGCAGGGCAGAGGGAAGGTGCCTGATAGAAGGGGCCCAGAGACGGGCAGAGGGGGCAGGAGAGCACCCGGGGGCTCCTCCCTTTCAGCTTGACTTTCAGGGGCCATGAGGAGGAGGATGGAGAGGACAGCTTTCTGATACACTGTGCGTCCTGAAGGGACTTTGGGGGAGAGGACCAGTCCCACCTAGCTCTCCATCATGTCAGAGCCTAGGACAAACCAAACACAACTGCGTTCAGCAAACTGCGTGTGGCCATCAGGTTCCTTTCCACAAGAGGAAGCACAGCAGGGTGTTACCACCTGTGAAATTGTCATCACCCCCATGCATCTTCCTGGTCCTTGCTGGACAGGGAGCTCAGGTCTGGGGAGTTGCCACTCACGCCTGTGGCTGGCAGCCTTCTGTCTCATCACTGTAGGAGAGCTGAGCCTTCGTGTCCTCCACTGCAGGGACAGATGGGAACAGACACCACCTTAGGAGGACTAAGTGAGGCTTGTCCCCGATTGTGTTTTCCCAGCGCTGCAAGCCCAGGGCTACACAGACAGCCCATGGTGAGCCACGTGCAGAAACACATGTGGCTGAGCTATTTTTATGTAAGTTGGCATAAGATAAAAAGGCAGTGGTTCCTCGAGAGATGCCCTCAAAAAAGAGAAACAAAAACTCAGTTGGAGGAGTGATACACGGAGGTAAAACTGGGAAGAAAAGAAGGAAACAACCTCCCAAACACTGATCTTGAAAAAAATGCCATGCGTCCAAGGCAGCTTTTATTTTTTTCTGTTTTGCTTTTGTTCACATTTCTTCCTGAGGGTTCATGAGTATACATGCAGGTGGGAGAGCCAAGGACCTCAGAAATACATAGCAAAAGAAGATGTAGGAAAGAGGGCCTTTTACTCCATTTTTGTTTCCTCAGAAAAATTTCTAGTGTAACATTTACCCACTCTTTTGCACTGGAAATCAGTTTTCATTTGAGATTAGTGAGCATTGGGAATGTGCCTAGATCCCTTTTTTAAAAACAGTTCTGACTTTCAAACCTGTGTCTCTTGTGTTTTCCCTTCAGTTCTCTGAAGTCTGTGAAGCTCTCTCAGTCGACAGAGATGGATAAAGGCAAACTAAGTATCGAGATAAAAAAAAACTAAGTTGGGTCAGCAAACTTTTTCTATAAAGGGCCAGAATGTACATATCTTCTGCCTTGTGGATGATGTGGTGGCTACCCAGTCCCTACTGCATCACTGAAGCAGCCAGGGACAAGAGGTAAGCGAATGGGTGTGGCTGTGTGCCAATAAAACTTTATGGGTACTCCGATTTCACTTTCAAGTGATTTTCCACATTACAGAAGATTAGTCTTCCTCTGACTTTTAAAATCCATTAAAAAATATAAGACCCATTCCTGGCTCTTGGGTCATATAAAATTGGCTAGCAGTCAGGTGTGGCCCCTGGGCTGGAGGTTTATCCTGTGGGCCAAACTTACCTTTAAAGTTGTTCGAATAAACACCTTCAAACACTCACGAATGTGCATAACTCAGTCTGTTTTGCTGAGTACTTTTGGTAATGACTCCTCTCTTAAGGATGTCAAGCACTTAAGCATAACTCTTCAGGAGTCCGTCCGAGCATGGCCATGTGTCCAGCAAGGGAGGACAGAGTGAGTGAGGGTTCTGTCGGTAACCATGGTAATGGCAGGGATGGATGGAGCTGGGGCAGTCTGAGGCCAGCCATCACGACAGAATTATGAGAAAGAGTGTAACCTTCTTCTGGTGGAGAGGGCACTGAGGGATCCAGGCTGTCTGTCCTGCACCAGGTGACACATGGGCCCAGCGATACCATGCTCAGATGGGCTGGGTCCAGGTAATTGACTGCTGCACCACAGAGAGAAACTGCCCTGTGTCCACTCGTACTGAGAAGCAGAGGTCTGAGCACAGCTGCTTACCCGGGGATGGGGGCGCAGCACTGAGTCCGAGTATCTCTCCAGCCCTGATGCCTGTGACAAATGTGCCCACAAGGCAGGCTGTGTAACTTTCGTGGTCTTCCAGTCCCTCGGGCTGTTGTCCCTGGCCTTGTGTATGGGGAGGCCCCGTCTTCACCCATACCCTCGTGTCCCGCTCGACCTTCTGTTGTGGGAAGCACCTTGTTTTCAGGTGGGTCCGGGGTGCTGTCGCTGGTCCGGCTCTCAGTGGCCAACCTTCTCCTCCTGATGCCCAGTGAGCCTGGGTCATGAGCCCTGGGCATCCAAGTCTTTGTCATTCACGGAGCCAATCAGGGAAGCTGGAGTCGGAGAGATGTGCAGGGCAATGGCAAGCTCTGCCTGCTCCCAGGGGAGGCTCTGACCCAGACTGTGCCCTTCAGCAGCACACAGAGAAGGGCTGTATGGTCCACACCCGCCTTAACCCTGAGAGGGCCAAGCCACACTGGGCTCCTGAAATCTGCACCTGCTGGAAAGAACTGGTTGCATCTGGAAGTCTCCATGGGTTGCTGTGGAACCATTGACCTGGATGGAGGATCACAAGAGATGCTGTGGGGACAAGGGCATCCCACCTGGGTGTCCTTTGCTGGAGATGCTGTGCCCTGGAAGTAAGAGGGGGGTGTTCCATGCTAATGCCGGTGCTGGGGTTGTGGGGTCTCCAAGTTCTAAGCTTGGGCACTGCGTTCATTGGGGTGAAGTCATCCACAACGTTGAGGGAGCCTCTCGACTTGTAAATGCTTTACAGACACTTAAAAGTGTCACCTGGCTTTGACTGTGGTGGTTGGCACTGGTTCTTGTAGGCACTGCACGGATTGTGCCTTTTGTGATGCCGAAACCCTTTCTTAAGTATTTGCCTGTGTCAATAGAAGAAAGGTGACTAGCAGCTTCTGCGACGCGCGAGCAGAGCAAGCACGAGAAAGGGAAGCTCAGTCTTTGCGCCGCACAAATTCTCAGAGTGAAGCTTTTGTTCACTGATTTCATACCACCTGACTGACGACTCCTCTGTACAGTCTGTGTTTGTGGTTTTTTATGAGAATCCTTGCAAGACAGCTGAGAAAGTTTTTCTTCCTAGTTTTATGTGATGACAGGGACATGGAGCCAGGGCAGGCGCCACCAGCTCCAGCATGTGACGGGCCAGGGCCACTACAGGGCTTCAGGACTGACTCTGATGGCTCCTGGTGGTGTGAAGCTCCTGGGTGTGGAGGATTTGCCATGGTTTTCTGTCTCCGGCAGATGAAGCAGGGTGTGGATTAGGTTTTGGTGGCCTCGCTGGTGTGACAGAGTAGGGACATCCTTCTCATTGGTTCCCAGGGACATAGGACCAGCGATGTCTGTGGTCAGCAGCCCAGAGCTGTGGTGGGAGAAGGTGGAAAGAGCAATCCAGCAGCAAGAGTTTTACTGTTTTAAAAAGTCCTGGAAGACGGCCATTGTCGTTCAGTGTGGGATGGTAAGAAGTGGTGACCCAAAGCAAGACCGGCACCCAGGGGAGTGGCCTGGGTCTGTTCTGGGTCCACGCAGGTAGTCCCTGAGCTCCTGACCTGTAGGCAGGAGCATAAAGGAGGAGGAGACTGTCACCCCAGGCAGGGATGCTGAGCAGGGCGGCCGCAGCACCTCGCCAGAGGTGGGAAAACACGCCCGAGCTCTGCTCCCACCAGAGCCGCCAGCGAGTGGAGCGTGCTCAGTAAACTCTCCTTTGTCCCTAGATTTAGATAAGGGGGAGGAAAGGAGGGAGGGGGGACAGGTGCCTGTGCATTCCTATGTGCATGCGTGTGTGTTCAGGTGCACACACAAAGTGTACACGCACAGCTTCATGTGGGCATGGCACACACGCATGGGTGCGTGAATGCCCATGCTCATGTGTGTGCCTCTGATGGTGAAACCCTCAGCTCTGCTCCTCTCACCTGTTGCTTGCTGGGGCCACATCATTTCAGTACGTGTGGGAAGCTTCTAGAGGAGCGGAAACACCACACAGTGTCGCTGAGAGCAGGCGTGGAAGGAGCCCAAGTCCTCCTGCCACGGCCTCCCTGGGACTGGACTCCTGCAGTGCCCTCTCATCTCCAGAGAGCCCTGTCCCTGTCCCACGTGTCCTGCAGGACTGGCGGGCCATGTGCTAGGGGATCTGTGGCTCCCATGGGTGGCCAGAAGCATACGGTTGCAATGCAGGCGGGACTGTCCCCGAGGCCACTGGACTGTGCTGCCCATGGCCAGGGGCAAGACCGGAGGGGAGAGTGGGACAGCCAGCAGAGGTGGGCAGGGCTGTGCCTCCTGGGCTCCCTGGAACTCTGCCCTGACCAGTACCCCGCTGAGTTCGCCATCCCATCGAGGACTCTGGGGGAGATGCTGGGCACCTGTGCTTGTAGGGGGCTGGACACTGATGGCAGTGCTCACAGCACAGGGGATGGAGTTTCTCCCACCATTGGCTGCTGTGAAGGTGGGGTTCGAAGAGTCGGGCATGCAGGAAATAAGGTCTAACAGATATGGTCCATGCTGAGAAGCAAAGAGTGGTCACTGTGCTTTTCCGCATCAGCTCCAGTGAATCCCTTTGCTCATCCGTGTCACCAGCTTTGCTTATTACCTTTGGGGATGTTTAATTTGTGGTCGCAGCCTCTACAGTGGCTGTGCCTGTCCATTGTGGAGTAAAAGTGACATTTGATTGTCTTTAAAGCCCCATGTAAGCAAAGGCCTGGCATAAGTCACTTAAAATACTTTCTTCCTAGTTGATTTGGACTCCCCAAGTATCTCTATGTCTCTATATCTCTACATCTGTATCTGTATATCTTTTACATTAAAAATTGATTAGTGTGTTTGTGATATACGATAATGACATTCATTTTGGGGAACCGACCCATGTATGTATCACATCCTCATCCTTTTTGCTTCCATCTTATCTTCAGTCTACTGTAAACAGCCTTCTGGAGCTGTCCAGGTCCTGCTTGGACCTCTCAGATCCCTGGAGAGACAGGAAGTCTCCACTCCCTGGGACCAGGTTGTTGCCGGAAGTGACCTCAGCCTGCCGGTTCTGCTCTCTGACTTTCTCCTCTCACACTTCCTGAAGAGTGCATCTCCTGCCTTCTGTGCAGGGTGTTGTGAACTCCCATTTGATGCTACCAGAGCCCCAGGGCTGTTTCTTCTGAGCCCTCAGAGCTGCAGATGACATTTCCTTAGCAACTGCACACTAGGCGTCCGACTCAATTTCCTAGTCCCCTGACATAAAGGCCAGATGACGCAGGTGCCGTTAGGTGAGGCTGGGAGCTTCCAGCCATGAGCAGCTCTTCTGTACCCGAGTCAGAAGGAAGGACCAGAGCAACAATGCCCTGGAGAGAAAAGTTGTCCCTGTTAAGTGACTGTGTCAGACACGTTGCCAAAGGATTTTAAGAGACCATGGTCAGGCTTTCCTCAAATTTCTGAGCACTTGGTTTAGCTACATTTGTCTGTGGTTTGAAGAGGGCTTTGGCACGACTGCTGGGCAGTATGTGAAACTCTGGGCATCTCCACCCGAGTCCAAGTCTGGTCTGTACACTGGGGAGAACTTTGGTGTCTCCCAGCATCACTGTGCTGCCAAGCAAGGGAAGCTTCTAGACACCCAAACCAGAGGTCCTCAGCTCTAGATTGCATTCACAGCATTCCCAGAGCTGGAAGAGCTTTGAAAGGTAATTTTAGTTATTCCCTTGTTAGACAGGGAAAATACAGACCCCAAGAAGGGGAGACACTGGAGAAGTCCCTTGTTTCAGGGGGCAGAGCTGTGGAGAAGAAAAGCAGTATAAGAAGAAGGAAAGCGATTCCAGGAGAGGGGGTGTGTGTGGGTGTTTGGAGTAAGTCTGGGCACAGGTGACAGCAGCAGTGTTCAGGGACCTGACTGCCGAGTGTTGGAGGAGGGGGGCTGGGCAGGCAGAGGAGCAGAGGGTGCCTGCCAGAGCAGCTGGGGGCGTGGGAGGGGGAGATTCCTCACACAAGGCCCTGGGCCCAGCCCCACAGAGCAGTGTGAACCCCACCTCCTAGCACCGAGGATACTTGTGCGGGGTCAGGTGCTGTCCAGAGAAGCTGGAACCCAACTCTGGGTGTCAAAGAAGGCTGCCACGTCGCAGCCACGGACACAGATGGCCGCAGCTATGGTGACCATCAAAGGCATACAGACGTGTCCCAGAACAGCCGAGGTGGCTCCGTGCCTCCCTGTCCCACACGCAGTGTTCTCCAGTACTGACGGCTGCACCTGGGGTTCGCGGGAGTTAATGGTTCCACCTGGCGTTAGCTGCTGTTGATGGCCACACCTGGCACTTGTCTCAGTCTCGTGGACAGTGAGTGCAGCCTGCCTTTCTGCAGTTCGAGGGACTGTGCTTGATCTTTCTGCCCATGGTCGCGATCTGAGGGTCACCTTGCAGGCCCTGGACACGGCGTGGGAGACTGAAATGGGCGGAGGATCAGCTCAGCCACCCAGAGGTATTTCACTTGGGAGAATTTCCCTGACTCTCCTCAGCACGAAGTGGGGGGCATACACCCAGCACACAGGTGTATGTCCACGTTCACAGTGGCACTGTTTACCGCAGCTAAAATACAGGAGCAAGGCACTGACCACTGCCAGATGAGTGGATGCTGAAATGTGGTCTCTCCATACCGTGGAGCATTACTCGTCCTTGGGAAGGAGGGACTTCTGCTACCCGCTGTGACGACTGAACGGTGAGGTCACTGTGCTGTGTGAAACAAGCCAGTCACACATACACTGTGTGAGGTGAAGTCCCTGGAGTGGTTCCTTTCACAGACGTGGAAGAGGAGGGAAGACGAGCTGCTTAATGGGAACAGTTTCAGTCTGGCAAGATGAAAATGCTTGGAGATAGAGCGTCACCGTCTGAGCAGGCTGAACACCTCTGACCTGTATGTCGCACGATGACCATTCATCGTGCTGCATCCACTTCAGTGGTCAAGCGAAATGTTCAGATGCACATAGGGACTGGCGAAGTACATTTGAGGTGTGTCTGGGTGGGTCATGGCCCCTTCCCAGGCTCAGCCTTCTCAGCTACCAAGCTCTAAGCAGCTTTGCTCTGCCACATGCATCCCCCATGACGTTTCTGCTTTGGAGCCAGTCAACCTTGGACTCCACCCTCTGAAACCCTGAGCCAAATTGAGCCTCACCACCTTTAAGTCACAGGTGTTGGGTATTGTGTCCTGGTGACGGGAAGGCTGATTGATATAGGCTGAGATGGTAAATTGTGTGTTTTGCTGCAATTATGAATACAATACCAACTCCAAAAGGGGTGCCAGGGATTCAAGAGTTTGCCCGGTCACTCCCAACATCACAGGAGCTACAGAGGAGTTTCTCAGGCAATCTGAGATCTCTGGACTCTCAGCAAGTAGCTCTGACCTGGCCCCAACCCCTCAGAAAGTACCGAAGGCCATGGAAACACGTGTCCTGCCTGAACTCCATTCACCATGATGGGGTTGCATCTCTTCCATCTCTGCAAGGTGCTGCCTGGGCAAGGACAGATGGAAGTGGCTCTCTGCCTCTCCTGGGGGGAGGTGAGTGCGGAGCAGCCCCAAAGAAAGATCAAGGACAAATAGGAGCTTTCTGGTGGCAGCAGCACCACCTGCACCTGGGCCTCAGCCGTGTGCCTGCTTTGCCCCGGTAACCCTGCTCACCTGGGTTCAGCTAGCCAAGCCAGCGCAGGGCCAAGCAGGCCTAGTGTCCTCTGTGGCCAACTCAGCGCAGTCCTGCTCCTATAATTCCTCCCCAGCGTGCCTGGCTGGGTGTCGCGAACCGGTGACACAGAGCACTGTCCAGCAGTGCCTCAAACCTGAAAGAGCAGTGGGGTGGAGATGGGGCAGAGAGAAAGGAAGGATGGCAAGACAAGAGTCTGATCAAGGCGACGTTTATTGCAGGCAGGCATCAGCCTTTTAAAGGAAGAGACCGAACTATTATGGGCTAGGATTACCATAGTAACCTCAACACCCGCTCCACGGGAACGAGGGTTCACACGGGCAAGAGAAAGCAGGCTCAAGAAAAACAAACTAACAACACTTGCAACTAATAATCATGATTCCCACAATAGGTGGAGGAACTTAACAAAATGGAGTTACAACACCTGACTCCTATAGATAAC
>NW_022900913.1:4276606-4289874 GCF_012274545.1 Fukomys damarensis
CCAGTGGAACTGCAAACTGCTTTTCTGGGCCAAATACAAACAGCCTTCTAGCATTTTAGAGTTTGGATTATCTGTGCTACTCTTTACCAGCAGAGATAATTGAAAATTTGGGGCACTTAAATTCATGTTTTTTTCCAGTTTTAATTTTATTGGTACATATTTCCAATACACAGTGATTACATTTCTTAGGGGGAGTTGTATGTGCATGTGATTTTAATCCTTTTTTTAAACACCTCCCCTCCCCCTTGCCCATCAGCTGTGAATCCCCTTCCCTACCCTTCAGTTGTGAATCCCCTTCTCAGGTAAGGAAGATCCAGCGACAGGTGAATGGGTAAAGAGAGTGGCATGTGCACAGCATGAAGTACTACTCCGCCATAAAGAAGGGTAATTTGCATGAAAGTGCGTGCATCTAGAGACCATAAAGTGAAGTAAGTCAGATGCACAGCCTTAAATATCACATAGTTTCCCCTATATGAGACCCCCCTCAAAATAAAAAGAGCAAAATAAAGGATAGCTAAGAAGTAGGGAGATCTTTCTTAAATTCATGTCTAAAAGAATGGTTCAGAAAGTTTGTTGATGCCTTAGAACCGCTGGAGCATCATTTATTCTGCCTAGAGGAGTCTACCCAGCAAGTTTTGGAGGCGTTAAAAAGATTTTAAAAGCAAAATTGGCTTGCAAAATTTGTGCATATTCATTGGTTACTATGTGGCATTCCAATCCATGAATACACAGATGAGGTTCAGATAGGGTAAAAACAGCTGCATCTTCAAACATGTGGCCTTTGTTTGCAGTGAAAGCCCTCAAATTCCTTTCTTCCAGCTGTGAAATCCAAGAGCTGTATGACATCCAGGGCAGAACTTGCCTCTTATCTAATGAACTAGAACCCCACCTGCAGACAGGCCATTCCCTGTCACCCGGTATTCTGACCTAAATACCCTCCTGAGGACATCCACCTGCTCTGGCTGCCTAGGTGACTGGGGTGACTTTATTTGTCCTTCATCCCCATGCGTCAGCTCATGGTTTGGGTCGCTCCTGTGACACTGCATTCTGTGTACTGGGGGACACACTGGGGCATCAGCTCATAGCACAGTATTAACTTGGCCCCTCTGCCCTTCGGGGTAGGGTGAAGTGGGGTGTAGGGCCCCTCCTGGATGGGACAGGTCTCCCATTGAGTGCGGAGCAGTCGGGGGAGAGAGCTGGGCTGGCTTTGTGGCTGGGTTTAGAGAGCAGTGCGTTGACCCTTCTACCTAATGAAGCTTCGTCATGTGGTAAGACTCTTAAGGCATTGAAGCCAAGAACTACTATTAATTAGAGCTGGTAAAAGCATTAAAGGAATTTTTAATCCCTTGATTGGGGAACGGGAGGTTTTCACAGCTTATCATTTGGGCTTGGAAACCACAAGCCTAATAGATTTTTCCTGGCCGAAGTTGCTGATTATTAAAGACTTCCTGCAGAGCCCCAGGGAGTGGATCCCCAGCTCCGGCCCTGGAAGTTCTGCTGGGGGCCATTCTGGGGCTGCCTCTGGCTGCTCCAGACCCACCTACAGTGCGCTCACCCTGGCAGTGGGCTCCGGAGACTTTCCCGGAGACGTGGCCTTGAGTGTGCCTATCTTGTGGTCATCAGGATTTGGAAGTGGCAGTACATAAGGGAGTGCAGCTTTTAGACACTTTCACTATTTCACTTTGCTATTTGCCGATTTTTCAATTTTCTCCCTTTCAAATAATTGCTTTTCATATTATACCCTAATATCAAATTTTGAAAAATAATGAATTATCATAAAATTTGCCTGACTTGGCTTTGGAAGTCATTTTTTTCCCTCATGAAGAAATTTTGGTCAGCGTGCTGACGAATCTGAAGCTGTGTTTACCATGCGGATCGGTAGCCCGACCTGGGTCTGCAGCTCCAGATGAAGCGGGGTAGGGGGGGTGTTAGTGACAGGAAAACCCCGCAGGGTGCTAGCTGCTGGAGGGTGCAGGGGCAGTGGAGGGGGCAGCGGCAGTGCAGGTGGTGCCTCATTTGAATAAATGCACCCCACAGGGTGTTGTGTTAGTGACAGGAAAACCCCGCAGGGTGCTAGCTGCTGGAGGGTGCAGGGGCAGTGGAGGGGCAGCGGCAGTGCAGGTGGTGCCTCATTTGAATAAATGCACCCCACAGGGTGCGACACTGGCTGTGACTTTGGCCCCATGGCCGTGGTTGAAGTGGTGACACTTTCAGGTGAAGATGATGGGGCACCTCCTGAGGTGGACGTACCCCTGCCATCGTCCTGGTTCCCCATCACCCGGCACTGGTGGAGGATTCTTTGCTACACTATAGAGAACCCTAAAAGGTTTGCCATCACTGCTCTGTACAAACAGACTTTGCCATAGGTCTGTTGTATGGGACAGGAAGGACAGCCAGGCAGCAGGAATGTAGTTCTGCTGAGGAGTAGAGGGCTGAAGCTCTCACAGGCAGACCACGGCCACCCCTCACCAACCTCGGTTTTTATTAGATACCTGCACAATACTTCCATGAGAATAAACAGTTGGTTCCTTACAGATTATCTCTAGCAAAGCATTAGAAAATATCTTTTTATGAACCCCTGGTTCTAGTTATTCGTATACTTTCTCAGCACAGGCTGTTCCCGAATATTATCGAATGGTTCTCAGGACTGTTTGCTGCCTTGAACTTCTGAGTGGTGGCTCCCCGTGCGGAACCTCAACCGTGGTTCTCCCTGTCTGTGTCCCAGTGTAACCTTCTCCTCTACATAGGTCTGTGCTTGGTGTTTTCTTAGAGTCGAAATTCAGGTGTTGTAATTTGCAGAGCGGTTCTCATTTTTAAAAAATTTGATGCACTTGGAAATTACTTCAGCAGCGTGAAGGGACAAATGTCAGTGACCTGCCATGCCCAGCTTGTACACTGCTCCCACAGGCACTGACTTAGAGGTAACTTTCGTGTTCTTGATCCCCAAATCAGTCATAATAAAACACAAGTGTTTTTATATTTTACACCCAAGACATCCTGCAGGGATGGACAAGACAGAGAAATTGTTGTTAACCTTACTCTAGGGGAGGTCTTTCCATGGTACAGCAAAAGCGGTAATAGCTGGAACATATGGTTCTACTTAAATTCTGACTCAGAGGGGCTCAGTTTCAAAAAATTATCTTCCTCCTGAATTTAGCATTTACTTATTGTAGTGGATTGACTAATGGGCAACTTTTAACCCCCGGCTGACCCCCAGCTGAACCAAATCAGCATGGTCTGGGTGTGGAGGATCCACCTGAAGATTGTTACCGATAGCCGTGAAAAGGGAACTGGAGAGGAAGATCAGGGCCTGTTGATTTTCTAGGAGAAACTTGCTGCGGATGGTTTTCCTGATGTGAACTAGGCTGTTTTTGTCAGAGTAGGAGCTCGGGACCTCACTGTTGCTGGGAATGGCTGCTGCTTTCATCGGGGGAGCGCCGGTCTTCACCATGAGCATCATTTCCTGGCTCCAGTGTGGATCTCTCAGGTTGGTGGCACAGATCCTTTATCTCACCAGTGTAGATTTTCTGGCTTCCACCACGGGCCTTTGGGCCTTCCAGGTGCAGATCCTCAGTACGGATAAGCATGAGACATTGTCGTGGGCTCTAGGCCATTAGCTGGACATTGCCTTGGACTCTAAGCCTTTAGCTGCACTTGTGTGGGATACTGCTGGGATCTAGGCCCTCAGCTGGATCCTTTGGGCCCTTAGTGTGTGGTTCATCTCTCTTGCACTCCTTGCATTTGGCTCTTTGGATAATGATCATGAAACTATAAATTATGTGTTCCATATTTAATGTATTCCCTTGCCTAAACCCTAACTACAGCACTTATCTTTTTATTTGGTGTCCTTGCCTCCCTCCCCTCACCCACTTCCTCAGCCCTAGTGAAATCCCAGTTTGTCTTACATGAAGGTCCCAGGGAGGAAGGGTCCCCACACTGAGCCAGCTGTCATGACCCCACTATCCTCCAACCCGGGGTCCAGGAAAGTTACCCAGCACCGGATGTTCCCCTGGTGCATGGCTTAGGTGACACGGGAAGCCTCCTTCCCTCGTTTCTGTTCCACAGTGGCTTGATCCTGCTGTGGGCTGGGTGGGGCCGGGCCAGGGGACTCAACTGCCAGGGCGTGAACTCCGTGGCTGGTGAGCTGTGGTGCTCGTGCGGGGCCGCGGGGCTCTCTACTGTGTCTTCAAACATGGCAGCCGGCTTCCCTCAGAGCAGCAAACCAAGAGGGAAGGGAGAGGATGGAGAGGGAGAGGGAGGGACAGAGAGACAGGGTCAGAGGAGAAGAGGGGTGGACAGAGCGTGGAGAGGGAAGGAGTGGAAGAAGAAGGAGGAAGAGGAAGGAGGGATGGGAAGGGGAAAGGAAGGAAAAGGGGAAGGGGAAGAGGAGGAGGAGGAGGAGGGAGAAGAAGACAAAAGGAAGAGGCGGAAGCAGCAGCTTCAGTTTCCTTTTAATGACATCTTTAGCTGCTTTTCTGCCAGCACTTGACCTTGACTGACTTTAGAAGTTCTGACAATGCTCTAATGTGTTTGAAATAATTTCCTTTTGTGTTACTTTAAAAATTATGTATTTTCATGTATGTATACATTGTATCTTATTTATTAGCATGTGTTTGCAGCACACAATGTGTACGTTCCTTGTGCAACTTGGTACATGTCGTGAAACATCTTCATTCTCCGACCTCTTCCCCTGCTCTCTCCCCTCCCTCCATCTCTCGGTCCTCTTCCCATTGAGAAAGATGCATCTTCCTGCTTCCTATGGGCTCGGCATCACTGGCCAGGAGAGAAACGCAAACCCTAACCTTGTGAGCTCATCTCACCTCAGAAAGCACGGCCTTCTTCAAGACCTCTGATGAGAGCAAATGCTGGAGAGGCTGTGGGGACGAGGGAAGCCATCTGCATTGTTGGTGGGAGTGTAAGCTAGCACAGCCACTGTGGAAATCAGTGTGGAGATTCCTCAAACTACTAAAACTAGAAATCCCGCTTGAACCAGCTGTTCACCTTCTAGGTCTTCCCTAAAGAGTTAAAGAAATCGCACCACAGTGATCTGTGCACACTAGTGTTTATAGCAGCACAGCTCACAACAGGGAAACCCGGGAGAAGTAGCCTCTGTGTCCATTAATAGATAAATGGATAAAGAAAATGTCTTTACACACCATGGAGCACTACTGTGCTGTAAAGAAAGACAAAGGAGTCATTTGTAGGAATACAGATGTATTGGAGACCACAATGTCAAGTGAAATAAATCAGACACGCAACCTTAAATATTGCATGGTTTCTCTTATGTGAGAAATGCAAACTATAACAGAGCGAAATAAAAGGCAATTGCATTTTGTCCTCAGCTTTGGACAAGATGCACTTTCAAAGTACATGGGGATCTTTCTATTTTGACATAAAGATGAAGGAGAAGTTGCAAAGCTAGCGGACACTCCTGTGCCTCCTTTGCCCCTCTTCCTGTGTGACCTCACACAGCCCCAGTGCCCTTCAAAACCTAGAAACCAACACCACAGTTCTACTCCTTTTCAACGGCAGACTAACTCAGACATCACCAGACTTCCGTTCCCAAATGTTAGTGCTGATGGAACTTGTCTCTTACTTGCGGCTAGAATCATTCCTGGCTGACCTGTCAGACAACTGCAAATCCAAGGTCACACGCAGGCACTGCTTTTGAATGGATTTCTAGTGGACAGACAGCTGCGATTATTTACTATAAGAATGTTTCCTAGGTGTTCCTGCCCCAGCACCCGAGGTCAGGAGAGGACTCATTCTGGAAAACTGTTGTGGCACAGGAATTTTCTGAACTGTACATTTTAGAACTCTCACTTGTGATTTGGGGTCATCACCGCTCCTGTATCCTTCTCCAATAGCGTAATTGATGAACTCCAAATAATCATACTCGATTTCCTGCCCTGGGCAGGCTTACTGGACTCTGCACCTTTTCAGGAGGTGGATTCTGCTGAATTCACTGCTCTGTTGCCCTGGTGTGGTGGGGCCTGGGCCTCTGTGAGCGCTGAAGTGTGTGCGGGTGTGGTAAGTCTGTATTAGCCAGTTTCCCACGGCTGAGACAATATCCGACACCCCCAATTTAAAGACAGAGAGGTTTATTTGGCTCACAGGTTGGGGGATTCAGCCCCTGCTTGGCTGGCTACAAGGTAGAAACAGCGTGGCCAAAGGGCGTGGCAGAGGGAAGCAGCTCATGGCATAGGAACCAGGAAGCAGAGAGCGTTAGGAGGAGCTGACCCACCTCTCCGACCAGGCCCCACCTCCTAACACTTTCAACAAGGCTCTGACCAATGGGTGAAGCCACAGACGAGCACAGCCCCCACGATCCAATCGTCTTTGGAGAGCTCCACCTCTGAACACTTGAGACTTTTATGGGGGGTTCTAGATGTAAACCATAGCACTGTCTGACCCTGATTCCCAATGTAGAGAAGGCCAGTGACAGCCGTCCACACAGGAAGCTGTGTCACAAGAGAGCAGCCCTGAGCTCGGGGAACCCAAGTGTTTTAGACACAGGAAGAAGAAAGTTCTTCCTTCACTCTGGGCTGAGATCAGACCCTTGTTCTCCCCGGTTGCTCGCCATCCTCGGAAAGAGCCGAGAGGGCAGTCACTGCCCCGTAGACACTGTCCTACCGTTTGGGTAATGTTGTTCCTTGGTGTCTCTTGTCCCCACTTCTTTCTGTCAGAAGATCCTGCATCTGTGAGGGACTCAGCAGGGAGTCAGGCAGGAATCCTGCTGTAAAAGGCGTATGAATGGTGCCCTTGGACCACTGCTCATATGGGGGCTGCCCTTGGGGGGAGCATGGTTTTTACTACCTTCAGCTCTGGTGATGCCATCTATTTATATTCTTTGAAACTAAAGCATTTCAGAGGCCTAGTTTCTCTTCCTGCTGGTGCTGTTGCCAGTTTTCTTCCAGAACTTTGGGTTTCCCAACCCTTCTGTGCCTCCTCCTGTGGATGGCCTGGGTGTTTCCACACACAGTGGCCCTCGGATGTCAGGCTCTCGTGGGACACTGCTGTGGCTTCATGGAACAAGCGGCCAGTGACCAGAGCACGAGCCTCACCTCGGGCCGGCTGTGTGTGAGCGTGTTTCATGGAGCTGGTGGGGTCCACACCGGAAGCAGTTTCCCTTCCATTCGTGGAGACTGAGCAAGAGGCCGGGATTAGGTACTGCCGTTCTCATTTGTGAGTCAAAAATAGCTGTTCTGCATCCTCCCTGCAACCGGCCGGGGGCTGTTTTCAGCAAAAGTTCACGACAGAGAAAGACATTCGCTCCCAGCTTATTAGAGAGAATGGCATTTCTATTTTTTTCGTGGAAATACACAACCCAGGACGTTGGTTGGCAGTGCACTGTAGGGTTCTCTGGATCTGCAGGGTTTATTTTGTTACGGGGAAATGCTAGTGAGGACACAGGGAGGGAAGGGCTCACGTTCTCTGGGCTGTGACGGAGGCCCTGCCTCTGGCTCTGAATCCCCCATCCTCGCCCCCTGGGCCCCTGGAGTTGCACCGGCTTCAGACTTCTGAGTCCTCCCGGAGTCTGTATTTGTCCACAGCCTGTGATGTGAGAGCAGCGCCGTTCGGTCCTGTGCATCCTCGGGGAGCCAGGTTTCCGAGAGCGAGCTCCTCGCCTTGGTGCCTTCCTCTTCCCGTTTTCCTTTCATCCTTGCATCTCCGCTCCCTGCACCGGTCTCAGGAGGGGGACAGCCAGAGGTGCCACACGCGGCGGGGATGTCCTGGGCTGTAACAGTGGCACACAGCCTCTGTGCGTGCGGTGCTAGTGTTGGGATTTTAAAGTTCCGCTTGCTGGGAACAGAGCCTGAATGAATTTATCTTCCAGGTGCCTTCAGCACCGAAGTTGCCAGCTCAGACAAAGGCCTTTTTAAAAATGTGGCTTTTGGATCTTGGACTCCTCGGCAGCCAGCCGGAATGAAGGCTGAAGCTGACTTTACACTGGGTATAAAAACAGAGAGGTTTGGGGGGAATATCCACAAAGCCAGACGAGTCATGTGTCCTCCAGTTCCTTGGTTTCCATTGTCGGGCGGAGCTGCGAGGAGCAGACGCGGAAGGCAGGGGTGCGTTCAGAAGCACGGCGAGCCAGGGATAGGCAACTCCAGGAGAAACACATGTGAAGGAGTCTGGGCTGGGAAGGAGCTCGGGGAGAGCGCTTGCTCAGGTGAGCAAAGCCTGTGTGGGATCCCAGCACTGCAGACAACACACAAAGTGAGCCTGCGTCACACGGCCGTGGGAGGGGACACCGATGCTGACCTCTGTCCTCCAGGAGCCCCGAGGCTGGGATGGGACCTCTCGGACCCCAGCGTCGGCTCCATTTGTTTGCTTTTCTTGTGGAGACTTGAGGGGCCACAGGGTGGAGTGGGAGATGAGCTGGGGACGAAGGAGGGACCCACAGGGCCAAGTGCTGACACACGGGCTTCTGCTCACAAGGTTGCTCTGCTGTCTGGAGGCTGTTAGACATTGCAAAATAAGGAGCATCAAACTTCCATTCTGTGCTGAGACCCAGGAATCACGTGGCTGGTCCCAGCTCTGAGAAGGACAAGGGGGAAAATAGAGAAGGAGAAGGAGAAATGAGCGAAATGGAGATGAGAGAGACCGAAGAGTTAAAGCAGAAGGTGGTGCAGGCTACAGCATTACTGGAAAGGGAGAGGAAGGAGAAGAAGAGGATAAAGGAGAATGAGGAGGAGGAGGAAGGAGAGGAAAGAGATGCCGTGTGGGAGGTGCGTGAGTTTACTTTCTGCTGCTGTACTCAGGCTGGGACTACTGAAGGAAAGAAGTTTGCGTTTTCAGCTCATCCGAGATCCAGCAGCCCCGGCAGTTCCGCCTCTGGCTCCATTTCAACATGGCGGCCTTAGCACGCTGGTGGGAGCTCACAAGAGACAGGGAGCCCGGGGGGTTCAGGGGCTGGGCTGGCTCTTTCTGTGACCGCTTGCCCTTGCAGGAGCTCCAGAGCTGCGTTAACCCCTCCCGAGGCTGGGGCCCCGATGACAGAGCCACATCGGGTGGCTTTGGTGTTAGTGTCTTCTGGAATCAGAACACACATAAGTTTGCTGGTGTAGTCATTTCTCTATACTTCAGTGAAAGCCATTTAGGAAATTCTTCAAACCTTATCAGCAACTGTTTTTTTTCTTTGAAAAGATGCGGTTCCCAGACACCTGGGTGGCGGACTGCCAAGGCGTCTCATTATGTTTAATTCAGAAGCTTTCCGTTTCCCAGCCCTCCCTGCCGAAGAGTTGCGATCGAATTTCCTTGTATTCTCCGAGGGGTGTTCGCAGCACTCTGAGTTACACCAGTTACACCGAGGTCGAGAGGAGGTTTGCAAGCAGAGGCGGAGCAAGACTCAGAGGACTCCTGATGACTCGGTGGCGCTCACTCGTCTCTAATGTGCAGCTAGAGCCTCTCTCACTGCTCATTAGGCCGGAGCTGTGTCTTTTCCATATTCACGAGGGCACCACCGTGGGGAGGCTGGTGGTGGGAAGTGACTCACGGCTGGTGTGACTTACTCAGCAGGCAGGCGAGACAGGAGGAAGCGAGTGATCTTTACCTCGAAGCCAAGGGACGCAATTATCCAGGACGCGGGCACAGACAGGAAGCCGGCTCTCCTCTCCCTGGGGTGTTTGCTGGAGCCTGGCATGGGGTGTGGGGGTCTCGGGGTTCACCTCCTGCTGGCAGAGGGGCCCTGCAGACGTAAGTCATTCCTGCAGTCAGTGAGTGCCACTTCCGGAAGGTGGGCTTCGGTAGACCTCGAGGGAACAGGCCCAGGAGGAGACTGGCGGGGCCCGGGAGGCCGGGGAGGAAAGGCCAGGAGCAGAGGCGCCGAAGGCTGTGGGGAGGAGCACAGGCGGGGAGCCCTGACCACCAGCAGCGCATTCCTGGGGAGGCAGGGACTCCTCTTCGCAGTGCCCTCTGTGGGCCTCTGGGGTCCACGCTCTACCTTCTGGGCTGGCGCCACTCCAGCAAGGCCTCGGAGCACTAGAGAAGCATGGCGGTGCCTCAGGTCTAATCTCTGGACTCACGACGGGCCAGACAGCGGGTTGGTACCTTCTTCTATCTGAGCTTTTCTGAGTCCAAGCCCTAGGGCTGAGCTTACTATTTGAGAGTTTTTTTTTTTATTTTAACTCTCAACTCGTGACGCTTGTGATGCAGTTGGAAAGAGAACCGTGCTCAAGGTGTCAGACAAAATGTCAAAGAAGTTGAGGACAAGGAGGGATAACTATGAGCTGGGGTCAGACTGGAGAGGCACAAGGGAAGGGTCACAGTCTAGAAGGGTCTGGAAGCCAGGATGTCCCTCATTCATTAATTCTTCATTCATTCAACAAAACACCGGCCAACAATGAAGAGGGTGACGCGGAGGGTGTGAGACCCCCCGGAAGCAGCTGTGAGGAGCACAGTTTGAGAAGAGCCCTGGCTGATGTTAGGGCCAGGGGGTGGGACCTCTCTGGGGGTGAAGGTCCTGCAGAAGGGCGTGCTGGGAACAAGCTCAGTGGCTGTGTGCGCCCAGGAGTGTGCAGGAGGCTGATGCCTAATCAGCCAGGCAGGAGCAGGAACACACAGATCAGGATGCGGAGGCTTCCTGGAATCCCACCGCTACTCCAAGATCACAGCTGGAAGTGGTGGGACCTGAGCCGGGGCTGTTCTGCTTTCTGCTTCTTCAGCCTGACCCTCCAAACAGCCTCATCGAGAAGCCAGCTGGGGCTGGGACTGTGAGTGGCAGGTCCTAGCTGAGCTCCGGTGCCGATGGTGACAGGCGGTTGCATTCTCGGTGTGAACCATCTGTGCGTGGCGCAGTGGTCCTTGGGCTGGCGAGGGCTGATGCCACCCTGCTTTCCAAGCTTCTTGTTCTCAAACTGGGAAGCAAAGACCATGCCTCCTTAAGCCCTTGGCACATTGGATCTGGATGTGACATGGGCTCTGCCCCGGGGCAGCTTGGACTCTGCACCCTTGGGGGAGAGGTGGTACAGGGCCTCCACTTGGCTAGTGTGGTCCATCCAGGGCAAAGGAGGGGTGCAGGCAGCAAGGGATGGGTCTTTCTTGGTTCTCTAGCTCTGGATGTTCATGCTGGAGACTGTTTCATTACCCTTCACAGTGATTCTGTGAGCTCTTCATAATTTCTAAAACCTCCTTTTGACTTAGTAAGTGCAATGGGTTGAATGCTGCTTACCCTCAGAAAAAGAGATGCACGCACATGGGGCTTGTGAATGTGGCTTTATTTGGAAAAGGGCCTTCAGGGTTGTAGCTAGTTTAAAGACCTTGAGAGGAGATCACTTTGGGTCACCTGGGGGTCCTGATAAGAAGTGAGGTGGATGCAGAGAGAGCCTTGTGCAGAGGGAGGAGACTGGCATGGTGTCGTACAGGAGCTTGGGAGCTCCAGGAGCCGCTGGAAGCCGGGAGAGGCAGAAGGAGCCTTTGGGGAGAGCGGGGCAGCAGATGCCTTCGTCTTGGCTTTCTGGCGTGTGTGACCTTGGGAGACAAGGTCTCTGCTGTTTCAGCAGCATAGTGGGCGATGAGATCTTGGCAGCTGCAGGAAGCAGGCACCATTAGCTAGAGCGGACTGGGTTTCTGCAGTGGAAATGTGGCCCTTGGGTGTTGTCTCTCATAGCTGCCACCAGCACTAATGGCCACAGCATTCACAAACACCAGGAAGGCCAGGGAAGGGCCCAGAGCTGCGGCACTCTGGGAAATCCTGGCTTTCCAGGATCTCTGTTCCTGGAGCTGCTGGGCAAACCTCATAGGGGACTTCACTCTCCATCCGATGCTTCATCCCCTTCTGCTCTTGGTGCGGGGGTCGCCTGGTGACAAACATGTCTCTTACACGCAGCGGCTCTTCTGTCCTGAGCGGAGGCGGTGGATGCCGCTAAACTGGCATCAGACAGTGTCCTGAGAAAGCTCCAGCCCACAGGTACGCAGGATGACTTCTGCTAAGCCCCGTCCTTCCCAGAACCAGCCCGAATTGAGGGTCTCTCTCTTAGTCCTTTTTAGCCACTGCGCGGTGCAGCCCGGACTGCGTGGCTAAGCATGTGTCTCAGTGCTGGAAGCCAGACGTCCAGGGTCAAGGCCCAGGCAGTGGTGAGGGCCAGTCCTGGTTTGTAGACAGAGTCTCACTGTGTGCTCACACAGTGGCGTCGGGCACAACTCTGCCTCACGAGGGCTCCGGGATTCACCATCTCATCACCTCTCTCACCCTCTGGCATTGTCACGTCTGGGTTTAGGCTTCAGCATGAGGATCTGGGGACACATGGTCAGTCCTTAAGAATTACCTGAGCAAAAAGACCCGTAAGTGTGTTTCTGTCCTAAGCAAAAACAACACTCCCTGCACCTGGACAGACAAACATTTCTACCAAAGATAAATTCTGCTGCCTCCTTAAAGTGACGAGTGAGTGAAGCAGCATGTGTTCATCTCCTGTGCACAGTAAATCACGCCGCAGTATTCAAAGCTCAGGAGGACGCGACCCAGCACCGCTCCAAACTCCTGGTGGATCCTCCCGGACTTCTCCACCCCTTCTGCCATCTGCCTCTAATCTTTTGCCTGCAGTGCTTACAGGAAAAAAACCAAATGCCTCTAATTTTGTTGATCTTTGTAAAAATAAATTTCCAGGCGATCCTTAATTATTTAAAGCGTGTGATGGGAGTGTGGGCCGGGCAGCCCGTCCCTCCCTCAGCCGGGCTTGGGTAGCAGCCATTTCATATCTGCACCTCCTCTCTCTTCTGAGGGAGGGCTGCATGCTGGCGATCACTGTACCAGCCCTGACGCGCTGAAGGAAGTGCCAGCTCTTTCCACTTACGCGATCCATTTTATCAATTTGTCAACATGCCAGCCGGTAGGAATTGCTGCTGATGAGCACGGAAAATCTCCCCTAGGGAGTGACAGCTGTTAGCATGCTGCAGCTGGAGCTGAGGACGCCAGCCTCGGCCACTGCAGTGTTCTGTCTGCACCAAGAAACTGGTGAAACAGCCAACTGTTTCTCGCCATTTCTCGTTTATTTTGCTCTTTGAATTATTTATATTTTGGGTTTCTCATATTTGAGAAACTATATAATATTTAAGCTTCTGAGCCTGGTTTATTTTACTTAGCATTGTGGTCTCACACTTTATCTGTTTTCCAACAGTTAACTCAAAATGAACCTTGTTTATGGCTGAGTAGTATTCTATGCCACATTTTAAAATTCACTCACCTGTTGATGGGCACCTAGGTGGTTTCCAGGGTTTAACTATTGCAAAATAGAACAGAGATGGTCATTGATGAGGGAGGCTGACTC